>NC_067163.1:0-335000 GCF_903995435.1 Acomys russatus
TTATCCTCCCATTCCTTCCTCCCTTCCGCTTTTCCTATCCCCTCCCCTATGCACTGTGACTGAAGGGGGATTTCCTCCCCCTGCTATCTGCATCGTAGGTATCAGTCTCTTCTTGGTAGCCTGCTATCCTTCCCCTGAGTGCCCACGGTCTCCTCCCAATCAAGGGACGTGTCAAATATGGGCACCAGAGTCATGTGCAAGTATACCCCCCTCCACTCAAACTGTGGAGAATGTTTGTCCATTGCTAAGATCTGGGTAGGGGCTGAAGTTTACTGCACGTATTGTCTTGGCTGGTGTCATAGTTGAGCAGGACCCCCTGGGCCTACGATCCACCACATCATCATGTTCTACTTGTAGGTTAACAAATCACTTTTCATGGGGAGTATACAAGTTGGTTAACGTTATTCCTAGACTAAAACAAGCTAGCTAAAGACTTAGTACCTGGAGCTGGATTTCTTTGTTAACAGAGTCTCCGCCACTTATATTTTTTGGTGTTGAAAGTCACAACAGATTCGAAGTACTTTGAGGAAACCCACATTGCTTACCAAACCCTAAAAAGAGCTATATTTATATTATGAGTCAAACGCTTAGAATATTTATGTATTCTATATGTAAATATAATTTTTCCATGGAAACTTCATGTGAAAGAAAAAGCAGGAATCTTTGAATTAGGATTTGGATGTTGCTGCCCCTATTTCTATTTTGTTTTGTAATTTGCTTTTGAACAAAGAGTCTTTATTGTGGACGATGAGACTTTTTTTTTGAAGCTGGTCATTAGATGCACATACTTTCCCAGGAACGAAATTGTGTGTTTGGTTACATGCAACTTCTTGTCTTGTGATATTCTCAGTTTTTTTACTTTTTATACACTCATGGTAACACCACACACACACACCCACACACCACCACACACACACACCTATCTTTTATAGGCTTGATCCTTATAAAACCACTTTATTTTGGGGTTCTTAAATGCTTCTACCCCTCCCTTCCAACCCACATACCCTAGAGAAAAGAGGTTAATAGGCCCGTGAGGTAGACCCTTTCGACTCAGTTTCTTAGGGGTAATTCAACTTCTTTACATCAGCTATTCAGGCAGCTCATTAACACAGCAACCTGAAATTCAGGCAAAAGCTAACTGGCAAGCACAGACGCAGAAAAACTAAAAACTGTTTCTCTGGTAGGTTTTTCTCTAGGAGCTTCTTGACGCAGGAAGAGTGATGAAGAGATGTACAAAGCCAAAACCAAACTTCTAGTTTTTGGGATCTATTTATCTCCTTTCAGAGTTTGTACCAAGATGTTTTCAACGGCACAGACCATTGCCCTCAAAGAGGCTGTTCCTGTTTTAGCAGACAACATTCATGCTGTTGTCTGTTTCCCGTGGGACAAATATCACATGCCCTTGAACAAAGTCTGTTCATTCCCACATGGACGATAAAAAACAAAACCATGTTCACATTTACGAAATCTCTTACTGCATCTACATTGAATTTTCTAGTGCAAGTTCTAGTCATATAGTGATCTGCTGATAGGCCTCACTAGTCTAGGTTTTCCCTTCTTATTTTTCCTTCCTTACTTTACCCATTTACCCATTCCATTTCCCTTATTTCCTTCTTTTTAAATTCATTCATTCCTTTCTTCCGTTCTCTATTCTTATATATCTATCTCTCTCTATCTCTCTCTACTATCTTTCTTTCTATTTCTCTCCTTCATAATTTTCTTCTATCTTTTCTCTTTAGTTACATCACTTGCTGTATTTCTTTCTTACCTTCTTACATCTCTTTTCTCCCTCCTTCTTAGTCTCTCTTTTTTGGACTGTGTGGTTTTTCTGAAGCTAAGCTTATTCAGGAACTCATTTTGTTAGTGATATTTTTTTTTAAACTGCAAATACTTTTAATTTTGAAGCCCGTCAGAATTCTGAAAGAATTTTAAAGAATAAAATGACAAGATTTTATCCTCATTTTTTTATCCTGGATATGTTCCAAGGTTGTCGTTTATTAGTTTGTAGTTTATAATAATATTTTATGAGTTAGTGTTTTCTTTTATCATCCTAATGACTGGGTTCATTTTTTCTTGCTCATTTGTATAACTTATTCCTAGGGTTTGATTTCTTCAATCTTGGTTTGGAACTAAATTATATGAACTACTTCTTTTCTCTAATTTTTTTGGGGGCCCTTCAAAGGTAATCAATTGCCCTAAATCAGCCTGAAGAAACTCTAAGGAAAATAATCATCCCATTTCCTCCAAGCGGGGTTGGGTAGGTTTCTGTTTGCTCTCTTGGTCTACAGATGCTTATTTTTCATTGGGAGTTGCTGTAAGTTATTATTGGTCTTATACAGAAAGAAAACTAGATTGGACTCAGGGATGTCTCTCTTTTCCTTTATCTTTCTTTTGTAGATAAGGAGATAGGAGTTGAAAAGAAAGAAAAGGTGATATAGAAATATATATAGAGGATAGAACAAAAGGTAGGTGATTGAATCTACTCCTTAACTCAAGTCCTTAATGTTACTCACAAAGAAGGTTATCTCTAAGTTGTTGGTATAGAATTTTGTATATTGATGAAAATCATGGTCATGTCAAATACGAGTTTAATTTTTATCACAAGAATATATATCCTAGGTCTAACAGATATGATTTTATAGATATATAAGGTAAAATAGTTAAATAAGGTCTTCAAAAGCCTCAGAGACCTACAGAATATGGCATTTAAAGATTTTTTTTATTATTCTAAAGATTCTTTGACAACAAGACAAGTTAACTCCTGGCAATACCCAGCCTGCCTTAAAGAAGATGATGAGCATCAAAGAACCTCACTATGGAGTTGGCTTCAAATGTGGCAAACAAGCCACTGGACAAGATGTCCTCCTTTCTACCACAGACAGACTTCTGCCAAAAAAAAAAGGGGCAAGCTTAGATTCAGGCAGAGTCGATGGCCGAACTCTGCCAAGACAGGTAAGCAAGTCCTTAATTGTTCCTGCCTCACAAATATATCTGTGAGTTATATTGGGCCAAAGATGATGCTCCAATGTTATAGAGAGTGTTGGGTGACTGTTCAGGCAGTAAACTGTCTCAGTCACTTTTTCATTTGGAAGCTGCTAACCTGCACTCTGGGTTCACTCAGGTATTAGTTTTATTCCTTCTCAAGTCTCTGATGGAATTGAAGACCAGATAGTTTAGTCTTACAATTAGCTTAGTTGTTTAGGAGTTAAGATGTTTTTAGATCTAGATAAATGTTTTAAGCTGATTAGAGATGAGATATGATAGATATTGATCTTCATTCATAAATTTAGACCCAACAAGATAGGAAAGATGTTACCTCAAGTTTGCCAAATACAAATAGCCAATCACTATGAATGTAGCATATATTTAATTCCTGATTATCTCATGGGTCTTCATGATATATGTAGTTTATTTATTTTATGCATAATAATATAAATATATACATTAAAAGAAAACATAATAAAATTTTAAAAGGTAAAAAAATATACAAACTACACCAATGTATAAACATCTGGCTATATTAAAGGATGTAAGGAATCCTGCCTAATGAAAATTCAAAACTATTACATCATATTAAAGCAATTATTTCTGGTGTATTTTAAATTTCTGAAATAATTTAAAAAAATACATAGTACTCTTGAGAGAGTTGAGAACTTTCTTTCTTTGAAAGATAGAAAAGCCTTCCCTGGAAGTGAACATTTATTAACCTCAACTGACAATGCATTGTACAGATAATCTTAATTATTGCCAGAGGATTATGGATTAGTATTCAAAAGCCAATGATATTCTTTTGAGTTCACATTCTACAGTATTTAATTATACACAAAAAGTAATATAATAGGTCTTTCATCCACAGAAGTGTTCATTGTGTAACAAATTTGGAGAGTGCTTCATGTTGCTTTTAAGAAAAGTGTGCATTGTTGACATTCTTTTCTTTTGAGGAATTTCAGTTGTATTTACAATTTGTACTCACTTCCAAAGTCCACTGGGCTGATATTCTATGAGTTTATGTAAGACTGAACTCTTTGTTTTGGAAAACTCATCTTTTTTTAATTGTCTACCATCCTGCAGGAGAACTATTGGTCCTGCATGTAGCTCAACCTGGGCTCATGTATTGAAAGGGAAAAAGTTTGCTTGTCTAGTGTATGTATTAATTAACTCCATTATTTCCAGAAGGGCCACAAACTTTGCCCTCTGCATTACTGTTAGGATGCTGATATTTATGCCTAGCAACCACGACAGCCTATCTGGACCAAGTTGCTATGGTGTACTTTTTAGAAACTAATTTGGAAAGATGTTTGAAGACTATGTTATAGTAAAAATCTACTTTATTTAGGTTTCTTAAACACTTAATCTGAACTTCTAACCCACCAACCAGAGGAAAGAAAGAAAGAATGATAATAGGGAAAGGGGGTTGTGGGCTTTTAGACATAATTCCTTGGACCAATTCTATTCTGTGTTGCCAGAATACCAGAAGTCCAGTCCAATGGCCAACACCAAACAGCACATGAATCCATAGAGGTGGCACAATCTGGCAGAAACCACCAGGATCTGCCAAATTGGCACATGTCAGTGGCCATGGCCAGAATCAGCTGGAGCACCATGAGAAGTTCTCTGGAACATTTCTCTCTGTGCAGTAAAGACCAGTGAAAAGCAACAAAGCCAAGCAAAACCCAGTGAAGACCACTGAAGTCCAGTAAAGACCAGAAAAGTATTGTATGGTGTAGAAATGCCAAGAGCATTCCATGGTTATTTTTATACTCCTTCCCACCATTACACACCCTCTCATGTGTCTGATGCCAGCAAAACATCACATATCTTCTCTTCCAGAAAAACATCCTGTGCTCTCTCATGAGACAGCTTTCAGCAAAACACCATGTGAAACAATTGAGTCTTCAAAGAAACCAGAAACTTCTACTTCACTGTATTGCCCAACTACTCCTGCTGACATTCTCAAATTGAAAAGCTTAAGTCACTTAGGTCTTGTATGCTTGGAACTATGGTTCTGCAAGTTGCCCTACTGGAGGGTTTGCAAGATGATTTAGCCAGAAAGAAAAAGAGCCACTAAGAACTTACAACAATGCGAGCTGTAAGGATGGACTTAATATCTTGTTTAATATAAGAACTTGCTCCATGTCCCTTGCATGCTATCTAACTCTCCACATCAGAAAAACAATCTCTTGATTACTTTGGAGATGAAACATTGCCCAGAATATGACCCTCATCCACACCCAGAATTCTCCAATTCCACTACTAAAAAATATTTTCCACAGAGAATCTCAATTTTGTTATTCATGCAAGTGGATTTCCCTTTTGGTTTTGTGGGATAGAAGAGTTTTCATGCAATCTCACTTTAAACATTCAGTGCTCGAGGGTGTATCTCAATAGTAAAGTACAAAACTCAAATATACCAAAAGCATAAACAAAGTAAACAAATCAACAGAAAGCCAACAAAACCCATTAACCTAAGCTCACAAGAATGGTTATTTGGTTATCATTACATATGTATTTGCCAAATTGTAAGTTAAATTGTCTTAGTTATTTCATTGTTAATGTGTGTGTAAAAGAGTGTGCATGGCATTGTGTGTGTGTGTGTGTGTGTGTGTGTGTGTGTGCATGCACATGCATGATTGATTTTCTCTTATTACTATAGGATGCAGAAATGGAACACAGGTCATCAGACTATGTGTCACATGCTTTACTCATCGAGTCATTTCATAAGCCCAAAATTGTTTTTTTATTGCTTTTTAAAATTTCAGTTCCTAAAACTTGAGTTAGTTTTTAGATATTAAAAAGTATTTATCACTCTTCAAATATACAAATAAGCCATTATATGTCTTCATTTGTGAATGTCAACTCCATGTTGATAACTCCAAATGATCCATGGATCATTTATAATTTGAATCTTAATGTTTCATTATATGCAACCTTATAATATATCAAAGACTATATATCACATATATGAACATCATCAGATTAGCTAACATTTTAACAAACTGAGCCAGCCTCCAGCCCAAGGCTCTACCAGCCTTCTTAAGGGGGCACTCCTGGGCCCCAGGAACTTCCAGCTTCTGGCCAAAGGCTCTACATGCTGTTTTGGGATCTGCTGGACTGGATGCCAGGATCATCCAGGTCATATGGCCTCAACACAATCTCTTGCCTGTAGGTCCAACTGGGATACAGCCAGCAGGAGGAGAGTTGTGACATACTCTCTGAGTTCTATCCTTAGGCCATGGCTCTACCTGCCTTCTCAAGGAGGACTACTGGACCCTAGGACCATCCGCCCTCTGGTGCAGGGCTCTACCTGCTTCCTCTAGGAAGTCTACAGGGGCTGAAGAAACACATGGTTCCAACTTCCAGTCCAAGGCTCTATCTGCCTTCTGGAGGAGTCCTGCAGGCACCAGAAACAATCAACTAACATAAGGGACAACCAGATGGCTAAAAGCTAGAATAAGAACATAATCAACAAGATCCAGGGCAACATGGCACTACCAGCAATCCTACTACAACAAGCCCCAGATATTCTAACACACCTGAAACATAAAAAAAAATGACCTTAAATAAATGACATTTTATGAAGATGATAGAGGTCTTTAAAGAGGAAATGAATAAATCCCTTGAAGAAATATAGGAAAGTACAATAAAATAAGTGACAAAAATGAATAAAATGGTTTAAGACCCGAAAATGCAAATAGAAACAATAAAGAAAATATAAACTTAGAGAATTCTTGAGAATGGATAAGAACCAGAACTACAGGAGTAAGAATCACCAACAGAATAGAAGAGATGGAGGAAGAAAAGTACAATTCTGAGATGTAGAAGATACAATTGAAGAAATCAATACATCTGTCAAAGAAAATACTAACTTTTAAAAGTTCTTGGCACAAATATATGAGAAACCAGGGATATTATGAAAATATGAAACCTAAGAATAATAGGAATAGGAGAAATAAGATTCTTGCCTCCAAGGACCAGAAAATATTTTCAACAAAATCATAGAAGGAAAAAATATTCAACCTAAAGAAAGAGATCCTATAAATGTACAAGAAGCTTAAAAAACACCAAATACATTAGACCAGAAAAGAACTCTTACCACATAATAGTAAAAACATTCAATGTACAGAACAAGGAAAGAGTATAAAAAGCTGCAAAGGAAAAAGGCCAAGCAACAAACAAAGCAGACCTATCAGAATTACACCAAAGAGGAATAAACAGGAGGCAAGAATCAAACTCACAGCCAAAATCAATAAATTAGAAAGAAAGAGAACAATATAAAGAATCAACAAAATCAAGTGCTGGTTTTTTGAGAAAATCGACAAGATGGACAAACCCTTAGCCAAGTTAACTAAAAGACACAGAGACATATCAAAATTTTAAAAAATCAGAAAGGAAAAAGGAAACATAACAGCCACCGATGAAATGCAAATAATCATTAGGTCTTACTTCAAAAAAGCCTGCACCTCACAAAATTGGAAAATCTAAACAAAATGGAAGATTTACATGATATATTCCACTTACCAAAGTTAAGTCAAGACTTAAAGTAACAATTTAAATAGTCCTATAACCACTAGGAAATAGAAGCAATCATTAAAAGCCGCCCCCCCAAGCAAAGAATTATATAAGACTTTCAAAGAAGAGATAATACCAATACTCCTCAAACTATTTCACAAAATAGAAACAAAAGAAACATTGCCAAACTCATTCTATGAGGCCACAGTCACATTGATATGTAAACCACACAAAGACCCAACAAAGAAAGAGAATTTCAAACCATTTTTTCTTATGAACATAGATGCAAAAATATCCAATAAAATACCCACAAACTGAATCCAAGAACACATAAAAAACATCATCCACCATGATCAAGTAGGCTTCATCCCAGCAAGGAAGGTGTGGTTTAATATTTGAACATACACCAATGTAATCCAGCACATAAACAAACTGAAAGAATAAAACCACATGATCATCTCATTAGATGCAGAAGAAGTCTTTGTCAAAATCCAACACCCCTTAATGTTAAAAGTCTTGGAGAGATCAGGGATACAAGGTACATACCTAAAAACAATAAAGGCAATGTACAGCAAGCCTATAGCCAACATCAAATTAAATGTCAAGAAACTTAAAGTAATTCCACTAAAATCAGAGACAATACAAGGCTGCCTACTCTTCTGTATTTCTTCAATAAAGTATTTGAAGTCCTAGCTAAAACAATAAGACAACAAATGGAGATCGAAGGGATATAAATAGTAAGGGAAGAAGTCAAAGTATTGCTACTCACAGATGTCATGATGTTGTACAAAAAAGTGACCCCAAAAGATCTACAAGAGAATTCTTACAGATGATAAACACCTTCAGCAAAGTGGCTGGATACAAAATTAACTCAATAAAATTATTAATCTTTCTCTATAGAAATGACAAATGGTCTGAGAAAAGAAATTAGGGAAACAGCACAATTCACAATAGCCACAGATAATATGAAATATCTTGGTGTAACTGTAAGCAAGTGAAATAAGTCTCTGAAGAAAGAAACAGAGGAAGATATCAGAAGGTGGAAAGATCTCCCATGCTCATGGATAGGTAGGATTAACATAGTAAAAATAGCCATCTTACTAAAACCATTCTACAAATTTATTGTAATTTCTATCAAATATCAACACAACTCTTTATAGCCCTTGAAATAGCAATCCCTAACTTCTTATGGAAAAAAAAAAAAACCCAGGATAGCTAAAACAATCCTGTATAATAAAAGAACCTCTGGAAGTATCACCATCTTTGATTTCAAGCTGTACTATACAACAACAATAATAAACAGTACATTGTATTGGCATAAAAACAGAAAGTTTAATCAATGGAATTGAATCAAAGACCCAGCAATAAACCAACTCACCTATGGACACCCGAGTTTTGACAAAGAGATCAAACAATACAATGGAAAAAAGAAAGCATCTTCAACAAATAATGCTGGTCTATCTGAGTGCCTGTATGCAGAAGAATGCAATTATATCCATGTTTATCACCCTGTACAAGACTCAAGACCAAGTAGATCAATGACCTCAACATAAAACCATATACACCAAATCTAATATAAGAGAAAGCAGGAATAGCCCCAAATTCATTGGCACAGGAGACAACTTCCTGAAGCACCAGTTCAGGCACTAAGATCAGCAATTAATAAATGGGGCAAAGGACACTGTCAATAGGACTAAATGGCAGCTAACAGAATGGGAAAATATCTTTACCAACCCTACATCCGACAGAGCATTAATACCCAAAATATATAAAGAACTCAAGAAATTAGACACCAACAAACTAAATAACCCAATTTAAAAATGCGATACAGAGCTAAACAGAATTGTCAACAGAGGAATCTCAAATGGCTGATAAACACTTAAAAAATGTTCAACATCCTTAGTCATCAAGGAAATGCAAATAAAACAACTCTGAGATTCTATCTTACAGCTGTCAGAATGGCTAAGATCAGAACCTTAAGTAACAATACGTGCTGGTGAGGATGTGTAGAAAGGAGAGCACTCCTTCATTGCTGGTGGGAGTGCAAACTTCTACAACCACTTTGCAAATCAATCTGGAGCTTTCTCAGAAAATTGGGAATAGTGCTACCTTAAGACCCAGCTATATGACTCGTGACCATATAACCAGAAGATTTTCTGCCATACCACAAGGACACTTGCTTAACTATGTTCATAGAAGCTTTATTTGTAACAGCCAGAAACTGGAAACAACTTAGATATCACTCAACAAAAGAATGGATAAAGACTATGTGGTATATTTACACAATGGGATACTATTCAGCTATTAAAAACAAGGACATATTGAAATGTTCAGGAAAATGGATGGTACTAGAAAATATTATCCTGAGTGAGGTAACTGAAATGCAAAAATACGTGCATGGTATGTACTCACTTATAAGTGAATTTTTAGCTATATAGTACAGAATAACCATACTACAATCTATAGAGCCAAAGAAGCTAAGTTACAAGAAAGGTCCAGGGGAGGATGCCTGAATCTCACTCAAAAGGAGTAAGTAAAATAGGCATTGGAGGTAGAGGTGGCTAGAGGAGGGAATTGGGTAAGAAAGAGGATGGGGAAGGGATCATGGGTGAGGATTAGGAGTAGGGAGAGTGGAGAGAGGGCCAGGTGAGAGAATGGACATCAGAGGTGGGGGCCATCACCAAGATGTGCCAGAGACCTGTGATAAGGGAGACCCCAGGAAGTCTATGAGGGCTACTCTCACTGAGACTTCTAGCAGTGGGGAATATGGATCCTGAAATCACCACTTCATGTAGCCAGGCAGGACTCTGAATGGAGGAAGAAGAACACTAACTTACCCACAAAACCTTTGACCTGAAATTTCTCCTGCCTACAAGATGTGCAGAGACAATGATGGAGGGAATTGCCAACCAAAGACTTGCCCTACTTGAGACCAAGGTATAGAACCAATCTCTGGCAATATTAATGTTACTTTGCTTGTAGATAAGAATCCAGCATAACTCCTCTGAGAGGCTTCACCCAACAGCTGATGGAAACAGATGCAGAGACCCACAGTCAAAGATTAGACAAAGCTTGGGAAGGCCTAAGGAAGAGTTGGAGTGATTGAGGGATCTGGATGGGTCAAGGACTTCACAAGAAGACCTACAGAGTCAACTCTCCTGGGTCCATTGGGGCTCACAGAGATTGAACTGCCAACCAAAGTCCATGCACAGACTGGTCCTAGCTCCCCTGCACATATGTAGCAGATGCATAGCTTGGTCTTCATGCGATCCCTCAATAACTGGAGTTGGCAGGCCTTCTCTGCCTCTGATGCCTATCTTTGGATTGGGTTCCCCTAACTGGGCTGCCTGGTCTGGCCTCAGTCAGACAGAATATGCCTAGTTTTGCAGGGACTTAATATACCAGGGCGGTTTGGTACCCATGGGGGACCTCCCCCTTCCCTGAGTAGAAGAGGGGAGAATGGGGGAGGTGTGTACAAGGTGGGGTACTGGAAAGAGTGGAGGACTGAAAAAAAGAGTGGAGGACTGGTTACAATCAGGTTGTAAAATAAATAAATAATTTGAAAGTTTACATTTTGACAAAGCCAAGTTTGCATATATATATATTTATATTTTGCCATTGATTTCATGTTAGTTATCTTTCAATGCATTTGAAAATATTGCTCCCTGAAAGTCTGAATAAGATTACATAAATTGCATGGTGAACGAATCTCAGGGCTAGAAGATACAATCACAGATATTGAATCAACCATTAAAGAAAATGCCAAATCTGGAAAACTCCTGACACAAAACATCCAAGAAATTAAGGACACCATGAAAAGAAGAAATCTGAGGATAATAGGCATTGAAGAAAGAGAAGACATCAGACTCCAGGGCCCAGAAACTATTCTCAACAAAATCATAGAAGAAAATTTCTCCAATCTAAAGAAAGAAATGCCTATAAACATACAAGAGGCCTACAGAACACCAAATAGAATTGACCAGAAAAGAAAAACTGCCCGCCACATAATAATCAAAACACAAAACATGCAGAACAAAGAAAAATATTAAAAGCTGCAAGGGAAAAGGGCCAAATAACATTTAATGGTAAACCTATCAGAATTACACCCGACTTCTCAGCAGAGACCATAAAAGCCTGAAGGGCCTGGACAGAGATCCTGCAAACCCTAAGAGACCACAGATGCCTGGCCAGACTACTTTACCCAGCAAAATTATCAATAAGCATTGATGGAGAAAACAAAATATTCCATGACAAAAACAAATTCAAACAGTACCTATCCACAAATCCAGCTTTACAGACGGTACTAGAAGGAAAACTCCATCCCAAAGGGTCAAGCTACAACCAAAACTACCCAGGAAATAGATAACTATCCCATGGCAAAAACACAACTACACAAACACTCGACTGGAAACAACATCAAAATTAAGACTCTTAACAGTCACTGGTCATTAATATCTCTCAACATCAATGGCCTCAATTCTCCAATAAAAAGACACAGACTAACCGAATGGGTACATAAACAAGACCCAACATTCTTCTGCATCCAAGAAACACATCTCACCCATAATGAAAGGCATTACCTCAGGGTAAAAGGTTGGAAAAAAATATTCCAAGCAAATGGTCACAAGAAGCAAGCAGGTGTAGCCATTTTAGTATCGAACAAAATAGACTTTCAACCAAAATTAATCAAAAGGGATGAGGAAGGACACTTCATACTCATCAAAGGTAAAGTCAACCAAGATGACATCACAATTCTGAACATCTATGCTCCTAATACAAGGGCACCCACATTTGTAAAAGATCTCCTAAAAAAGCTTAAACCACACATCGATCCCCACACAATAATAGTGGGAGACTTCAACACCCCACTCTCACTGAAGGATAAGTCATTGAAACAGAAACTAAGCCGAGAAATAACATCATTAACTAATGCCATGGGTCAAATGGATCTAACAGATATCTATAGAACCTTTCACCCAAACAAGAAAGAATACACCTTCTTCTCTGCACCCCATGGAACCTTCTCCAAAATTGATCACATCGTAGGTCACAAAGCAAGCCTCAATAGATACAAGATGATTGAAATAATACCTTGTATCCTATCAGATCACCATGCTCTTAGGCTGCCATTCAACAACAACAGAAATAACAAAAAGCCTACATGTACGTGGAATCTAAACAACTCTCTGCTAAATGACACCTGGGTCAGGGAAGAAATAAAGAAAGAAATCAAGGAGTTTCTGAAATTCAATGAAAATGATGAAACAACATACCCAAATTTGTGGGATACATTGAAAGCAGTGCTAAGAGGAAAATTCATAGCACTAAGTGCCTTTAAAAAGAAATTGGAAACATCGCACATAAGCATCTTAACAACACAACTGGAAGCCCTAGAAAAAAAAGAAGCAGAAACACCCAAGAGGAATAGACGCCTGGAAATAATCAAACTCAGGGCTGAAATTAACAAATTAGAAACTAAGAAAACAGTCCAAAGAATCAGCAAAACCAAAAGCTGGTTCTTTGAGAAAATCAACAAGATAGACAGCCCGTTAGCCAAACTAACTAAAAGGCAGAGAGACAGTATTGAAATCAACAAAATCAGAAATGAAAGGGAGACATAACAACAGACACTGAAGAAATTCAAAGAATCATAAGATCCTACTTTGAAGGCATATATGCCACAAAATTTGAAAATCTAAGGGAAATGGACGATTTTCTTGATCAATTTCACTTGCCAAAGTTGAATGAAGAACAGATAAACAAGCTAAATAGTCCCATTTCCCCTACAGAAATAGAAGCAATCATCGATGGTCTCCCAACCAAAAAAAGCCCAGGGCCAGATGGTTTCAGTGCAGAATTCTACCAGTCCTTCAAGGGCGAGCTAATGCCGATACTCTTCAAGCTACTCCAAAAGATAGAAATGGATGGAAAATTACCAAATTCATTCTATGAGGCCATAGTCTCATTGATACCTAAACCTCACAAAGATTCAACAAAGAAAGAGAATTTCAGACCAATTTCTCTTATGAACATAGATGCAAAAATACTAAATAAAATACTTGCAAAACGAATACAGGAACACATCAAAGATATCATTCATCATGACCAAGTAGGCTTCATTCCAGGCATGCAGGGATGGTTTAATATACGGAAATCCATCAATGTAATCCACCATATAAACAAACTGAAAATAAAAAACCACATGATCATCTCCTTGGATGCAGAGAAAGCATTTGATAAAATTCAACACCCATTCATGTTTAAAGTTTTAGAGAGATCGGGGATACAAGGAACTTTCCTCAACATAATAAAGGCTATATACAGCAAGCCAATAGCCAAAATCAAAGTAAATGGTGAGATACTCAAGGAAATTCCTCTCAAATCGGGAACAAGGCAAGGCTGCCCACTCTCTCCATATCTCTTCAATATAGTACTCGAAGTTCTAGCCAGAGCAATAAGACAACAAAAGGAGATCAAGGGTATCCAAATGGGAAAGGAGGCATATTCTATAAAAACTAGCATAAATGCAGTGATATCAGAAATATATACAATAAAGGTATACTGATGCGTTGATGATTTATACTTGATTCACCTTGAAGTTTATTTTCTCCCCAATATCATGTTTCAGATTATTACTTAATCAGAGTTCATTTTATGAGCATTTTATTTGAACACATAATTTTTGAAAGGGTATGTTTTGGATATCAATATTCCTGTTGAACAAGAGAGAAATCTTTGTACTGTCTTTGCATATCTTTCCCCCCAAACCATATCTTTTGATATTATTCACTTGCACACAGCCTTACCACCTGAAGCATCTTGAAATGAAATAGGCAATGACTGAATTTCAGCATGATTTCATTTCAGATGCTGTCTTGGTTGGAGTATCCTTTGGGATTTATTCTGTGGTCTCTGAGACCCTCTACAGACATCTGGTCCAGAGCTCATTTCTTTCTAGAGTCCCAGCTTTGGATGTGACCAGGTAGAATGCCAGGATTTTCTAGTGTTCCAAGTCTACTGCTGGGCACTGTCTGCACTTGTGGTGTTCAATGGCTCTGAATCTCACCTTCATTGAGAGTTAGTGATACTGTTTAAGGGAAAAGGAGACACTGGATATCATTGCCTCTATACTTTGTTTATATGAGGGTTTTGAAGTTTATAAGTGAAAGACCCACATACAATTTGAGCCAGGACATCAGCTATATCTAGTTATGGCTGGTATTAGTCTCACCTGCTTTGTCATAACTTTTATAATATTCTGAGAACATACCTGAGGATTTGAGGCTCTAATTACCAATCCTGTGATTAATCTTTTCTTGCTTTGTCAGATGCACAGAGACCTTGCCATATAAACACTGATGACTGGCTGGATGAAAAAGAGAACAAATTAGTGGTTTAGGGTCTCCTGTGAATGCAGCTATGTGGCCATCAAGGATGCTTCCTCAAGCTAAGCACACCCATGCCTGTAATTCCAGCACTCTCTAGGAGACAGAGGCAGGCAGATCACTGTGATTTCAAGGCCAGCCTGATCTACAAATCAAGTCAGGGCAGCCAAGGCTACACAGAGAAACTGTCTCAAAAAAACAAAAAACAAACAAAACAAAACAAAAATAATGCTTCCTTAGGGAGGAATGGTCCTGAGAGCTTCACCCATGGTGCTATACAGAAATCTGGCATGTATCTTCTATGCAATTGTGGTGTTAAAATGGGGAATCTGTGCTTCTATATGATACTATACCTTCTAACAGAAGCTTTCCATTCTTGTTTTCATTCACAAAGAGGATTGGAACAAGAGTAGTTTGTTGTTTTGATTTTGATTTTGAGACCAGGACTACTTGTGTGATTGTGTATATATGACATTTGCATTCCAGCAAATATCAGCTGTCCTGTCCTACACTTATTTTCTTGAGACACGCTCTCTCATTGAATCTGGAGCTAGGTGGTGGCCAGCAAGCCTCACTGATTCTCCTGCCTCAACTTGCAGACAGTGCTAGAATTATCAACACATTTGACCACAGTGGCTTTTTATGGGGGTGTAGTGAATTTGAATTATGTTTGTGAAAAAAAGTGTTCCTACCCACGAAGTCATTTCTCCAGACTCCTATACCAGGAACTCTTATTCTGCTACGAGATCACATTAGTAACTGTTGTAAACACTGCATTAATGTGTTTTTTAGTAAAGTGACCTGTTTGGATAGTTTTATGTTTCTCAGCACCTATTACCATCTGCTCTTTCTTCTTCCTTATATGAAGACAGATCCCTTCCTGAGACAACACCCATGTTACAATTCTAGGTCTTCCTAAACAAGCCCCAGAGGAAATACTTAAGGAAACCACAGAGAGAACTTAATAGTCTTGATGGCATTCAGAAGGCAGGATGCTTGCTTTCTTTGAAGTGGTCTAAGATTGAAGCTGTACTACTTTACTTTCATTTTTGGAGAAAACTACTTAATTGAGGACAAGGTTTTCAGAATGATCTTTAGCTGAAAAGCTAATAAAGATCCCTTTTTGTTGTTGAAGCTTGGGAGCCAAAACCATTCTTCTTCTCCAGCCTTATCTCTGTTTTGAGTGATAAGCCTGCTAAGTGACAGGAAGTACCTTACTTCTTTGACTTTCCTTGTGCAATGAGGGCCTGAAGGGATTTTCTCCAATGAGCCATGCTGACCAGTGATCTTTAGTCTACAAGATGACTGCTTGATAAGCAGATAATTTGTCATCAGTTTGTAGTTCCTGTTTCATATTTATGATAGAGTTTTCATTTTCTCCTGAGAAAGAACGTATGGCATGGAGTGCCTGTGGGTTGGAGTATCTGAGGAGAAATGTAAATGATGAAATCAACTATGTGGGCCATAAGTCACCCCATTCCGGCTCTTTCTGTGGTGGCCCTCCTGCCCAAGGCCTCTAGACAGTGAAATAGAAGAAACTTGATGATTTTTTTTTAGAGGGGGTGAAGATCACAGAAACAGAAGGCGACTTTGAGATAAGAAAGACTATGTCAACTATTGCTTTAGAAAAAAAAAAAGAAACATAAAATGAAAACCTTCAGCAACATTCCATAGTTTTAGAGTCCAGTCGTGTTTATTATTTTTGTAGTGCAAAGAAAGATAACACATGATTATACCGATGAGGGTGGCAGAAAACAAAACAAAACAAAAACACAAGTTTAGGATACAAATCAGGGCCAAGAGAAATTATGTGTATCAAAGCCAGTGTAGTTATGATTCACAGACTTAACATGATTCTGATTTAGGAGAGGCTGCATCCAGAGCACTGCCAAGAAGCCACCCGGTAGGACCCATCCTATAGCCATTCTCACAAATAAGTAATTTCACAGCCAGAGGTCCCTTGCCTGGTTTGAGACAGTCCTGCGATATTTGGTATTAATTTCAAGACATGTCATTTCCATAAACTGGATCTCATAATGAATCTTCAAAGAGTTTTGTTAGATGAAGTATAATAAGCATTTTTAATGTCAGAAGATGCCCTCAGCATTTCATGTTAGAACTAAGAGGCTACTGGCTAAGGTATGTCTTTTAGTGGAAAATATACTTGCACCAATTAATAAGAAAATACTATTATTTATGTTTACTATGTTTGGCATATGTACTATGGTTATCAGCTTGTATAAATGACTTCATTCTATGTTTTTGGACTTTATTAGATAATTATGGTAGAAAAGACTGGATACTCAGGAACAAAATAATCCTGCAAAGTCCTCACCTCTGTTTCTGCTGTTTGTCTTTCCTACACTCACACAACAATCTGTTGATAAGAACATAGTATGATTTTGGAAAGGAGTGCAAATAAAATAATTAACTTTTGACACATAAATCACTGGTCTAGATGATGTAATAATTGCCTTCTCTTAGCAGATGGAACTTATTGTGTATCTCCTTGAGAGAAAGAGTGTTTGCTTGTTTTATTTTAGCCAGGCTTCTGTGTTTAGGCCCAGAAGTTAGCTCTCCTACCTCAATTAAATAGGAACCCAGCTGCCATAGCATTCAACAAAGAAGTGGCATGCCTCCAAGAAATGTGTTTCCCTCAAATTCACAGCTGTGGACATTAAAAATTGTGTGTGCCTGGTTTATGTTTGGTTCACTCCTGAAGGTCTTACTCAGGACTTCTCACCTTAGTGGATGAGTGACTAGTCAGCAAAGTCTCTCACAAGCTCTGGAATTAAGGTTGCATGGTTCACTACTGATGTCTTTGTTTGAGGAGATAGTTTAGAATCTGCTAACAAGGGACATGAAAGCATGAGGCCAAGGTGAAGGACAGGCTACACTATCTGTCATCATTTGTACAAGTTTGGGAAGATTCGTTCACATTCAGCTAAGCAAGACCCCCTACATTAGCACCTCATTTGGGCAACATGAGAACCAGAGCACCCACTACTTGACTCCTACTATTTGATGCAGAATATCAGAATTTTGTACATCTGTGCCATGTCATGAGCTAATGCTTCCACAGCCCTGCATTTGCTCAATAGACCACAACAAAGGGCTTTCTCCTTGATTTTGAATAAGAGAGAAGCCCCTTGTTCAAAAGACAATTTGTCTAGCTCTTTGTGAATTTATTAATCAAACAGTACATCAGGGTAGCAATTTATAGTTTACAAACTGCTTTCATTTCCTTGTTTAATCCTTAAAATAACCTTGTAAAATATGCAGAGCTGTTGAAAGAGCCTAAACAGTGGTAGAGAAAATCCAGTGTACCATTAATTCCTGTCTCTGTATGTTTGATGTTAACATGTATGGGCTGACATGAAATTAAATGAAAGTATAAAAGATCTACCTGGCCCTAGAATATGTTTTTTCCTTAGGTGATTATCCTTCATTCATAATTGATGGGCTCTGGGTTTTCAGGCATTTCCATTGTATCCATGCCTTTTAAGAAGATTGTCTTTGTACCCTGGGAGTGAGAGTTAGGAATAGGTGTTTGGAAAAAGTTTGAATTGCAAGTTAGAAAACAATGCTTAAAACTCTCATTTTTAAGCCTTAAAATATAACATCAGCTCTGAAAACTATTACAATTTTCTTTTTGTTCTATAGGTTTGAGCAAAATTGACATGGCATATTTATGTGCAACTATGTTTTCTAGTTTAAAATATAGTATTCCATTATTCTCCAACAAGAATAATTTTCTCATTTTGGTAAGTGTCCAGAGATAATAAAATTAGAAATGATTGGAGTAAAATTTCTTGGGTTGTTTGAGAATTCACTGGGCTTTTCAATTAAGATTATCTTGCAGAAGTATCGCAATTGAAGTAAGGGCCATATGGAATCTGTGTCAGGAAAAGCAATGTATCTGGTCGCTGCTGTGAGAAAATACAGTAGAAATCCTTGTCCACTGGCAATTTAACAGCCTGAAGAATCAAGTCTACCCTCCTTTGCAAAGTAAATGAGGCCCTTCCCTGCCTGGCCCTACACTGCATGTCTTTACTTGTCTTTGGCCTTTTGCTTAAGTCCTTATGGTCTCCCAATTCATCCACAATCTTTACAACTCTAGAGTTTTTGTTGAACCTGTCATTCTTTCAAACATATTCTGGCTTGCCTCTAAGGATGATGTCAATTTTTGTCATTTTTTGTTATTGGTTCCCTAAAACAGTCTGAGAGTATTTGTCCTTTTAGGGCTCACTGCACCCTAACATCTCACCATGGTACCACTCAGCATATCTTTATTGCGTGTATCCCTAGTAAGTCATAAAACATTTGAAATACAGATGATATCTGTCATGATGCCTGGCACACAGGAAGCTCTCTTGTGGTTGTGGATGGAATGGCTCTTTTAGATGTCCCTCAAAAGTAAAATAAAGGAAGAATGTACCACTTTTCTTCTTCTTCTTTTTTTTTTTTATTAATTTATTCTTGTTACATCTCAATGTTTATCCCATCCCTTGTATCCTCCCATTCCTCCCCCCCCATTTTCCCATTATTCCCCTCCCCTATGACTGTTCCTGAGGGGGATTACGTCCCCCTATATATTCTCATAGGGTATCAAGTCTCTTCTTGGCTACTTGCTGTCCTTCCTCTGAGTGCCACCAGATCTCCCCCTCCAGGGGACATGGTCAAATGTGAGGCACCAGAGTACGTGAGAAAGTCGTATCACACTCTCCACTCAACTGTGGAGAATATTCTGACCATTGGCTAGATCTGGGAAGGGGTTTAAAGTTTACCTCCTGTATTGTCCTTGGCTGGAAACAGCCTAAGTGTCCCTCAGTAGAAGAGTGGATAAAGAAACTGTGGTACATATACACTATGGAATACTATTCAGCTATTAAAAACAAGGAATTCCCGAAATTTGTGGATAAATGGATTGAGCTAGAAATGATCATAATGAGTGAGTTAACCCAGAAGCAGAAAGAATCAAATGGTATATACTCACTTACATCTGCATACTAGCCCAAGGGGCATGTCCCACAAAAGCCTTCACTTACCAGGAAACTGGGACAGAGGGGAAGGCATCCTATTGGGACTCTAAATGAGAGACGCATGGGAGAACAGCAAAATAAAAGGATACAGAGGGTCCTAGAAATCTATAAGTAGAACAATATGATAGGCAGATTTGGGCCCAGGGGTCCCGCTCAAACTAAGGCACTTTTCTTCTTCTTATGTAACAAAGCAGAGTATTTGGGAATCATAATCCTGAATATAGCATTTTTTTGGGGGAACTGGAGATTGAACCCAGTGCATTGTGGACAAGTGCTTTTACCACTGAACTACATTTCTAATTCTTGAATAGAACTGCTTAAAAGTGCTTTGACTTCATTTTGGGGCATTTATTAGAAGTAATATTTTGAACAAAGGCCATTCAGGATGTCACAAAGACACAGGATGGTAAATGTCCTCACGAAATTGCTACAATAGTGTGACAGGTTTTCCAAGTTATCAGTTGTTGTTCAAAATAGGACCTATAGTTGAGATAGAATAAAGTTGAGAATTTACTTCACATTATTATCCACATTGCTTGACTTTGTTGTTAAGAATGGAGTCTACTTCCCATGAGTTCTAAAAACCATTAGGACCTAGTCTTCCCTGTGCTGCAGCTTGTGAGAAGTGGGGCCAGCTCTTCAGAGTGCCACAGCCAGTGAGGTACAGGTTCAGTTCTGCACTGCCCTTGGACAGCTACATGGTCCCAGGCAGTTGTCTAGACTGGAGATGCTCTCATGGTCTCTAAGGGTAATATGTGTCATATAGACACGAACTTCTGCTACTGTATGGCCACAGACCCAGACATGGTCCTCAGCAGCAGCACAGGCAGAGACTTCACCATGGCATCAGGTGGTAGAGCTGGCTACTCAAAACAGGCTGTTCAAAAACAAGAGAAAACAAAACAAACAAAACAATAAACTAACAAAGAAAAATTGCCAAACGGGCTATTCCTCTCTACCTTCTTATATCCACTTTCATCTTTCTTCATAATGCTCAAAATTTTCTGTTTCTCTTTTTCTCTCATTTGTCCACCCCATACTTTCACATTTTAGTGGCTTCTGCTGTGGGTGGGCCATGAGGCTGGCAGACTTCTAGGTGTCTACAGCTCACCTGTGTGGCATAGCAGCAGGTAGGTCTCTTGAGACTATTCTTACATATCTTCTAGAACTTTGACAATGTCCTTATATATTATGGTCTTCTCAATTTAACGTACAGCAGAGAGGTTCCTGTAAACTCTAACATCACATCTTTGTAGAGATTCATCTAGGAAGGACCCAGCTAAGCCCTCTGTTCTTGAATAAAGTTCACATGCACATTATCATAGATCACAACATTCATGTCAGGACTTTGGAGCTCACCTGAGCTCCCTTCATAGCACCCAGCAGGAGCTCTCAGAGCACATCACACCAAACTATTCAAGCCTGCTCAGCCACAGAGCTGAACCTTCTTCATTCTCTGTTAATTCAACTTTTACTTAAAAGATCCAATAACTAACTTTTAAGGGTCCTTGTCTTAGTTACTTTTATGTTGCAGTGACCAAGGCAACTTGTAAGAAAAAACATTTAATAGTCTGTGGCTTCAGAGGATTAGAGTTCATGATGGTTGAGCAAAGCATCTGATAGCCCACATATTTTTTCAAAAATTTAAAATATATTTTATTAATTTATTCATATTACATCTCAATTGTTATCCCATCCCTTGTATCCTCCCATTTCTCCCTCCCATTTTCCCCTTATTCCCCTCCCCTATGACTGTGACTGAGGGGGGACATCCTCCCCCTTTATATGCTCATAGGGTATCAAGTCTCTTCTTGGTAGCCTGCTATCCTTCCTCTGAGTGCCACCAGGCCTCCCCATCCAGGGGACATGGTCAAATATGGGGCACCAGAGTTCACGTGAAAGTCAGACCCTACTCTCCACTCAACTAATTTTGTGTTACATGTGTATATGTATGGATGCATGTGTGAACTTGCATATGTTCTTTTCATGTCAATATATGTCACATATGTGGGGATGCCTGTGGAGGCCAGAAAGGGAGATATTTTGGAACTGGAGTTATAGGTAGTTGTGATCCCCCTGACATGCATGCTAGAAACTAAAGTTGGACTTTTGGAAAAGCAGCAGGTGCTCTTAACAACTAAGCTATTTCTCTAGCCCCAGAGCTCATATCTTCATCCACAAACAGGAGACAAAGAGACATTACTAGGAATAGCAATCTTTTGAAACTTTAAAGCCTGTTTATAGGGACATATGTCTTAAAACAAAGCCACACCTCTTAACCTACTGGGGATCAAGTATTCAAATCTGAATCTGTAATGGTCATTCCCATCAAATCAGCATGCTCCTTAAGGTTTGAAGATGGCCAATGCATTTCAGTTGCAAATAGTATGCTTAGAGATTCTTCCTGTCTCACTCAAAGTACAACATTGGTCTTGAAGTTGGAAACCACAGTTCTTTCTAACACAGCTATCGATTCCTCTGCCCCCTTACCTGCCACTAGTGCTTTTTTAATCTTGTACTATGCACAGTCTTAATACCATTGAGGATAAAATGAACAGGAAAAGGAGAATCTGTACTTAGATCATGATTTTGTGAAAAGATTGGGCTTGGTAGATTTGTGGGCAAATGGATGGCTGAGAAAATATAAAAGAAAAAGAAAAATCATGCTAAGATTAATTATGCACTGCTCACATTTTAAATCTTTTGTTTCCTTCAGTTTTGGTAACACTTCCTACTTGTTAAATAATCTTTGTGATGTTCAAATACATTTTTACTGATAATAGCATTTGTTGTTTTTAACAACCCTGGGAAGTAAATAGGTTGTTATTCCTCCTAGTTTAGTGATTGTATTTAGACATTATTTTATTTTATTTATTTATTTTTTTTCTTTTTTTTTTTTTTTTTTTTTTTTTTTTTTTATTAATTTATTCTTGTTACATCTCAATGTTTATCCCATCCCTTGTATCCTCCCATTCCTCCCCCCCCCCACATTTTCCCATTATTCCCCTCCCCTATGACTGTTCCTGAGGGGGATTACGTCCCCCTATATATTCTCATAGGGTATCAAGTCTCTTCTTGGCTACTTGCTGTCCTTCCTCTGAGTGCCACCAGGTCTCCCCCTCCAGGGGACATGGTCAAATGTGAGGCACCAGAGTATGTGAGAAAGTCGTATCACACTCTCCACTCAACTGTGGAGAATATTCTGACCATTGGCTAGATCTGGGAAGGGGTTTAAAGTTTACCTCCTGTATTGTCCTTGGCTGGTGCCTTAGTTTGAGCGGGACCCCTGGGCCCAAATCTGCCTATCATATTGTTCTACTTGTAGATTTCTAGGACCCTCTGGATCCTTTTATTTTGCTGTTCTCCCATGCGTCTCTCATTTAGAGTCCCAATAGGATGCCTTCCCCTCTGTCCCAGTTTCCTGGTAAGTGAAGGCTTTCGTGGGACATGCCCCTTGGGCTAGTATGCAGATATAAGTGAATATATACCATTTGATTCTTTCTGCTTCTGGGTTAACTCACTCATTATGATCATTTCTAGCTCAATCCATTTATCCACAAATTTCGGGAATTCCTTGTTTTTAATAGCTGAGTAGTATTCCATAGTGTATATGTACCACAGTTTCTTTATCCACTCTTCTACTGAGGGACACTTAGGCTGTTTCCATGTTCTGGCTATTATGAATAAGGCTGCTATGAACATGGTTGAGCAAATTTTCTTGTTGTGTGCTGGAGCATCTTCTGGGTATATTCCAAGGAGTGGAATAGCTGGGTCTTGAGGAAGCCCTATTCCCATTTTTCTGAGATAGCACCAGATAGATTTCCAAAGTGGCTGTACTAGTTTGCATTCCCACCAGCAATGAAGGAGTGTTCCTCTCTCCCCACATCCTCGCCAGCATGTGGTGTCGCTTGAATTTTTGATCTTAGCCATTCTGATGGGTGTAAGATGGAATCTCAGAGTTGTTTTGATTTGCATTTCCCTGATGACTAAGGAGGTTGAGCATTTCTTTAAGTGTTTCTCAGCCATTTGATACTCCTCTGTTGAGAATTCTCTGTTTAGTTCCAAGCCCCATTTCTCAATTGGGTTATTCGGTTTGGTGGTGTTTAATTTCTTGAGTTCTTTATATATTTTGGATATTAGACCTTTGTCAGATGTAGGGTTGGTGAAGATTTTTTCCCAGTCTGTAGGCTGTCGCTTTGTTCTCTTGACAGTGTCTCCTGCCTTACAGAAGCTTCTCAGCCTCATGAGGTCCCATTTATTAATGGTTGACATTAAGGCCTGGGCCGTTGGTGTTCTGTTCAGGAAGTTGTCTCCTGTGCCAATATGTTCCAGGCTCTTTCCCACTTTTTCTTCTAAGTGAGTTAGTGTCTCTGGTTTTATGTTGAGGTCTTTAATCCACTTGGATTTGAGTTTTGTGCAAGGTGACAAATATGGGTCCAGTTTCATTTTTTTACACATAGACCTCCAGTTAGACCAGCACCATTTGTTGAAGATGCTATCCTTTTTCCATTGAATGGATTTGGCTCCTTTGTCAAAAATCAAGTGACCATATGTGTGTGGATTCATATCTGGGTCTTCGATTCGATTCCACTGATCAACCAGCCTGTTGCTGTGCCAGTACCATGCTGTTTTAAGTACTATTGCTTTATAGTACAGTTTGAGATCAGGTATGGAGATTCCTCCGGAGCATCTTTTATTGTACAAGATTGTTTTAGCTATTCTGGGTTTTTTGTTTTTCCATATGAAGTTCAGAATTGAACTTTCAATGTCTTTAAAAAATTGTGTAGTTATTTTGATAGGGATTGCATTGAATCTGTAGATTGCTTTTGGTAGGATGGCCATTTTTACTATGTTAATTCTCCCGATCCATGAGCAAGGAAGATCACGCCATCTTCTCAGGTCATCTTCAATCTCTTTCTTCAGAGTTTTGAAATTTTTTTCATACAAATCCTTCACTTGCTTAGTTAGGGTAACTCCTAGATATTTTATATTGCTTGTGGCTAATGTGAAGGGTGTGGTTTTCCTAATTTCTTCCTCTGTAAGCTTGTCATTTGTGTATAGGAAGGCTACAGTCTTTTTTGAGTTAATTTTGTATCCAGCCAATTTGCTGAAGGTGTTTATCAGCTTTAGGAGTTCTCTGGTGGAGTTTTGAGGGTCACTTATGTACACTATCATATCATCTGCAAAGAGGGATAATTTGACTTCCTCCTTTCCCATTTGGATACCCTTGATCTCCTTTTGTTGTCTTATTGCTCTGGCTAGAACTTCGAGTACTATATTGAAGAGATATGGAGAGAGTGGGCAGCCTTGCCTTGTTCCCGATTTTAGAGGAATTTCCTTGAGTATCTCACCATTTACTTTGATTTTGGCTATTGGCTTGCTGTATATAGCCTTTATTATGTTGAGGAAAGTGCCTTGTATCCCCGATCTCTCTAAAACTTTAAACATGAATGGGTGTTGAATTTTATCAAATGCTTTCTCTGCATCCAATGAGATGATCATGTGGTTTTTTATTTTCAGTTTGTTTATATGATGGATTACATTGATGGATTTCCGTATATTAAACCATCCCTGCATGCCTGGAATGAAGCCTACTTGGTCATGATGAATGATATCTTTGATGTGCTCCTGTATTCGTTTTGCAAGTATTTTATTTAGTATTTTTGCATCTATGTTCATAAGAGAAATTGGTCTGAAATTCTCTTTCTTTGTTGAGTCTTTGTGAGGTTTAGGTATCAATGAGACTATGGCCTCATAGAATGAAGTTGGTAATTTTCCATCCATTTCTATCTTTTGGAGTAGCTTGAAGAGTATCGGTATTAGCTCGCCCTTAAAGGTCTGGTAGAATTCTGCACTGAAACCATCTGGCCCTGGGCTTTTTTTGGTTGGAAGACCATCGATGATTGCTTCTATTTCTGTAGGGGAAATGGGACTATTTAACTTGTTTATCTGTTCTTCACTCAACTTTGGCAAGTGAACTTGATCAAGAAAATCGTCCATTTCCCTTAGATTTTCAAATTTTGTGGCGTATATGCCTTCAAAGTAGGATCTTATGATTCTTTGAATTTCTTCAGTGTCTGTTGTTATGTCTCCCTTTTCATTTCTGATTTTGTTCATTTCAATACTGTCTCTCTGCCTTTTAGTTAGTTTGGCTAATGGTCTGTCTATCTTGTTGATTTTCTCAAAGAACCAGCTTTTGGTTTTGTTGATTCTTTGGACTGTTTTCTTAGTTTCTAATTTGTTAATTTCAGCCCTGAGTTTGATAATTTCCAGGCGTCTACTCCTCTTGGGTGTTTCTGCTTCTTTTTTTTCTAGGGCTTCCAGTTGTGTTGTTAAGATGCTTATGTGCGATGTTTCCAATTTCTTTTTAAAGGCACTTAGTGCTATGAATTTTCCTCTTAGCACTGCTTTCAATGTATCCCACAAATTTGGGTATGTTGTTTCATCATTTTCATTGAATTTCAGAAACTCCTTGATTTCTTTCTTTATTTCTTCCCTGACCCAGGTGTCATTTAGCAGAGAGTTGTTTAGTTTCCACAAACGTGTAGGCTTTTTGTTATTTCTGTTGTTGTTGAATTGCAGCCTAAGAGCATGGTGATCTGATAGGATACAAGGTATTATTTCAATCCTCTTGTATCTGTTGAGGCTTGCTTTGTGACCTACGATGTGATCAATTTTGGAGAAGGTTCCATGGGGTGCAGAGAAGAAGGTGTATTCTTTCTTGTTTGGGTGAAAGGTTCTATAGATATCTGTTAGATCCATTTGACCCATGGCATTGGTTAATGATGTTATTTCTCGGCTTAGTTTCTGTTTCAATGACTTATCCTTCAGTGAGAGTGGGGTGTTGAAGTCTCCCACTATTATTGTGTGGGGATCGATGTGTGGTTTAAGCTTTTTTAGGAGATCTTTTACATATGTGGGTGCCCTTGTATTGGGAGCATAGATGTTCAGAATTGTGATGTCATCTTGGTTGACTTTACCTTTGATGAGTATGAAGTGTCCTTCCTCATCCCTTTTGATTAATTTTGGTTGAAAGTCTATTTTGTTCGATACTAAAATGGCTACACCTGCTTGCTTCTTGTGACCATTTGCTTGGAATATTTTTTTCCAACCTTTTACCCTGAGGTAATGCCTTTCATTATGGGTGAGATGTGTTTCTTGGATGCAGAAGAATGTTGGGTCTTGTTTATGTACCCATTCGGTTAGTCTGTGTCTTTTTATTGGAGAATTGAGGCCATTGATGTTGAGAGATATTAATGACCAGTGACTGTTAAGAGTCTTAATTTTGATGTTGTTTCCAGTCGAGCGTTTGTGTAGTTGTGTTTTTGCCATGGGATAGTTATCTATTTCCTGGGTAGTTTTGGTTGTAGCTTGACCCTTTGGGATGGAGTTTTCCTTCTAGTACCTTCTGTAAAGCTGGGTTTGTGGATAGGTACTGTTTGAATTTGTTTTTGTCATGGAATATTTTGTTTTCTCCATCAATGGTTATTGATAATTTTGCTGGGTAAAGTAGTCTGGCCTGGCATCTGTGTTCTCTTAGGGTTTGCAGGATCTCTGTCCAGGCCCTTCTGGCTTTTATGGTCTCTGCTGAGAAGTCAGGTGTAATTCTGATAGGTTTACCATTAAATGTTATTTGGCCCTTTCCCTTGCAGCTTTTAATATTTTTTCTTTGTTCTGCATGTTTTGTGTTTTGATTATTATGTGGCGGGCAGTTTTTCTTTTCTGGTCAATTCTATTTGGTGTTCTGTAGGCCTCTTGTATGTTTATAGGCATCTCTTTCTTTAGATTGGGGAAATTTTCTTCTATGATTTTGTTGAGAATAGTTTCTGGGCCCTGGAGTCTGATGTCTTCTCTTTCTTCAATGCCTATTATCCGCAAATTTCTTCTTTTCATGGTGTCCTTAATTTCTTGGATGTTTTGTGTCAGGAGTTTTCCAGATTTGGCATTTTCTTTAATGGTTGATTCAATATCTGTGATTGTATCTTCTAGCCCTGAGATTCGTTCTTCCATCTCTTGGATTCTGTTAGAAAAGCTCACCTCTGTGTTGCTTGCCTTCTTCTCTGAGGTCTCACGTTCTCGTTTTTCTTCTGTCTGTGTGTTTATCATTGAATCCATTTTCATTTTCAGATCTTGAACTGATTTTTTGATTTCTTTCATCTGATTTTTTGTATATTCCTGAGTTTCTTCCATTGCCTCTTTATAGGTCTTCAGAGCTTGAACCGTTTTAGTTATCTCTTTCATCTGGTTGTTTGCATTTTCCTGCAATTTTTCCAGTTCCACTCTATGTGCTTCTTTTATGTCTCTCACCTGTTTGTCTGCGTCTTCCTGCATTTGATTACGAATTTTATTTGTTTCCTCCATTATCATCCTCATTACTAAGGATTTGAGGTCATTTTCTTGTATTTCCGTTGTATTTGAGTTCTCTGGGTGGTTTTCTTTGGGATAGCTGGAAACTGGAGACGCCATGTTGTTTTGGGGTTTTTTGCGTATGCTTTTTCGTTGTCCTTTAGACATCTTGCCGTCTTTGTTTTTGTTGGGTAGCTTCCAGAGTTGAATGGAGGGTGTCTGACGATAGATTCACTTGTTTTCTTACGATTTCCCTAGGCTGCGAGCTCAAAGCTTCACTGGTGTGGATGTTAGGAGGTTAGCCCTGTTGTTCTGGTCTCTCACAGCCAGTGATCCTCAGTCCCCCTCTGCTGTGGATCCTGCAATTGTTCTGGGTCTCTGAATGAGCGTTGGGTCAGGCCAAGGTATCCACAGCCTTCTGTGTTCCCTGCCAAGTCCAGCCAGGAGCACTGGGACCGAACCACGGGCAGAACTCAGCTAGATTCTCAGGGCCAGAACCGTCTGCCAAGCTCAGCTAGGGATTTTGGGCCCAAAATTCACACAGGGCCCAGCCAGAATTTTTGGGCTGGGACTACGCACCAAGCTCCACTAGGGCCTTTTGGCCCAAAGTGCGTGCTGTGGTCAGTTATTGACTCAGGGCCCGAACTGACCACCAATCTCAGCCAGGAATTCTGGATTCAAACTGTACACTGTGTCCAACCAGAGTCTTAGAGCTGGTGGAACTGAGAGCTCTGTCCAGCCTGTGCCACAGCAGGAGAACTGCGGCTGCTCTGAGTTAGCGCCAGTGGTGGAACAAGTGCTCCGCCCGGACTGTGTCCCCGCAGGGGAGCTGCCGCTGAGCTGAGGTGGTGCCTAGGATGGAACCGAGCACGTCACCAAGCCTGCGCCACAGCAGGAGAACTGCGGCTGCTCTGAGTTAGCGCCAGTGGTGGGACAAGTGCTCCGCCCGGACTGTGTCCCCGCAGGGGAGCTGCCGCTGAGCTGAGGTGGTGCCTAGGATGGAACCGAGCACGTCACCACGCCTGCGCCACAGCAGGAGAACTGCGGCTGCTCTGAGTTAGCGCCAGTGGTGGAACAAGTGCTCCGCCCAGACTGTGTCACCGCAGGGGAGCTGCCGCTGAGCTGAGGTGGTGCCTAGGATGGAACCGAGCACGTCACCAAGCCTGCGCCACAGCAGGAGAACTGCGGCTGCTCTGAGTTAGCGCCTGTGGTGAAACCAAGTGCTCCGCCCAGACTGTGTCACCGCAGGGGAGCTGCCGCTGAGCTGAGGTAGTGCCTAGCGTGGAGCACCGAGCTCAACTAAGCCTGCGCCACAGCAGGGGAGCTGTGGCCACGCTGAGTTAGTGCCTCAGGCAGAATTGCTTGCTGGGCCGGGCCAATACCCGGGACTCTGGGGCCGAACTGTCCGCCGAGTCCAGTCTGGGTCCAAAGGCTCCACGCGACCCAAATCCTGCCCCGAGTCCCCTCTCCCGCAGCAATTCCCACCAGCCACCACACCAATCGCCTCCACCGGAAGGCTATGAGCTGCAAACCTCAGCTGCCGCTGCTGGTGCCGCTGGTGCTGCCGCCTCTGCCGCTGCCGCTCCGATCAGAGAAAAACCACACTCCTCCCGTGTGCAGGGGCACGCAGGTCCTCCGCACCCTGGTCCCTCCGAACCGTGGAGCACTCCTGCTGCCGTGATGTTCGGACCTCGGTGTTCCTGGCTCAGAAATCTGTGCAATTCCCTGAATTGTTCACTGGAGCCTCCAAACGCGGTCCACACTGCTCGCCGCCATCTTGGATCCTCCTAGACATTATTTTAATTTTACACGTATTTTATGTGATCATGAAAACTCTGTGTGTTATTCATAGAGCGCTTACACAGCTTCACCTAGATTGATTTCCTTTTTCTTCAAGTTGCTTTCAAGTTAAAATATGAACAACATTATTGATTAATGTTGTAGTAAAATCTATTAGAAGTTTAGTTAATGATAATTCATTGATAATTTTCTAATCTCTTCCAAAGTTAGGAGACCCTTTATTTAAAATATTGTATAGAGACAGAGCATGAAGACCACAGCCTGGCGATGCATTGGGCCATCTGGCTCTATATAGTGCACTGCCACTACCTTCCTTGTTTATCCCTTACCTTCTTGTTTCTTCCTAAAGCAAAATGAGTATCTTTGAAGTATTCAAGCAACACTATTTCTGATCTAGTCACAAATACCAACTTATTATACTTTATTTTACAAAGATGTGTTTCAGCTGACATTACTTTAATATCTCAATTTGATTTTCTCCTCTGTTTATGTAGATGTTCTACTTTTAAGAATAACTATTTACACTTGAAGCTCTTGTGGATTTACTAATGATCATATGACATCTTTGTTAAAAATCAGCAGAATCAAATTCGCTCATCATCCACCACCCCATCATCTTTCTATTCATATGTTGCTCTATTCATCTTCTAATCCCTCCATCAACCCATGTGTTTTTATTCCCTCACCTCTTTCTAAAGTAAAAGAGAGGGGAGCATAAGATATGTTTAGATTTTTGTATAACATTATCTATCCATACATCCACTCAAAAACCGACATACATACCCCCCATAATAAAGGTTGACTATCAGGAATAAACTGTTGCTCTTTCTGGATTATGAAGTAAAGAGGTATTGTGCTTTGCTAGGAAGAATTTCATGGTGATAGAAACATTTTCATGGTTTTAAAAGTAGATTAACATAGAACTCTTTCTGCTTATTCTCTGAGAACATAAGAGATAAAAGCCTAAAAAGCACTGCCTTGATTTGGAAGAAAAAGATCAGTATAACAAAGAATGTTACAATTAATGTCCTTCATAACTTATATTGATAACCCTGAAGCAAAAATGAAAGCTGGTAATTCAAGTCCACAGCATGAAATTCCATAACAATTTTCCAGAGAGGGAAGAAATGGAGGCAGAATTGTACCCCAAGTGATTTATTCTAGTTAAAAAAGAAAATTATTCTTGGCTATGTTAATTTCCCTCTGTCTGTTCCTAAGAATGGGAGGTGTTGGACATTACTAGTTGGCAGGAAAAAAACTGAAGCAAGCTGCTGAATTTACAAGTTGCTTTTCAAAATAAATTTTATAGCATGGGAAATTAAGTACTTTGTCTGTGACTCATGGCTGTTGTTGAAACTCGGATACTTACACATGCTGGGAAGAGGTGAGGAAATGAAGTAGTGTTTTAGGCTCAGATTCAGGAAAGAAACCTACTCAGACTCTGAATGTAGTGTCTGATAGGAAACTACAAATTGCCTGGCTACTTGTGGAAATGCCACTTGGTAATCAGTGTGAGCCATGTTCTTCTCTCACAGTGGAGTAATAACTTTAGTCACTGGGGAAACATTATGAAACTTTTTTCACTACAAAGTTTTAAGTTCTATTAACTCTTTAGTTACCATCTAAAGTAAAGAGCTTTATTGTGACATTTTGATTCATGTATCATGTACTGTATTCTTGTTCTTCTAGCATCCATCCTCTCACTAGCCTCATTTCTGGTCCCCTCCCTCCCTTCAAATATTTTTTTTCCTGTTTTTGTGTCACATATATTCCATTTCCTTGAAACTTTTTTAAAACTTCATTTTACTCTTTGAAATTATGTTTTCCACTTTAAATCTTTTTATGTATATGGGTATTTGTCTTACATAAATTTATGTGCATCAAATTCTTGCCTGGAGCCCAGAAGATGGTGTGGAATCCCCTGGATCTGGCATTACAGACAGCTGTGTGCTGTTATGTGGGTTCTGAGAATATAATCTAGACCCTCTTTAAGACTAGCCAGCACTTTTAACCTCTGAGCCATCTCTCCAATCCCTAACACTTTTTAAAAAAACAATTATCTGAGACAAAATAACTTCCTTATTATGACATAATCTGTGATTTATTATTTATTTATTTTACATAATGATTGGCAGCCTCCCTCCTTTCAACTCCGTACCCCTTCATAATCCCTCCCCCATTCTCCCCTTTTCTCCTCAGATAAGGGGGAGGTTCCCAATGAGTTCCAACCCACACTGGCATATTGAATTGCTGCAGGACTAGGTGAATCCTCTTCCACTGAGGCCAGGCATGGCATCCCTGTTAGGGGAATGGGATCAAATTTCAGGCCTCAGCTTTAGAAAGGGACCCTGCTCCAGTTCCTGGATAACCCGCATGAAGACCAAGCTATGCATCTGCTCCATATGGATAAGGGTTATAGCACCAGTCCAAGCTTACTCTTTGGTTGGTGCTTCATCCTCTGTGAAGCAGAGCCCCCATGGGCACAGGTTCATTGACTCTGTAGACCTTCTTGTGGAGTCCTTGACCCATCCAGTTCCCTCAATCATTCCACCAACTTTTCCATAGAATTTCCTAAGCTTTGTCTAATGTTTGGCTGTGGGTCTCTGCAGGTGTTTCCACATCGTTGGGTGAAGTCTCTCAGAGGAGTGATGCTGGCCTCTTGTCTACAAGCATAGCAGAATAACATTAATAGTGTCAGAGACTGAACACAAAAAGGGTCAATTTCCAAAATCCAACACCCATTCATGTTTAAAGTTCTGGAGAGAACGGGAATACAAGGCACTTATATAAACATAATAAAGGCTATATACAGCAAACCAATAGCCAACATTAAATTAAATGGACAGATACTCAAGGAAATCCCTCTAAAATCGGGAACCAGACAAGGCTGCCCACTTTCCCAATATCTCTTCAACATAGATCTTGAAGTTCTAGCCAGAGCAATAAGACATCAAAAGGAGATCATGTGGATCCAAATGGGAAAGGAAGAAGTCAAATTATCCCTATTTGCAGATGATATAATAGTGTATATAAGTGACCTCCAAAATTCCACCAGAGAACTCCTACAGCTGATAAACACCTTCAGCAAATTGGCAGAATACAAAATAAACTTTAAAAAGCCAGTAGCTTTCCTATATACAACTGACAAACAGGCAGAGGAAGAAATTAAGAAAATTACTCTCTTCACGTTAGACACAAGCAATATAAATTATCTAGGAATAATCCTTACCAAGCAAATGAAGGACCTATTTGAAAAAAACTTTAAATCTCTGAAGAAAGAGATTGAAAATGACATCAGAAGATGGTGGGATCTACCTGGTTTGTGGATCGGCAGAATTAACATAGTAAATATGGCCATCTTACCAAAAGGAATTTACAGATTCAATGCAATCCCTATCAGAATACCTACAAAATATTTTGAAGATATTGAAAGAACAATTCTCAACTTCCTATGGAGAAACAAAAAGCCCAGAATAGCAAAAACAATCCTATACAATAAAAGATCCTCTGGAGGAATCTCCATACCTGATCTCAAGCTGTACTATAGAGCAACAGTAATTAAAACAGAATGGTACTGGCACAGCAATAGGCTAGTGGATCAACGGAATCGAACTGAAGACCCAGAGATGAATCCACACACATTCGGTCACTTGATTTTTGACAAAGAAGCCAAATCCATTCAATGGAAAAACGACAGCATCTTCAATAAATGGTGCTGGGCTAACTGGATGTCTACATGTAGAAAATTCAATTAGACCCCTATTTGTAACCATGCACAAAACTCAAGGCCAAGTGGATTAAAGACCTCAACCTAAAACCAGAGACATTAATCCAGCTAGAGGAAAAAGTGGGGAAGAGCCTGGGACACATAGGCACAGGAGACAACTTCCTGAACAGGACACCAACAGCCCAGGCCTTAACGTCAACAATTAGTAAATGGGACCTAATGGGGCAGAGAAGCTTCTGTAAGGTAGGTGACACTGTCAAGAGAACAAAGTGACAGCCTACAGACTGGGAAAAGATCTTCACCAACCCTTCATCTGACAAAGGTCTAATATCCAAAATATATAAAGAACTCAAGAAATTAAACACCACCAAACCAAATAGCCCAATAGAGAAATGGGGTTCAGAACTAAACAGAGAATTCTCAACAGAGGAATATAAAATGGCTGAGAAACACTTAAAGAAATGCTCGACCTCCTTAGTCATCAGAGAAATGCAAATCAAAACGACACTGAGATTCCATCTTACACCTATTAGACTTGCTAAGATCAATAACTAAAATGACACCACATGCTGGCGAGGATGTGGAGAAAGAGGAACACTCCTTCATTGCTGGTGGGAATGCAAACTAGTACAACCACTGTGGAAATCTATCTGGTGCTTTCTCAGAAAAATGGGAATAGGGCTTCCTCAAGACCCAGCTATTCCACTCCTTGGAATATACCCAGAAGATGCACTACCACACAACAGGGGCATATGCTCAACCATGTTCATAGCTGCCTTATTCCTAATAGCCAGAACATTGAAACAGCCTATGTGTCCCTCAGTAGAAGAATGGATAAAGAAACTGTGGTACATTGACACTATGGAATACTACTCAGCTATTAAAAACAAGGAATTCCTGAAATTTGTGGACAAATGGATTGTACTAGAAATTATCATAATGAGTGAGTTCACGCAGAAGCAAAAAGAGTTAAATGGTATATACTCACTTATATTGAGACACTAGTCCAAGGGGTATGTCCCCATGAAAAACTTTACCTACCAGGAAAGTGGGTCAGAGGGGAGGACATCCTATTGAGACTTTAGGTGTGAGAAACCTGGGAGAATGAGGAAATAGAAGGATCCAGAGGTTTCTGGAAAACTACAGGGGGGTCTGTGCCCTGAGGTCCTCCTCAAACTATGGCACCAGCCAAGGAAAATATAGGCAGTAAACTTCGAACCCCTACCCAGACTAGCTGATGGACAGGACATTCTCCACCGTTAAGTGGAGAAGGAGATCTGACTTTCACACAAACTCTGGTGCCCCATATTTGACCATGTCCCTTGGATGGGGATGCCTGGTGGCACTCAGAGGAAAGATAATAGGTCACCAAGGAGAGACTCGATACTGTATGAGCATATACAGGGGGAGGAGGTCCCCCTCAGTCACAGACATAGGGGAGGGGAATGGGGAGGGGAAGTGGGAGGGTGGGAGGAATGGGAGGATACAAGGGATGGGCTAACAACTGAGATGTAATACGAATAAATTAATAATAAAAAAAGGAAAAAAGGGGTCAATTTCAGAGAAACATACTTAGGCTTATCTTTGTAACCACTAGATGTGGAACTTGAGTTCAGATATTGCAGGTGTCTATGTGAGCGAAGCAGAGATTAACCCTGCTACGGGGTGCTGGTCCCTCAGGACATGACTTACTTAGAGATCCAAATCCCAAATAGGTCTTGCTCTGATTAATATGATAATTTCTAGTTTACATCTGGCATTCTTTTGTAGCTGTTTTGAGACAGTCTCATTTAGTTCAAGCTGGCCTTTAATTCGCTATTTAATTGAATCTAGCCTTGAACTTTTATTTGTTTTGCTTCTGCACTGTAAGTGCTAGGATTATAGATGTGCAGCTCAGCTCAATACATTTCTGATATGTTTATATGTTTGTAATAATAGAGTCTAAGGGGGCAGGAGTTAATATGATAGCATTTTTAGGTGGAGTTTTCAAGAGAATTTTGGTATTTAGATATTTTAGTGTTGATTTTATCTAGCTAAATAATGCACTGTTTGATAATGAAACTCTGAATTAAGATTCTTGAAGCTTCTGATTGAAATAATTTAAAGTAAGTAAGATGGGTGTGGTAGTGCACACCTTTAATCCCAGCACTTGCGAGGCAGAGGCAGGCAGATTGCGATGAGTTCACGGCCAGGGTGGTCTTGAAAAAACAAAACAAAACAAAACAAAAAAAGTAAGTGAATCCAGCTATGTGTCATAGTATTTTATGATTGCATGGCAATATTTCTCTAGGGCTCTGGTTATTCACAAATGCTATCTCACTAATTCACAAGCAAATTTATTAGAGAAAGAGGGAGTGTTAATATGGTTTATTTGCTTTTATGATGGTGAAAGCAAGAGTACAAAAGAGTGATTCAAAGAACCTTTGAAGGGAGGGATACAACTTGGAATTAAGCCCAAACGAAACAGTTCTTATTGCCCACAATCATGAAAATAACAGTCATGTTATTGTTTTGAACAATTATATCTCCTCACTCTAAGTCTCTTTTCTGTTTTATAACATAGAGCAAAGGCAGGATTAAAAATAGAAGAGTGAGAGTGTTCTCTCTCACTCTCAATCACTGACCCAAGAGGCACCCATCAGATTCCTCTCTCCTTTCTGGCTACAGTGCTCGACTCCTTATCATACTCTGTATTAATCACGACAGTTTCTTCATTTGCCTTTCTGCATTCAGGGCCATTCCTTTTAATTTAACTCAGAGGTCTTTGCTTTATTTGTGTCTGTCTTGCAGAACCTGCACTAACTCATTGCTTCTGTCTGTATTTGGAGGCTTTCCATATGATGGGCTTGTTTTAGTCACCTCAGGTGGCTTGAATAACAGAATTTCACTCCTTACAGCTCTGGGGACCAGAAATCCAATACCAAGGTGCTGATAAGATTGATTTCACTCTAAAGTCTTGTCACTTAGCTAATAGGTGGCCATCATCTTGCTATGTGTTCATGTGATCCATATTGTCTCTTACAAGGGACCACACCCACACCCTCACATTATCATAACTCAACTCTAATAACCTCCTAGCAACTCCATCTTTAAATATCACTATTTGGGAGTTAGGGCTTCAACATATGAGTGTGGGTGTTATATATAATTTGTCATAGAAATTTGGTCCATAAGATGGATTAATTACTCCTTCCATCTCCCTTGTCTCATTTCTAATTCTCCTTGGTATGTATCCTTATTGATTTTCACTGTCAATATAAAGCGACTTTTACGTGTATGTTTCTGCAATGTTTGCTGCCAACCTTCTTAATTTTCTAAGACCTTTCCTTAACTTGTTATATAGAAGACATTTCTCAAATTGAACAGATTCTTTAAAGTCCACCTCAAGTTACAGATGTTCTGGTAAATTTTGAGTTTTCTCTTGTTTGTAGAGATCTCCCCTGTCTTTGATCTCTAAATAATAGTGCTCACACTGTAATACAGCACTTAATATCCACTAATACTTTACACTACTCTTAGTGAAGTATATACTATTGGTGTTTTTACTCTGCAGGATATTTTTATATTTACATATTTCTTTGATTCTCTCAAAAGGCCTAGGAGGAGGAAATGATTATAACCCATAGTTTCAATGATGCTAGAGGACATGTCACGGCTGTGAACATAGTAACTTGGGGCATGTGCAAATTTCTGACTTGAAGATCCATAGTCCACATCCTCATTTCTCATTTCTCTTTTGATGCTTTACTTTCTTAACTCTTCTAATTTATATTATCTCATGCTTAATGTGTATTTAATTCTTTCTGATAAGGAAGAACAGCAAATGCTATCAATTTCTATGAAGAAGTTTATAGTTTATCTAAAATTTGCTTCTTCATACTAAATCATAAACAAAATAATTATATGATAAACAGTGGTCCATCTATTTAATAAATGAAGAAACTCACCATTATAATGATTTGTGCATTATTTCTGGGAGATTAGGTAATTATTGTTTCTCAAGTAAAAATGCTAATCAGGAATTCTTGGTTAAGGCAACACATTTATTCAATTAAAATGTATATTTTCTAGGTCCCTTTATAAATGCAATGTTTAAATTTTTCTTTTTCAATGTATGTCACAGGATATATTGACCTCCCACATGGAAGATGAAATCTGGAATTGTGGCGTTATACAAGGTAAAGGGGTGTGAAATAATTTAACAGTGGAAACCTACCAACACACCTGACCCCAATCCATCCAGACATTAATGCAAAAAAACCACTTGTAAATTCTTTTAACGTGATACCAAATCAAAAACATTTACTGTGCACTGAAAAAGCCAAGTGAAGAATCAAGTCCAGACATGTAGAGGTGTGACATCTACAATCAGAGCCAAGTCAGAAAAGAGTTAGCTCTTTAAATGGCCAAATTAAACAAGATACTTCCAAGGCTAACTCATCCCCCTGGACACTTATAAACTTACTTGTGGGAACTTTTGAAAATGAAGTTTGCACCAATTTTGTCTTATTTTTCTTGGCCACTTAATGGGCTAACCTTTTAGGAATTTGGCTCGGTCTGGAGATATCACACTTTTGTGTGTCTGCCCTTTTCCTGTGACATTTTTTTGTGTATACATAAAAGTTTTAAAAAGTTAGATGTGGTCTTAGGTTATTAAGCTTAATAAGAGTGAAAGACAAAATCAAAATATGAGAGCAGAATGTGCTGATTTAACAATGTAATTAGACTACCAGAGGCAGAGGACTTTCTTTCTGGTCTAGGGATTGTGTTGGATAATAATGGATCAGATCAACATAGAGGCCATTTAGAGTAATTTCAAAGATTACTCTCTATTCTCTAAAGATGCCCAAGTAAACAAATGTGCTTAAAGGGCATGGCAGAGCAAACGAGTACAACAGGAATGAGTCGAGAAGTGCATAGGACACAGGTATGGTAGCTAAGTCCAAAGATGGCTTCTCTGCAGCTTCCTTGGGTTGAAGCTAACAGGTTGTATGCAATTTCAGAGGAACTGGCCATTCCCAGTACTGTGCATACTGTTGGGAGACAGGAAGTTAAGACCAAGACAAGAATTGTCTTTAAGGCTGTTTTCCTGCTAAGGTGTTTTGGGTATAACTGTCAGCAAGATTCTCTTGTTATGAAGCTGCAGATTGAAATCTCTGATCACCAATGCACTGTTGGTCATATAGAGTCTGAAGAAAAAAAATTATGACATTTGACTCACTTTTAATACTTTATTGCATTGAAGGAATGAAGGCTTCCCTATTGAAATTCCTCATGCATCCAACCTCAGGCCACTGTCCCAAGAGACCACTTATAAACATTCACTTATATAGAAAAATGATAGTGCATTTTGGGGCCAATAACTAAGTAATTATGCTTTTACCCTTTCTTTAGTAAGGCATGGAATTGACAGGAATGTAAAGCTAAATAAGTTAAGATGCTATGTCATTTATGGTTGTGAGCCTAGCCTTTAACGGCTGAGCCATCTTCCCAGATCTAGCCAATGGTCAGAACATTCTCCACAGTTGAGTGGAGAGTGTGATACGACTTTCTCACATACTCTGGTGCCTCACATTTGACCATGTCCCCTGGAGGGGGAGACCTGGTGGCACTCAGAGGAAGGACAGCAAGTAGCCAAGAAGAGACTTGATACCCTATGAGAATATATAGGGGGACGTAATCCCCCTCAGGAACAGTCATAGGGGAGGGGAATAATGGGAAAATGTGGGGGGGGGAGGAATGGGAGGATACAAGGGATGGGATAAACATTGAGATGTAACAAGAATAAATTAATAAAAAAAAAAAAATTAAAAAAAAAAAAAAAAAAAAAAGATGCTATGTCATAGTTTCTGGGCCTGGTTTCTGGCTGTTATTTCCTTTTAATGTTTTAGGATTTCTTTTTCATCTTGCTGTTTCTAAGTGGGAAGTAGCATCAATGGCATCTTGTGATCTGATTGGTAGTTTACTCCTGGACTTGATAGAATTGAAAGCTGAGGAAAGGCTGTTTCCTACTGTATGACAATGGCCCTGACTAAGCTTAGGAAAAGGCTCTCTAGATGTATCCACTATAATCCTTATGCAGACTGTTCTTATCATCCTACAGCTAAAAGTTATTCTCTTAAAAAGTTGTTGGCAAGTTTACTTGAAAGGTTTATCCTGAGGTAAATGTTGGCAGGTGAACAGGCAGCTTCTGCTCTAGTTTCTCTTTGGTTCTGTTCCAGGTCAGTGCATGATTCTGGCATGGTCTGAGGAGAGGCTGCTGCCTCCTCCACTTCTGGCCAAGGAGGCCTCTTGGGAGTGGTTTTGGGAGGCAGCTCCAGGCTGTTACTGCCCTGTTTCTCCATTTCCTTGCATCCCCTAGCCTGAAAATCTGTCTTTCTTTGGTGCCATTTCCTGGAGCTGTCAAGTATGGCGTGAATTCCATGAATAGAGGCTAGGATCTGTGATCTAATCACTTATGGGTTTTGTTTATAGGTGATTTTTTTTCTTTTTTCTTTTGTAGAAAGCTAGAGACTTCTTTGCCAAATATCTGTGCTTCTACCATATAACCTCATATAACCTCAGGACTCACCTATAAGAACCAAAGGCTCCTTTGAAATGGCTTATGCCATTCAATTACTAAATTTTTACTTTTTCCCTCTAAAACCACATGCAATTAAAAATAAATTTAACTGACAAAATTGTACAAACTTTTCATGCACAACATGATGTTCTGTTTTATATGTACCTTACAGAATGACAGAATTGGTACTCATCACTTGATTCTCTATTTCAGCTCTTTTAGACAACACATGTGACTTTTTATATTCTACAGATGAGGTATTCATAGACCTAGGGGAGGGGAATAGGGTGAAAGTGGTAGGGAGGGAGGAATGGGAGGATACAAGTCATGGCATAACAATTGAGTTGTAATCTGAATAAATTAATAAAATTAAAATTAAAAAAATTTCCTGATCTATTAAGAATTTTTTTACTGCCTTTACATGAGGCTTATATAAGATATATTATAACTGGAATAGGCTATTTTTACCTGATTAAAACTTAACTGTCATTGAATAAAACTAATTACTTTAACTTTATCTCCACATATATCTTAATAAGTTATTATAATCATTATTATATTTAGCAATTTGATTTTTCAACCATCATTTTAATACATAATTTATACATTAATATCACAGCATCAAATTATTCTATATTTGACTGTATACCTATGTACAAAAATTTAAATGTTATTTATAATAAGCATGTGTATAGGTTTGCATGCCACAATACAAGTGTAAAAATTAAAAGACAATGTGTAGGAGTCAGCTGTCTTCTTCCACCATATGGAATCTGGGAATTTAAGTCAAATTATCAGAATTGGTTGCAAGAACCTGTGTCCTCTGAGCCAGCTCACTAACCCCATATACTTATTGGTATAGTGAAACCTATTCTTCTGATTGTTCATGTCAGCAGCTGGTGTTCTTTTCTTTTTTCTTAACATTTTTTATTGATGTTTTTATCTTTTCAATTTACATCCTGATTGCAGTCCCCGCCTTCCTCTCCTCCTGGTCCTGCCCTCCCACAGTCTTCCCTTTTACCTTCTCCCTCTCTTCTCAGAGAAGTGGAGCACCCTCGTATAAAACTGGTGTTCTTTTCAATTTGAACACTTCATTGTTCTCTATTTATTTATTTAATCACTTTACATTCTGATACTTGCCCCCTCCCTCATCTCCTCTCAGTCTCACTCCAACTGTCCTCCTATTTCTCCCTCTATTTCCTCCTAGAGAAGGGGGGCAATTGCTACCAATATATGCTGGTATCTCAACTCACTGCAGCACTAAGCACATCCTCTCCCACCTGGGAGTGACAATGCAGGCCAGCTATGGGAAAGTGGCCTACCAGTAGGTCATAGATTCAGAGACAGCCTCTACTTCTATTGTTAGGGGACTCACATGATGACCAAGGTGTACTTTTGCTACATATGTATAGGGGTTTAACTTCTGTTCATGCAAGCTCTTTGGTTGGTGAGTCCTGGTGGACCCAGGTTACGTTGCTCTGTAGATCTTCTGGTGGTGTCTTTGACCTCTCCCTTTATCATTGCTTCCACTCTACCATGGCATTCCCTGAGCTTGGCCAGTTGCTTGGCTTTGAATGCTCCTTGTTAACATGATTTGGTGTTGATGGAATATCTTAGATTTGGTTTGGGAAAAATATTTATTGCTTATTCAGTTCTCATTGATAGGTTTGCTAGACACAGTATTCTTGGCAGCTTTTTTCCTTCTGTACTTTGAACTTATCACTCTGTCATGGTCTAATGAGTTTCTGCTGAAAAGTCTGCTACTAACAGACTTCCCTTGTATGTGGAAGTCTGTCCTCTAATTTTGCAGGTGTTGCATATGTTCATTCAATCATGTGTCAAAACATTGAGAAAAGTTACATCTATATTGAAGATATACAGACTTCTTTATTTTTTATTATTATATTTCTTTTTTAAAACATGCATTTATATTATCACACAAAAATAAAATAAACTACATACAGCAGAAAGAACCATGAAACAATCAGGAATTATATAAATGTTACATTCATAGTGATTTGGCTACTTGTATTTGGCAAACTTGAAGTAAACATATTTCCTATCTTGGTGAGTCTAAAATTCTGAATGAAAATCAATATCTATCATATATGATCTCTATTAAGTTAAAACATCTATCTAGATCTAAAAGTATCTTAACCTCTAACAAACTAAGCTTAATTGTAAGAGTAAACTATCTGATCTTCAACCCCATTAGAGACTTGACAAAGAATAAAGCTTAATTACCTGAGTTTACTGAAAGTTCAGGTTAGCAGCTTCCAAAATTACAGAGACAATTTACTGCCTGAAGAGTCACCCAAAACTCTCTATAGCATGGGAGCATCATCATCAGCCTTCTGGCCCAATATATCTGAGAGACAAATTTGTGAGGCAGGAACTGTTGAGGACTTGCTTACTCTGTCTTGGCAGAGTTTGGCAGTCAGTTCTGCCTGACATCCAAGCTTGTCCATTTTTAGGCAGAATTCTGTCTGTGGCAGAAAGGAGGACATTTTGCTCAGTGGCTTGTTTGCCATATTTGAAGCCATCTCAATAAGAAGGTTCTTTGATGCTCATTATCTTCTTTGAGGTAGACTGGGTGTTGCCAGTAGTTAACCTGCCTTCGTTATTTTTTTAACCATTTCTCCTTAACAATGCAGTATATTTATGGTTGTGAGCTTAACCTTTAATGGCTGAGTAAACTTCAAACCCCTACCCAGATCTAGACAATGGACAGGACATTCTCCACAGTTGAGTGGAGAGTGGGGTATGACTTTCACATGTACTCTGGTGCCCCATATTTGACCACGTCCCCTGGAGGGGGAGACCTGGTGGCACTCAGAGGAAGGATAGCAGGCTACCAAGAAGAGACTTGATACCCTATGAGCATATACAGGGGGAGGAAGTCCCCCTCAGTCACAGGCATAGGGGAGGGGAATAAGGGGAAAATGGGAGGGAGGGAAGAATGGGAGGATAGAAGGGATGGGATAACCATTGAGATGTCACAAGAATAAATTAATAAAAAATATTTTGAAAAAAACCCAAAAACAAACAAAACAAACAATGCAGTATATTGGCTATCAGCATAGTGTTTCTGTTGTATCAGGAATTATGAGTAAATTAGAAAAGATCTGGTATCTTTTTTGTTCCCATGCAGCTTGCTTGCAGGAGCTAAAATCTCTCATCTGGTAAGTCCCAGAAAGTCCATTCCATGTTCTGTTTCCTTAGGGTGTTAATGGTGTTTTAAACTTTTCTCCTTATAATGAGTCTGTTTGGTATGCTAAAATTTATACTAATACAGAACAATTGGAAAGGCTCTTCAAGTAGAGAGATGGGAAGTTAAAGGATGTGTCAAAATGTCATGTATTCATCAGTTATTAATACTATAGCTTCTGTGTGCAAAGTATGTAATGAACACTTATTTACTGAGGGCATTTATATTTTATAATGATGTAGGCTCCATATGATATTGATCAGATGATTTGCTATTGAATGAGCAAGATTATTTAAGTTGAGTGGAGATGGATTCCCTGGGAGAGATGAATCTATTGCCGGAATTTGAAGAAAAAATAGATTTACTTTGTTAGAGACAATATAAGCAGCTTTTTCTGAGGAGGAACATTGAAACAATTTTATTTTTTTAGCTGTTTTTCCTTTATTTAATAACTTTACAGCCTGATCACAGCACCTCCCCCTTCTCCTCCAAGTCACACCCTTAGGCTCCCTTGCTCCATTTCCCCCCTCTCTTTCATTTCAGAGAAGGGGAGGCCCCCGAGGGGCACCAACCCACTCTGGCACTTGAAGTTGAAGCAGGACTAAGTGCATTATCTCCCACTGAGGTCAGACAAGGCAGCCCAACTAGGGAAAAGGGATCAAAGTCAGGCAACAGAGTAAGAGACAGTCCCTACTCCCATTGTTGAGGGACCCACATGCTGTTCAAGCTGCGATCTGCTACATGTGTGTAGGTGGTCTAGGTCCAGCCCATGCATGCTCTTTGGTTGGTGGTTCAATTTCTGTGAGCCCCATGGGTCCAAGTTAGTTTACTCTGTAGATCTTCTTATGGTGTCCTTGACTCCTCTGGCTCTCTCAATCCTTCCTTTCATTCTTCCCCAAAACTCCCAGAGCTTGGCCAATTATTTGCCTGTGAGTCTGTGCATCTGCTTCCATCAGCTTCTGGATGAAGCCTCTCAGAAGACAGTTATGCTAGGCTGCTGTCTGCTAACATAACAAAGTAGCATTAATAGTCTCAGAGATTGTCTCTCTCTCATCGGGTGGGTCTTAAGTTGGACCAGTCATTGATTTGCCATTCACTCAATCTTCGCTCCATTTTTATCCCTACAGTAGGCAAGACATATTTTGGATCAAACGTTTTATGGGTAGGTTGGTGTCCTCCCTACACTGGAAGTTCTACCTCTGTGGAAGTTTTGGCTTATATGTAAACATGTTTTTGTTTTAATCCAAGTTGTGCGATACATGGGCTGCTCCAGTTTGTCCACAGCTGATAATTGCCTCCTGAGAGGGCACATGATGTTTGTTAGCTGTGAACTACCGGTGCAGGGGCGTGGTCTTTGTCAGTGGGGATAAAAGGTAGATGCAAAGGGTCTATCTCAGATTTTTATTCAATAAATACTGAGTTAAGTGTTAAGATTATCGGGATGACTACCCATGTAAGATGAATTCAAGAAAGAATGAAATATTACTATCTCATGTGAAATAACAAATATTTTAATTAACTGATAAGACACAATTTGTGAACATTTAAATTAGCCTACAATTCATAAATAATATAATTATTTTTAAATTGGACATTTCCACTTGAGTTTATGATTCAGTAAAACCAATAACAAGAAACTAGTCATAAAAAGAAGATATGAGGAAGTAAGGATTGCACAGAACTTTATGTGTATGACTGATATGTATCTCAACCATCATCAGATATAATTAACTTTCTTTACAGGACCATAAAATGCCTGAGACCTTGAAGAGGGGTGGTTTTACAAGGGGTGGGGTATGGACAAGGCTTAAGACAAGGCATTTAAGACATGCCACCTTGAGAAATGAAGCTGTTGAGTCAGTTTTAATCACTAGATTTGACCTCTAGTAATTTGTCAGAAATAAACAAGGAAAAAACACTTAGGTAGCTAGATGACATATTAAAGTCATAATTGAGAGTTCTCTCCTGTACATATGTGCATTCTGCGTCTGGGATAACTCTTGTCAGGACCCTGTATGTATTAACTAGACACAGGCAAGCACTTACAAACATGCACAGCTATGCTTTTACAGGCATATTCACAGTTCCTTCACTGGTAAACAGCGTCATCACTTCTTAGACTTTGCAAGGGTTTTCTTAATGTAAAGAAAGTCCTGTTATGAGCTCTAGGTTATGTTTTTATATCACAGAAAATTTTGGTATAAATAACACAGATAACCATGAGTGAGATTCTGAGTAATATATATGAAACCAATATATATATATATATATATATATATATATATATATATATATATATATTGTGTTACATATTGATACACTGTAGGGCTAATGATTATCTGAAAGACAAGAATATTTTGCTGTGTGGCATGGAAAAGAAATAAAGACAATTTACCTTTTAAAATCTATAATCATTTAAGTAGCTATAGAAATAATGTAAGGACATAATTTTTAAAAACCTACTATACTTTCAAGCAGTGGTTCCCAACCTGTGGGTCACAACTCTTTTGGAAGCCACATATCAGATATTCAGTATATCAGACATTTACATTATGATTCATAACAGTTACAAAATTATAGTTATGAAGTAGCAACAAAATAACTTTATGGTTGGGGGTCACCACAACATGAGGAATTGTATTAAAGGGTCTTAGCATTAGGATGGCTGAGAACTAATGCTTTAAAGAGCTTATTACTCAGAAACTATTTGCTGACTTTTATCTACGAAAATGGAGAAAGAGAGAGAAAACTAATAAAGCTTTGAGAAGTATCAAAATGATTACGCAGATAATAAAGGCTATGAGGGGTCTGAGTAGGTAGAAAATTATAGGCATTGTATTAGTTTTCTCTAAGGAGACATGAATGAACACCCTTTTAACTGAAAGAGTGCACCAACAATAGACAAAAGTCATAATTCTACCTAAGTATAGCTTAGTGAACCAATATATTTATTTTTTTATTTTTTATTTTTTTTTTTACCAATATGATTATTGTGATAGCTTACTGGACCATCAATGAGGGGTTGAATATGGGGGTTGCTGACATTGCAATAGCTGGATCACTGAAAAATCCCATCCAAGTATGGGTAATGGCCTCTTCAAATCTTTATAGATGGAGTCTCCCCCTTCAGTTAACAAGATAGCAGATGTGTTATGCATAAAGGACAGTATCCCATTACATCAGGAAATGGCTCAGAGTTTGTGCTGCTCTTGCTGAAGATCTGAGTTTAGTTCCCAGCACCCATGTGGTGACTCACAGACACCTGTAATTACAGATCCATAGAATTTGACTGCCTCTTATTGCCTCTGTGGCGACTAAAACGTATGTATATACCCTATTCTCATAATTATAAATAAAAGTCTTTAAAAAATAGATTTGATGCTACCAAGAAGAGACTTGATACCCTATGAGCATATACAGGGGGAGGAAGTCCCCCCTCAGTCACAGTCATAGAGGAGAGGAGTAAGGGGAAAATGGGAGGGAGGGAGGAATGGGAAGATACAAGGGAGGGGATAACCATTGAGATGTAATATGAATAAATTAATAAAATTAAAAAAAAGAAAATAATAGAATTGACACTATGCTATAAGAATTTCCTACCACTTCAGCATTTTGAAGATCATTATTTGGTACAGCCTTAAAAATCCATGTTATAGTGCACATAGTGCTTTGGGATTTTATAGACCATAACGAATAAATATAAATCTATGAGCCATTCTCAAGTACTTGGTCTAGATCCACTTGATAAATCAGACAAGCTTACTGTTAATGGCCCTGTTCTAGTTGACTGATCTTATAACAATGAGTACTTGAAACCTAGGCCTAATGCAAATGACTCAATCATCTTTAAAAAGTTCAAAAAATAAACCCATGTACAGAAGTCTAAGGTAGTAAATGAGCATTTCAAGCTTTGAAATAATAACTAAGCACTAGGAATCCATTATTTTTATTTTTTATTTTTGTATTCTGTCCTATTCCCATCTGGCTGCTATTTGGTAGGGACATAATGTTCCCTATAGCAAATGAATTGTGTAGTGGTGCACGCATTTAATCCCAGCACTCAGGAGGCAGAGGCAAGCTGATCTCTGTGAGTTTGAGGTTATCCTAGTCTACAAAAAGAGTTCCAGGACAGCTAAGGCTGTTACACAGAGAAACCTTGTCTTGAAATAAATGTGCATTCACCCCTCAAAGAAATGTGTATAGTATGGAAAGAGTTAATTAAAGTCATGATAATTATGCTATATAAATGTGAAATATTTCTAAGATAGAACTTGACATTAATTGCTTGGAAATAAAAATTAATTCCTGTTCTCTACATACTAAGCTTCTGTGTTAATTGTCTATGAGGAGGGTTGTCTTAAAAACAGGCAGCGTTAGACAATCTAATTCAGGTCCAATGTTCTCAATTTCACAAGTGCAATTAAACTTCTTTTGTGATAATGAGAGATATAGAAAATTAAATGTCAGTCATTGTCTTTATGGAATTTTGCATCCTGTTCCAGACAAAATTCTTCATGGGAAAATTTTGTCTTCACATTGTCCCCTACAGTCTTTTTACCCTTGTCAGCCCTCACTGATTCCTCAAACATTTGTGGAGGTATTTTTTCAAGACAACTTTTGTTATAAGGTATGGGCAAGTTTTAAGTTGAAAATACTAGCTTCAAGTGAAATTGGCTGTGGACATCTACAGCTTAAGCAAATATTTATTTTGCTCATAGGTCAACTTATCTAGAGGCAGGCACCAGCTGGCCATGACTCCATGGTAGCTCACTGGAATCATGGAATAGTGTTTCTGTCTCCTTCTTCTGAGCAACACTAAGGCATCATCAGGTGCTCTTTTGTCTGAAGAGCAGAAGGCAGAAGGGTATCAATGCCAGCATTGATTTCCTTTTAGTAGCGTCTACACAAAAGTAGCCAGGATGACCTTAACCTTAAGATCCTGCGGCTTCTTCTTCCTTAGTGCTGGGATTGCAAGGGTGTGCCACCAAGGCTGGTTTATATGGTAATGAAAAAGTGCTTCATGCCTGCTAGATAAGCACTTTACCAACTGTCATCCTTATTCAGAAAAGAATTGCATTTTAATGTAATGCACTCATGTATGTGCTGACATTCATTTGCCCGTGGATATGTATTTTACAGTTTAATACTGTGATCAACCTATAGACTACAGAGCCTGATTTATTTAGTTCAAATTTTGTCACTTTTCAGCTGAGTGATCTTAAAAAATGTTACCTCGCCTTCCTGGGCTTACCTCAATGTAAAAGGGGATAATGAGACATGGAGCTATTGTGGGGACTAATTGAGTTACTCTATACAAATAACCTAAAAGAAAGTCATGGATAGTGCACTATGTTGAAGTCATCTGTGGCTGTTAGATGGAGACAGATTTTATATTTAATTGACAGTAAATTTTGTTTACATAAAGAATTAGATGGTATGGGAGGCTTTGGGCATAAGTATAATTCCTTATTCCTTAACCTCTCAAGTTAGATGGAGAAAAACCAATACCATAGTGTTCATAATCAGAATAATTCATTGTTTATTTTTGTTTTTTAGACAGATTCTTACCATTATATCAAGATGCTCTGGAATTCTCTATATTGCTACCTCAATCTCTCAAGTCCTGGGACCGTCTGTACATGTGTTCCACAACATCTTGCACAAACAACTTGATGGTACCTTTTTACATTTTTCCTGAAAACAGAGAATTAGAACTTTCAAACCATTTTCCTAACCAAAGGTGCTCATCACTTCAACTTCTGGGAAGCTGTCAGTCAAAAAATTTTCTAGTTAAAAAAAAAAAATAACTCTTAGTTCCTGCTCCTTTTTACTTATGGCCCTAAATTTAGTGTAATGTTCTTTGAAAGTGTTGGAAAAATATTAAATGATTTTTGCTGCTACATATTGATGAATAGTCAGTTCTATTATGGCAAAGCCTATATAAATCAATATTTACCAACTTTAAAAGTGTAATTTTTCTAGATAGTAACACACTATGGCTAAAGATACTATATGCCTCTGCATAATATGAGGTAGAGAAATCTAACTTGAAGTGTTCTAAAAATTCCCTTCCTGATGCTAGCTTTTATACTATCCCAAGGTGTTATGTAGGCTGCTGGGGAGAATTGTCACCAACATAATTACTCAGTTGTGGGCCTTATATAAACCAACACTGACAGGCCAGGTAAGACCACACTAGTGCAATAGTGGCAAATCAGTTATTGAGGTAGCTAATCACATTCCTATTGGATTTGAGGCCTACTCCATAGGAGGGATTCCTGTCTCATGCTATTAACTCAGTTGGAACCTAGATGAGGAGGCCATAGGCCATTAGGGGAGACGTTCCTGTTATTGTTTTTGCCTAATTGGCATAATGTCCCTCTCAAATTGCCTCAACTGTTTAACACTGAGAATAATGTTACTGTCATATTAGGACAGAGAAGCTTCATTTTGCAGTGATGGGTGGTGACTGCAGAGATGTGTACTTGGTCAAAGTTCAAAGAATAAATGACTATTGAAGGCACAGCCATAAATGGAACATTCATACCATCCCCTCCAAGGCCCAAGGAACATTGTGGAAGATGGGTCCAAAAGAATATAATAGCTGAAGGAAGGGTCGGGGTGTGGTATGGAATGCTGACATCTAAGCATGACGTAGTTGAACTCTTGAACTCACAGTAGCTGTGATTACCTACACAAGACCTTCACAATGTTTGGCCTGTGAACACCCTGTTATAGAGGGGGAAGAGTTCAGAAGAACTAGATTTTCCCCGAAAATCCATACAGAATAAATATTTGATGAGGAAAGGAGAGACGTTTTCTTTTCTTTTTTTTTTTTTTACATTTTTTATTAATTTATTCATATTACATCTTGATTGTTAGCCCTTCCCCTGTTTCCTCCCATTCTTCCCTCCCTCCCGCTTCCCCCCTTCTCCCCTCCCCTATGTCTGTGATTGAGGGAGACCTCCTCCCCCTATATATGCTCTTGGAATATCGAGTCTCTTCTTGGTAACTTGCTATCCTTCCTCTGAGTGCCTCCAGGCCTCCCCATCCAGGGGACGTGGTCAGAAAAGGGGCACCAGGGTTCGTGTGAGAGTCAGATCTCACTCTCCACTCAAAGGTGGAGAATATCATGTTCGTCAGCTAGGTGTTATTGTATTAGTTATTTTTGGTTGATGTGATAAAATGCTATGACTAATAATAACTTATGGAAGAATTTATTTGGGCTTATGGCTTCATAGTGTGAGAATCCATAATGCTGGGTGAGGCATAGTGTCATCTCCAATTACACACATGAAGCAGAGAGAGTGAATTATAAGATAAATGAGGCTATAACCTCTTTCTAAGTCATTATGTCCTCTCTTAAGTTTCTATACCCTAAAAGTTTTATAATCTCCCCAAACAGTACCACTATCCTGGAACCAAATTCAAACACATGAGCCTATTTGGTGCATTTCTAATTCAAACCAGGTATATATGCATATATGTGTATATATGTGTGTATATATGTATTTATGTATATATATGTATGTAAACTTACCACACTCATCTAAACAAGTATAATAAAAACCATTGGTTTGCACACAAAAAAGACCCAAAAGTAGATGCAGTACTTGGGAAGCAAGTGATATCAGCAGAAAGAGGAAGGGAACAAGAAAGGGTAAGGGATATATTATGTACATGTATGAAAATTGCATAAGGACATCCATGATTATGTAGCATTATATATTCCTGTCAGGTACTCATTTGTGTTTCTCATTTTCCAAACTTCTTCCCCTCTCTTGACTTCTCCTCACCTCATTGCATGTTCTTTCCTTTTCCCCAAATAGTCCCACTTCTGCTACCATAAGTAATTATTATTTTTAAAATGTAAATTCTGATTATGAGAGAAAACATAATATTTTTCTTTTTGAACCTGGCTTATATTCTGTAATACAATGATCTTAAGTTTTACCCATTTTCCTGTAGATGACAGACATTTAATAAGCTCTATTGTGTATGGATACTACATAAGTCAAGATAGATGTGAAGCCCCTCCGAAGTCATGATGACCTCAACCTGCTCCTTCATGTTTCTTCTCTATGTACCTGGAAGATTGGCTTTCTGTGAGAGTTTGTTTTAGGTGATTTTGCTGGAATATATAGGGATGAGATTGATGGTTATTTTTTTTCCCCTTTAGGAAACTCCAAAGTATTTTTAAAGCAGTGGCATCATCAGAAGTCTACGAGTCTACCTCTTGTTATCATTGTAAGAAACTCCAAGGTGTTTTTAAAGCAGAGGCATCATCAGAAGTCTATGAGTCTACCTCTTCTTATCATTGATGTCCTTCTCCTGCTAGCTATTTTTCTGGACATGCAGTGGTACCTCACTGTGATTTAGTTCACACTATTGTCATGGTTAATATCTTTCCATTGTTTGTCACTGAATCCAGTTGCCAGTATTTGATGAAAAACTTATTCAAATATTCTTATTAATTGTAAAATTAAAGTTGATTGTTTTTCTATTATTGAACTTTGGGGTTATTCTTTATTGTGTGAGTTTTGGTTTGATATATACCTGTGTGTGCACATGGGCACACTCCAAAGTCAGAGGATGATTTTGCTGACCTATTCTATCATTGTCCATCTTATGGTTTTGAGACAGTGTCTCTCAATGAGCCTGGAACTCACTTTTTTTTTTTTTTTTTTTTTTTTTTTTTTTTTTTTGGTTTTTCGAGACAGGGTTTCTCTGTGTAGCCTTGGCCATCCTAGACTCACTTTGTAGACCAGGCTGGCTTTGAACTCACAGCGATCCACCTGCCTCTGCCTCCCGAGTGCTGGGGAAACTCACTTTTTTTTAATCTAGGTTGTCTGGTCAGTGACTTCTCAAGATCAACCTGGTTTTGCTCCCCAATGCTGGGGCTATAGGCATGTATGGCCATGTCCCACTTTTATGTTTGTGCTTCGAATTTGGGTCCAGATCCCTATGGTTGTACAGCAAGTTCTCTTACCTACTGAGCAATTTCCCTAGCCCCCTTTATGTATTTTAGAATCATTATTCCGTAATGTTCTTTTTACGGTATCATATCTTTTCTTTCTTGACATAGTTTCATGCATTCCAGACTGACTCTGAACTCACTGTATAGCCCAGGTTCTCCAGGATCCACAGCAAGCCTCATTCCTCACCATGCAGCTACTAGTATTCTACACACAACACAATACATGGTTTTATATTATACTATTATACACACACACACTCACTCGCATGCACACACACACACACACACACACACATACTTAGGACTGCAGATTGAGCTGCTTTAATTTATGCTCTTTTCTGAAGAAAAGCCAAGGAGCTGTAATTCTGGGGACAAGGGAAAGTGGGGAGAGATGGACAGAGGGGATGTAGGGAAGGCTGCCATCAAGATTTATTGTATAAGAATAAAGAAAATGAAAAGTATAAAAAGAATGTTTTGTATGTTTCTAAGAAAATTATATTGGTATGTCTTTTACTAATTCAGACACTTTTTCTTCTATGAGCCCATTAAAAGTCTTGTCTATGACATATACTTGAGTTATTTTATACCATGCCTATAGTTCATAAATTTGTTCTTTTCATGGCATCTCATGGTTTTTGCTTGTTCATTTTGTATGCTTCAAAACATGTTTCGTATTTTTTGATTGAATGGCAGAATTCCTCTACTTTATCCCCAATACTGTTTTTTTTTTTTTTTTTTGTCTTTATTTACTCTACTGGAACATTTTTCCAAGTTTTCTAGTTGGATTATTGAGTCTTTACCCTTATATTTCCCTTTTCACAAATCAAGGGATCTTGTCAAAACAATTAGCCACATCATGTCTTTCTAACAGGAAAAAATTGAATTCCACCTTCAGTTTAAAAAAAAAGTCCTCCCTCTGGCAATGGACAAAAGACACATTGTTGTTGTTGGTGTTCTTATATCAGTCACGGACAGAGCAGACAGCAGTCCTAGATTGATGCCTGGCCTGATGGTCAAAGCTGTCTTATGCCAAAGACTCATAAACATCATACAAAATCAAACCCAGGCAGTACAGCACAGGAGAAGAAAGACAGTCAGAGACTTGGGGCTGCTGTATCATCCACAGACCTGTCCTCTAGAGCAGGGCATAGGTGAGCCCAAAGACACCCACATGCAGGTGTAATGACCCCCCCCTCCACTTGACTACCAATAGTACCTGGTAGAACTGACTGGAGCTATGAGAGCTGAAGAGTTAGCACTGCTCCCTCACTACCTGCAACAATCAGGAGAGAGGGCTCCACATCTTGCCTTGGCAATACAATGGAGCTGATGCTGATAGCAAAGGGACAGGCGAGCCAGCTCAGAGGGCAAAGGCAAAGGGCAGATATGAGGGGATATGGAGATGAGTGGAACTGGCATGAATGATATGAAACTCAAAAAGAATAAAAAGTTAAAAAATGTGTCAGTGTAGGTCACAGTGATAAATATCTTAAATATAAATGCTGATTTTAAGAGAGATAAGGCTCAGTCATTTATTTGTTTTGTGTCCAGTCCACATGTCTATTTTCAGTGTCTTGCTGATGATTCTGTATCTTTGGAGGGTTACAGCAGGTAAGCTCTGAATGAGTGTCTTCTACATAGTAACCTGTAATAGAATGGTATGTTTGAAGAGCTAAATAAGGTTGAGACCCCAAGTTTCTTCTCATTTTTCTTTTTAATTTATTCACTTTATACCTCAATTGTAGCATCCTCCCTTGTCTCCACCTGGTTCCATCCTCCCTCCATCATCCCCCCTGCCGCTCCCCTAGTTCCGGGAAAAGGGGAGCCTTCCTCCTCTATCGTCTGGCCCCAGCCTATCAAGTCTCATCTGGACTGCTTGCATCCACTTCTTCTATGGCCTGGTAAGGCTGCCCAGAAGGAGGACATGATCAATGAGTGGGCACCATAGTACATGTTAGAGATAGCCCCTACTCCCCATATTATGGAACCCACAAGGAGACTTTACTGCCTATTGAGTACAATTGAGCAGGGGGTCTAGGTCCTCACCATGCGTGATCCTTGGTTGGTGCATAAGTTTATGTAGCAACCTCCCACTCAACTTTGTTGGCTCCATTGGTGTCTTGCAGACCTTCTGTCTCCTCCAGGTCCTTCTATGTCCCAACTCTCTATTAGACTCCCTGTACTCCACCCCAAAGTTTGGCTTTTAGTTTCCGCATCTACTTTGAGATCAGCCCCCCCTTGGAGACTTTCAGAGGGCCTCTATGGTAGGCTCCCATCCAGTTCCTTCTTTTCAACCACTTCTGGTGTCTATTCTATTTGCCTTTCTGAATGAAAATTAAGCATTCTCCCTAAGGTCTTTGATATTTAGCTTTTTTAGGTCTGTGTATTATAGTGTGATTATCCTTTATTATGTGGGTAATATCCACTTATAAGTGAGTATATACCATGCATGTCTTACTGTGTCTGAGTGTAGTGGATATAAACATGTTATTGTTTTGATCTCAAGTGTGGGATGTGGAACAGACTTGTGTGAGGATGTGCGATGTTTGTCCACTGGAAACAGATTTGTGAAAGAACACATGGTGTTTATCCACTAAAAGAGAAACTGCCTCTTGTGGGGCATGATCTTTGCTGGCTGATAACCATCCTAGTACATACTCAAACCAGAGGCTGGGCTTTTTGGTTTTGGTATTGCTTCCCATTGTTTGGCTGTTCATTGCTCTGCTTCAAGGCATTCCTATAAAGAAATGCTCCAGAGAATGCTTTGAGGTACCAAGTTTCAGCTGTTGCAATGAATTCTGGCTGCTGCATTGTGGTAACCTTTGCTGAATTGTTGATTTGCTGTTTAATGGGTCTGCTGAAATCTTGACAATGAAGTGTGGACTTGCTCTGAGGAACTGAGTCTAAAAAGGTCTACCTCTCCTGTTCCTATTAACCTCTTTTCTCTCCTATCTAGGGTAGGTGTGTTGGAAGGGAGATATAAGCATTAAAGAACCCTAAATAATGTAGGTTTGAAAAAATTCAAAGCCTACAACTCAGTTACCTCACTCAGAGTGATCTTTGCTAGTTCCATCTATTTGCCTGCAAATTTCAAGATTTCCTTGTTTTTAATAGCCGAGTGTTATCCTATTGTGTAAATGGGATACCACAGTTTCTTTATTGATTCTTTGGTTAAGGGACATGTCAACAGAACAAAACGACAGCCTACAGACTGGGAAAAGATCTTCACCAACACTACATTAGAAAAAGGGCCAATATCCAAACACGAAATTAAACACTACCAAACCAAATAATCCAATTAAAATGGGGTACAGAACTAAACAGAGAATTCTCAACACAGGAATATGAATGACCAAGAAACACTTCAATAAATTCTCAATGTTCTTAGTCATCAGGGAAACGCAAATCAAAACAACTTTGAGATTCTGTCTTACACCTGTCAGAATGGCAGAGATAAAAAACTCAAAGGACAGTACATGGTAGTGAGGATATAGAGAAAGGGGAACACTCCTCCATTGCTGTTGGGAGTGAAAACTTGTACAACCACTTTGGAAATCAATCTGCTGCTTTCTCAGAAAATTGGGAATAGTTCTACCTCAGGACCCAGGTATATACTACTCCTGGGCATATACCCAAAAGATGCTCCACCATACAACAAGAACATTTGCTCAACTATGTTCATATGAGATATTTTAATACATGAGTAATTGATCTGTGTCTCTCTGTCTCTCTGTGTCTCTGCGTCTCTGTCTCTGCATCTCTGTGTCTCTGTCTCTGTCTAGTTTCTCTCTCTCTCTCTCTCTCTCTCTCTCTCTCTCTCTCTCTCTCTCTCTCTCTCACTCACACACACACACACACACACACACACACACATGCATACATCTATCTCCCAAGGGTGATGGTTTTATTAATGACACCATGAAGTACTTTTACTTATTTTAAATTAGCCATCACTGTCACATTGCTTTTAAGAGCCTTTGATTAATGTTTCTCCTGCATCATTTTCTTTGGGGAAACCTCAATTGGTATCACTGGGAGACTCAATTATTAGTGTATTTAATTAAGAGTTTCTTTCAGCCATTTTTCAAAGATCAATTTAAGATCTCAGAAATTCCATCTTATTTATATCCCTAGGATTGTGTAGTGAGGACCTCTTGACAGTATTTACAAAGACATTACAAAAATCATTTTCATTTAGTCACGCCTTAAAAAATTATGCATTTAATATGAAACAGAGGCAATAATATACATGATTTAATGAGCTTTAAAAATAGAGATCTGTCATTTTAGAAAGCTTAGCTATTTTTCTTCCATCTAGAATACTAAGGGAGAAAGTAAACTCACAAGCTACTACATTTGTAAGAAAGCAATATTTTATGTCACTCACATTATTTAATCAACAGGGAAGAAATCCTGCTGTTGCAGCTGCTGCCATCCAGGCCGTCAAGTTTGGCTGTGTTGAAAACTTTCACAGGGTACCTTTAATGCATCTGTTTTCTGCTTGATGAGGACAGTGTAGAAAATATTTAACAGCTAGACTTCCTTTTGCATCCTTGGAGGTACTCTATATTCCCAAGAGGGAAACCCATTCTTTCTTCTCCCAATCAATGCACAACGCCTTAAGACATTTCTGGTTCAACTGTATTTAGCTATTGATGGAAAAATGCTCCAAGTTGTTTGTTTATTTATTTTTGTATGTATGTATGTATATGTGGTCAATATCAGGTGTCTGCCTTTTGTAGCTCTTCACTTTAGCTCTTGAGACATAGTTTTTTACAGAAGCCAGAGATAATTTATTGGCTATACTGGCTGTGATCCTCCTGGCTCCCTCTTTCTAGCTCTTGGATTCCAGGTACACATTGTCATACCTGGCATTTTCATATGCATGTTGGTAGTAACCCTCAGGTCCTCGTGCTGCCAGAGCAAACACTTTACAGACTGTGGCATCTCTCCAGCCAAAATGTTTTAAATCTACCCCTGGAAGCCCTTATCCCGCCATAGGAGTTGCTGAGTTCCTATAATCCTTTCACACATTAGTTCCATTTGAAGTCAGATCACTCAAATGCAATATATTCTTTGGAGTCAACACATTATAAATTAAATGAGTCCGCAAGACTATGGGAATATTCAGAGTTGTCATGGGAATAGCCACTAAGGTCTAGTTAAAAATATGTATGTGCTTTGAAATGAAGAAAAGTAAATCAAGTTGGATCTCAGTAGAAAAGCCTGTTCAACATCTATGGCAGCCATACAAACCTTGCTGACTTTTACCACATATTATTTGGCTTCTGTCATTACACTCATCTGCGGCCTCTGAGGAAAGCTCTTCCTGCTTTTTTACTTAGGTACTTGTCATCATCTTTAAATTTCACTTCCTGACCTGAATCTTCCTGTAGCTACTTTCTGCCACACATCAAATTGGCCATATTAAGTGTTTTGACCATATTTTTAAAAAATCTGTGCTTTTCTTTATCATTCTCCATCTCTCTCTTTGTTATAAGTCATTTTTTGGACTCTTAGCCTTTTCCTTTGTAACTTCTGACACCTTGCTGCTTATGATGGCTGCCATAGTAATTTATATAAGTGAAATAAGTATTGTATTGGCCCATTTGGACCTGCTTCATACAGGTAATCCTTGAATAAACTTCACCAGAGTTCCAAATACTAATTGCCACATTCAAACTGTTCTAAATGAGCTCTGTCTTGAAAAATAAAGTGGGCATCAGTGGATCCTAGAGGTATGTGTGTGGGTGTAGAATTGACTTTAAGCCAATTCTAATTTGTTACTGAATTAATTAGTAACATTTTCTCTCACGTCTACTTCTGGAGTGCAATTGGATGAAGCTACTGTTCTAAATACAAATGGGTATACTTGTCAGCGTACAGTGTAAACATCACAAATAAATAGGTTGCAAAATTTCAAACTCATGATTCAAACGTCAGTGGAATACACTTACTTACATCAATCTTTTTACTATCATAAACACTGAAGAAGACAAACATATCACAGTAATAATGTGTTATATTTTAACATACAAAAGTGCTTGACTCTGAGTTCAGCTTACATATGACAAAGTTTCCAATTTGACCTATATTTAGTTAGGTCTATAGATGTTTTCTGATAATATATTAATGATAATTATCTATCTATCTATCTATCTATCTATCTATCTATCTATCTATCTATCTATCCATCTACCATCTATCTATTGACCTATCTACCTACCTACCTATTATCTGTCTATCAATCATTTATTTATATAGTCTATGCACATGTATTTGGCCTCCTAAGGAAAAGTTTGACATCTATGGTTGTAACCAACTATGGCCAAAAATATCTGGAAAAATGATGTATATACTGAACATAGAATATCACAGACTTAAAAAAAACATTATTTCCTAAACTATACAGTGAAACAACTATCTACATAGCATTTACATCATATTAAATATTTTAAGTAGGCTAGTATAGATCTGAAGTATATGGGACATTAATGCAAACCCTTTCCTATTTTATGAATGAAACTTTAGCTTCTGTGAATTTGATGCCAAGGGATATCCAGTCTTTTGTGGATACTGAGAAATGACTGAGAAATTTACACACTAAAGAATGGATCGCCAGTCCATTTATACCAAAATAATAAAATTTGAATTTAACTTTTAACATTTTTTCCTGCTGATCACTCCACTGAAGGAAATAATTGTAGTTGTAGTTTACTGAGTTTTGTTCTGTAAGTTTTCTTTTTTTTTCTCTTCAGTGCCTACTTCTCATCTGGTTGAAATCCTTTGTTTGTCTCATGAAATGATAACTTGGGGTCCATTTCACTGTCTGTTTTCTCTACAAACTCAGCATCAGTTTTTCCATGGTATTTCTTGTATATGACATAAACTGTGGGGAAAAAACAATACAAGGGAGGTCAAATAAATTTCAGAATGACACCTTGAAAAATTACTTTGAACAATGATTGCATTATATAGCTCAGAAAGCAGTTAGTATTTTTAACCAACTGAATATATTGTAAGAAACCATTTTTTTTTAAAGTTCTATAATCATCAGTATGGCATGAGTTCATGATGCTCTCATGGCTTCAGACTGTATATAGTACTGAACAGTAAGGAGAAAATAATTTATGTTGTATATGTCCTATCCCAGATAATGTGGTAGTCTTCTATTAAATATACTGTATGCTTGCGTACAATGTCCAAGGCTTTGGTATGAGAATCCCTTGTGGAAAGACTTGGGTCAGTATAACATGCCTACTATTTTGTCTTCATCCATTCTTTTCTGTTGTTGATCAGACTTTCTTTCTCCCATGGTGCAAGTTTTTCTCAACTCTTTTTAAAAATATTTTTTATGTGTGTTTATGAATATGTGCACATGTGTGTGTTATGTTGTATGCAGGTACATGTGTGTATTCAGATGCATTTCTATGCATGTGCATAAGTGTGGAGGTGAGGCGTCAACCTGGGTGCTGCTCCTCTAGAGCCATCTCTCTTGCTTGTTGAGACAGTGGCTTTCCTCTGGCCTGAAACTCACTGATGACTGGTTAGGCTAGGCTAGATAACCAGAAACCTCAAGCCATCTATTTATCTACAGTTCCTCAAGGCCAGACCTCTAATGGGTCCATGTGATGTTGTTCATGATATGAGACTCTTGTACTGGAAAGGAGACTCCGCTTGGGAAAATCACTGAGATACTAGTGTGATGTGCAGCCACAGGCACATGGATGCATATTAGAGCTGGGGAGAAAAATAATGCAAAGATAAGAGAAACTATCTCTGTGCATTTCATAACTTAATCTTCAGTATTTTTGCTATGCACTTTCACTTTTAATTTTCTATTAATGTATGATGAAACTTTAAAAGGAAGTTTCTCTGTTTTAAATAAGCCTTTAAAATGAGGCTTTGGATAGTCAAAGGTAGGAAAAAGTTCAAATTTGGTGAAGGCCATCTGGTGTGGACCAAATAAGGTAGAATGACATTATGCTATAACAGTGTAAAATTAAGAAATAGGAAAAAATGGCTGGGTAGTAGTGGAGCATGCCTTTAATCCCATCCCTTGGTAGGTGGAGGCAGGTGGATCTCTGTGAGTTTGAGGCCAGCCTCAACTACAATGCGAATTCCAGGACAGCTAGAAATATTACACAGAGGAAACCCTGTCGTGAAAAACAAAACAAAACAAACAAAACAAAACAAAACAAAAAAAGAAAAAAAATTAGGCTATTGGACCCATGGATTCTCACAGAGACCACTAACCAAAGAGCATGCAAGGACTGAACCGAGACCCCCTACACATATGTAGCAGATATGAAGCTTGCTCAACATGCAGGCTCCGTAACAACGGGAGTAGGGGCTGTCTCCAAGTCAGTTGCCTGCCACTGGACCCCCTTCCCCTAACTGGGCTGCCTTGTCAGGCCCCAGCGGGAGAGGATGTACTTAGTTCTGCTGCAGACTGAGGTACCAGGGAGGGCTGATACCCTTTGGGGGCTCCCTCTTCTCCAAGAAGGAAATCGAGGATTGGGGAGAGGAGGCATGAAAGTAGGACTGGGAGGAGAAGAGAGACGGGGCTGGGATCATGTTGTAAAGAGAATAAATAAATAAATAAATAAATAAATAAATAGGGGAAAACTGGACTATCTCTGGTATGTCTTTGCTTACTCTTCTTCAGTTATATAGATTTTAAAATTGATATGCATGAACTTACACATACATTCACCTTATGATTTTTGCATGATAACGTGGCTTGCCATTTTTCTGATAAACAACCTATTTACAAAGCATATCAAGATAAAGCTTTGGGGGAAAATCACCAAAACCTAGTTCCTTGGAGGCACTTAGAAAGGTGCACAATAATACGTTTCTCAAAGGTTAATATGCCTCTCTTACTACTGGGGAAGAGACTGTCAGCAGCAAAGATACATCTCTTTTGCTTTCTTTTTTAAAAAGGCCCATCAAGACTTATAATAAAATTATAATTTTTACATCAGCATATATGAAGTCATGATAAGTGACTTCCGTGGATGCATTTTCTTCAAATTGATTTGTACAATTCATTGCCAGGAATGGAGAATCTTTAAAAAATCTGCTTTTATCAAATCCAGGATTTATCGAAAAGCAACATCATAGTAGAATTTTATTAGCATTATTCCTTACTTCCTAAAAATATCGCTGCAAAGACGAGCTGGAAAACGGTATAGATGAGTGGGAAGGTGAAGACAAGGTTGAGTTCCTCAGGGCTGAAGGAGAGCTGTACAATAGTAGAACACAGCTGTGTGTTCTGCAACCCAGTTTCCAAGGCAACTGTTCGGCACCTGAGAGTAAGATGTAAAGGCGTTACATGTTATTTGGCTTAGTATGATATAACACAAAGGGAAGGTATAATGAGAGCATGCACACAGACTGCTGCACTTTTGTCTTTCCCCTCTCCTTCCCTAGTTTCTCTTCCTTTCTTTATCTGTTCTTTCCTTTCCTCTATCTCTCCATACTTTATTTTTCCTTTTCCTTTCCTCTCCTCCTCCTCCCCCTCTCTCCCTCTTTCTTGTTTTCCTTCTTTCCCTTTCCTTTCTTCCTTTCCTGTTCTCACCCTCTTCTCTCCCTGCCTCCCTCCTCCCCCCTCTTTCTTTCTTTCATTTTTTCTTTTGGGATAGGTCTCACACTATGCAGTATAGTGTCGGTTGTCCTCTAACTTGTGACAATCCTCTTGCTTCAGTTTTTGTATCGATGAGATTAAAAACATGTACCTAGATTTTATCTCTGCTTTTAACATGCATATTTAGTGTATGCTTTTTGACATATAAGTTTACACGGACTAAGTATATTAATATAAAAAGCAATCTATCATATATTGTTTTAAGCTTTATTTTATCTTAAGTCTTGTATACTCATCTGGGCATATGCATGTGAGTGCAGGTGCACATAGTGACCAGAGGCATTGGGTGCCCCTGAAGCTGGACTTACAGGTGGTTGTGAGCCACCCAATATGGATGCTAAGATGAAAACTCAGCTTCTTTGGAAGAGCAGTACATCCTCTTAACTACTGCGTCTTTTCTCTAGTTTCAATATATTTATAATGTGAGAGGTAGAATCATTTATAATAACATTCCATAGATCACAAAGGAGGTTCATTTCACCCATTCAAGTTATTTCCTTAGTAAAAATATAAAAAGGATCAGGGATCAGAAAATATAGAAGCCATGCGTTTATCATGGACATTTATTTTAAAATAAATTTTGTTTTGACTAAGTCTTGATTATAAATCTTCAAGATAAAATTAATGTTCTTAATCATCAGTAAGGAGAACTAAGATAAAGTAAATGTGTAACCCAAGGTTACACTAACTCCAGTGAATGAATGGTGGGTGTAGAATAAAGCTTGCGTCTGCTTGGCTCAAGCATAATGTGCCCCACATTGTTCAAGGTTGTTCATCTCTTTCTCAACTGCAAACTCATACTTGTTTCTATGCCCTATTTCCTGCTTGCCTATTGATTTAGGTGGACATTTGCAAAGAAATGTTTTTAGATAATGACAAGTATACTTTAGTGTTCATCACTTTTGGATAATGAGTCCATTTGGTGAATACACACACACACACACACACACACACACACACACACACACACACACACGGCTAAATCGACTATTTTCATGAAACTTACTATGCTTATTAAATAAAAGCACATAGCAAAGGAAAGGCTTTAATTCATAGCATAGGGACGAATGGAGAAAAACATCAGGGAGTTGAGGATAAAGGCCGCCAGTTTTACATATGGAAGATTTATATAATTTATGAACAACTGATGCTATTCAAATGTTGTAAATAGTGATTTAAGGAGAAGGATTTTGAATTTGGCATCAATATTTTCAGCTCCTATGGGTTGAGTATGTCTCTTACCCAAATTCAAATGTTGCCATCCTATATCTAACCCTCAGTATCTAAGAATGTGACCTTAAGTGTAAACAGGGCTATTGTAGATATAATTAGTTAAGATGAGATCATTAGGGTAGCCTGTGATTTAATGTGACTTGTACTTATAAAGGGGGCTAATTTGAACTCAGAATCATGCACATAAGGAATAAAATGTCATGAGATACAAGGAGAAGATAGGCATTAAAAGCCAAAGCGAGAGACTTACAATAAATTCTCCTCCACAGACCTCAGAAGAAGCCAACTCCATGCTGCCTTAATGATTTATGACCCATGAAATGTAAGCATGTGCCTTTTTGTTACCAAAATGACCCACTTTGGAGTATTTTATTTTTTAATTAAATATTTACACGAATGGACATTTTGTCTGCATATATGCTTATGTGCCACATGTGTGCCTGGGGCTTGTGGAATCCAGAAAACGGTGTTGGGTATGCTTGCACTAGTTACAGATGATTGTGACAGCTTTTGAATGCTGGGAAGAAAATTTGGGTCCTCTGGAAAAGCAGCCTGTACTTTGAATTGCTGAGCCATTTCTCTATTTCCTGTGGTTGGTTTATAATGGCACCCCAGAATACTATCACAACAGCTGTTATAAACTAAGATGCTCAATCCCACTAATCTCAACCTCATACCTGTACCAGGGTTGACCAGCTATTCTAGCCAGGAAAAACCCCAGGCTGTATCCAGCTATAGGAAATATAGTTCCTACAATCCACAGTTTAGGTTCTATGATCCAAGCACTTTGGTACAGTATTCCTCCAACCACAGCAATGAGCACTATGAGAATTGCACCTGCAATGGATCCAACCTGGAAGAAAAGGTACAAGTTAACCTATGTGTGTTAAAATGAGTCCAGAGATGTTTGTTAGGGATCTTCAAAGGTTGGGCAATATGTTTCTTTGGGAAAAAAGAAGAGATAGAGTTTTCTATGTCCTTTGAGCTTCATGCGAAGAGAAAAGCTTCTCCTGTGTTCTAGAGACTAAGAAAACACTAGGAAAATGTGTTCATACTTATTTGGCCCAAGGAAGATTTATGAGCTTGCAAAAAGCCTGTACTTCTTCACAAAAGGAAGAAAATCTATGCTAGTTAGATTCTAGCAGACCTATATTTTCAATATTTCTTTTTTTCTATCATATACTCTTTAGTAAACCATGAGTTTTTCTCAATTTTGACTTATTTTCACTTGTTATTGTGGATAAAATTTTGCCTAAGTCACATTTTATGCTTGTTATAGTCATAAGAAATAGATTAAAGTTTAATAAAAGTCAAATAATGTTAACCATAAGCCATTGTCATTATTTTATAACAGGTTTTTTATTACCATGTGTATGTTCACGTGTACATATATGCACATAAGTGTTGGGGTCAACATAGTTCAGAAGAGGGCATTGGATCCCCTGGAGCTGGAGTTGCCAGTGGTTTTGCACAGCCTGATGTGGGTGCTTTGTAACAGTGGTAGACACTCCTAATGTCTGAGCAATCTCTCCAGATTAATTTTCTTTTTTTTATTAAGCTTAAGATCATCTGGAGATGAGAACTTTGTGTTTTTTCCTATAAAATAACTCTTATTCCTTCATATCCCACAAGCTAGTATCTACCACTTTTTGAGCACTGAGTTCTAGGTTGTTCTAGGTATGAGAAATATATGCTATTCCTTCTCAGAAAGCTGCCTAGATATATTTTATATCATAATCTCAGCCTATATAGCAGCAAGGTCATTTGAGAATAGACAAAAACCAATTGGTAATGCTTGAATTGGTGGCTTAAATGATGAATGGAAAATTTCCCCTCAGATAGGTTCAGAAAGGACATTTCTAAGGAAGGACTTTATGACTGACATGGCAAATATTCAAGAAGGTAGATGGAATGAAAATAGCATAGCGGAGGAGATGGCAAGACCATTTCACTCTAGTTCTTACTGCAGAGCACTGAGTTGTGCAGTCTGTCCCATGCATGAGGTACTTACTTTAAGTATGATCTTTGCTTTTTGAGGCCACTTATGATTCACAAACATTCCAATTGAAACAGGAATAACAAGAGCAACCAGAGAAATGCCTAATAAAGATGAAAACAACATTAACCCAAGGAATAGAAAATGTAATTGGCTTGGAAAAAGCTTATCAGTGGTCCCTGTCTGCCTTCTTGAATGCTAAAAACAGAATATAGAATTAAGTGCACACAGATACACACACACAAATTTACTTACCCACATATATATTTCTATACACACCCATTTCTAACAGGTAGAAAAATTGTGATATAAGTAATTTATTTAAATCCAGAGATGACTATTTTAGAGTTCCTTATATTACCAACCTACTTTCATCCTATTTGTCAAAAATTTTGCTTCTTCAGTCTATTAGATACTTATATTGTTAGAAAAATATCTCCCCATAGTTTGTGTGTGTATGTGTGTATATGCTCTTGTGTGTGTATATGCTCTTGTGTGTGTATATGCTCTTGTGTGTGTATATGCTCTGTGTGTGTGTATATGCTCTTGTGTGTGTGTGTATATGCTCTTGTGTGTGTGTGTATATGCTCTTGTGTGTGTATATGCTCTTGTGTGTGTGTGTATATGCTCTTGTGTGTGTGTGTATATGCTCTTGTGTGTGTATATGCTCTTGTGTGTGTGTGTATATGCTCTTGTGTGTGTGTGTATATGTTCTTGTGTGTGTATATGCTCTTGTGTGTGTATATGCTCTTGTAGTGTAGCTAGATGATATTTTACACTGGCCCATTACTTCAAGTTGGTAGAAAACAAGATTTATAAATTTTAAAATGGAATAAAATATAAAACTTTACTAATATCCAAAGAAAATTTGAAGGCTAAGACTCTCTAGTTAAAATTCATTTCAGTTATTCAAATTCATGATAGAGACGTGGGAAAGCAAGATGAAAAACCATGCCCTAAACTTTCTATGAGATAATATAGCTAGTGACCTCTCACATAATTATAATTCTTTGTAGCTCAGCGTCCACCCAACCAGATAAAAGAGTCATACTTCAACTTCATGATCTTTGTTTACTGCCTTTCCCAAGACATGCTATTTGTATCTCTATACATTTAATGCTTGTTTGACAATAGTCCCTTTGTTTAACAGAGCACTAGAGACTTCGATTTCTCATGTGCTGTTTGTTTTTCAAATACTATTTTAAAGTAGTGTGAGGAAGTGAAACTAAATATGAAATTCTGAGAGAAGATGTTGGCAACTGTTGGATAGATTGACAGAGGTCTGGCTAACAGAGTGTAGATTTAAAGCATATACCTAGTAAGTTAAAATGAATCTTATAACAATTTCTTAACTGTGTCTTAGCTCTCCTGATAATGTATAATAGTTATTGTTGTTCCGAAATTGCTCAGCAGAATTAAAATAATAACTAAGAGAAAGATAAGAGAAAATAAAGAAAAATGAAGAAAGGACAATGAGATATATAAAGACTGCTCATACTCGGAGATAAGGGTATAAGAAGAGTTACGGAAAAGAGGTAGATTTAGTGGTCAAGTCTTCTAGAAAATCCCTTTGATTTTTCCTGCATCCAAAATTTTGAAAAGATTCTCTTTTTTTATTTTTAGACCACACCATAAATTTTATTAAGTTTCTAGGCTTTGAACTAAAATTGTCTTGGTACAACTGGTTTGCTCATTTGACCTATAGTTTGTCAATATTGGGTGAGCCTAAGATAACAGGGCAACATGAAGAAGACTTTGGAATGACCATGGCAGAAGAATTTACTCTCTGGGCAAGGTAAAGCCAATGAAGGTTGTAACTTCAAGGACCATTCTGGTTCTTCTTTACACCTAGCAGTGTGAGCCTTTCCCATGATGAGAAGGTGCTATAATATTTGCTCTCCAGTGGATGGGGGATCTGGCTCTCTCTTCTCCAGACTTCTCAATTTACTGACTTATTGTCCCTGCTCTATATGTAAGATGCATGTCTGTACAGATATAAAAAGAGATGTTTACACATATCAAAATAATATGCACTCTTTATTTAAGACTACATAGTGGGAAGAGGGGGAAAGAAAGTCAAGGAGAAGAGGAAGGATGAGAAGATGGTAACATGGACTGAAAGATGTGGCTTCCTTAGATTTCCTTATACAACTGGATAGAATGATGCCTGCTTCACTATGCTGTAGTGATATGCACAGTAATGTTGACATCAGGCACTCACTGCTGACACAGTTCAGCTTTAGTGGCTCAAGCAGCACAGGGGCTGATTTTCAGCACACGTCAGCATTGTCAGGGTTCAGCAGCACAGTTAGAATGGGAGAGGCACATTGAGCAATGTGAAATTGCTCAGAGGCACAGTCCTGCAGGGTAGGCTGGAGAACCTTCCTGTAACTACTATTACCAGCTGCCCAGTAAAATTGGGCAAATTGAATAATGACCCCTCAACAGCCTGATTTATAAGTGATGACAACATTTCATGAGACTCTCAGCTCATCTTGTATTCATTAAAAGACTAGAAAGACAAACAGAAAGAAAGGTCAGTTTGGAGAACAGCTTAGGCAGACATGAGCAAAAGATTAATTTTTGTGTTCAAAACTCCTTTTGTTTTCCTTATTTTTAACTTTCTGTTTTGCTATTCTTACATTTTTTTGACTTCTTATAAGGTCATTCTCCATGGATGTACAATCCATTTCTCATTTTATCATTTTTTCAAAATTTATTTGTTCTTCTTGGCACCATGACAGACACCTTTAGTCACAAAATTCAAGAGACAGAGGCAGGCAGAACTTTGAGTTTGAGGACAGCCTGGTCTACATAGCAAGTTCCAGGACATCCAGAACTGCACTGTAATATTTTGTTACAAAACAAAGTCCAACTCAACAGTATTTGTCTTAAATTATATAGTAAAAGTCACCCACATAGTAGTTTGGATTTGTAAATACTCCCATGGAACATTTAAAGAAGGGACTGAATAAGAAAAGAAGAATATTTTAAGGCTTAAATGATTTGTTTTGGCACTGAATAATTTCCAATCAAAATTGTTTAGTTAGCCCACAGCTTCTCTGAGATGCCTACCATATTGTTCACCCTTCAAACAGATAGAACTATTTAACTCATCTTCTGCCATTTCTTTTATTCCTAAACCTTAAAAGAAACTTCTTCAAAATGAGGAGCATGTAGGAGTTGAAATGAATAGAGGAAGAATCATAACTAGCAAATTTGACTTCTAGGACATGAAAATATGGAGAACACCATTAAATTGACTTTTGTATCAAGATGTGGCACACTGTTGAGGAAGGAGAATATATTTCATTCAGGAATGTCCTTTTTGATACTCATGACATCCACAATCCTGAAATCATGTCATGTTTCTCTTCTCTCTCTCTCTCTCTCTCTCTCTCTCTCTCTCTCTCTCTCTCTCTGTCTCTCTCTCTCTCTCTCTCTCTGCGTGTGCGTGTGTGTTTCTTCAATTTGAATGTGAGGCACAAAGATCCATTACCTTTATAGACTCATCAAAGGAAAAGTGGTGCCTCTCATCTGCCAGCAACCTAATTATCCTCAAGCCAGACTGCTAGGTTAAGGCTGTATTTTTGTTGTTGTTGTTGTTGTTTTTCGAGACAGGGTTTCTCTGTGTAGCCTTGGCCACCCTGGACTCACTTTGTAGACCAGGCTGGCCTCGAACTCACGGTGATCCGCCTGCCTCGGCCTCCCAAGTGCTGAGATTAAAGGCGTGTGCCACCACGCCCGGCTTAAGGCTGTATTTTTAAAGCTGTTTCTTTTCCATGTTAATTTGAACTGAGGAAAATTTAGCTTCTCTTCATGAAATCAACTTTTAGAATTTATGTTGCATCCATACTCTTACAAGTTCCAAGGTCAATTCATAAAGAAATTATATTTGGGGGGAAAAGTCTAGCCCTAGTTTGAAAAGAAATGATGCTTAGGTGTGAGCTTAGAGCCTGACTTGAGATCTTAGCTGGAACTTTTGTAGAGAGCTTAAGGGTAATATGAAGCATCCTGCAGATAAATTACTTACCAATGCTATCATAGGGAATCACAATTGTTCCTGAGTCGACCCACATCTTGGTATAGATGAAGAGGCAAAGGGGCATCATTCCAAGGGCAAGCAGTGTGGAGCAAGTGGTCATGCTAACACTGGAATGAAACAAACAGCTTGAGGAGGCTACCTGTGTTTTCTAGGGAAGATGTTCTTTCAGTTTCAATTGACTCAACCACACATGAGTTTGTATGGTAGAAATACACATTGGTTATACTTTACAGGGGCTAGCTTTTGGCAGGGTCACCTGAACTTGGTGTCTTCTCATGTAGTCTGCACCATCCTTCATTGAGTATCTGTTCTCAAAGATCATAGAGGGTAGTCAGTGTTGCTTAAAAATAATGATTGAAAGGGGTACCAGGAGTATGGGCTTGTGAACTGTTGCATAAAACTTTTTCCTTCAAGTGTAATCTATCATAACAGGTTGTCACTGAGTAGAAATGACCTTGGCTTTGTAGCTATGACAATGAAATAAACAGAACAGTACGATGACACTTTCCCGTAGCAAGGACATGGGGACGGTCAAAGGAACCCATCTAGGATTCCAGTCTGAAACTCATTTCCTACAGGAAGTGGAAGGTTGATTTCAGGTGGGACTTTGACCATTATCAGTTGGACTTTATGGTGATGTATCTGTTTGGGGGTTATTGACACTTCTAGGACTGACTTCTTCCCTGTGCTTTGTAAATAAGTTCAATAAGCTCATTGGTTCACAAAGTTGGACTTGGGTGAAATCCTTAGTTTTGTCTCTCTTTTTTAATTTAAATTTTAACTTATTCATTTTACATACTGATTGTAGCACACTCCCTCATAGCTTCCAAGTCTGACCCTCCCTCCTGTAGCCTCCCTCCCCACTCCTCTAGTCCTCAGAAAGAAGGAACCTTCCTCCTTTATCATCTGACCCCAGCCTATCATGTCTCATCTGGACTGCTTTCATTCTCTGCCTCCAGGGGTAAGTGAGGAATGAGTAGACACCAGAGTTCAAGTCTGAAGTAGTCCCTACTCCCCAGACTGTGTTACCTATTGACTCCATCTGAGCAGGGGATCTAGGGCCTCACAAAGCATGGTCCTTGGTTGTGGCATCAGTCTCTGTAGCCCCACCCCCTCCCAGGCCCAGATTTGTTGGCTCCATTGGTCTTCTTGTGGAGCTCCTGTCCTCTCCAAGTTCTTCTATCTATCCCCCAACTCTTCCATTAGAATCCCTGAAATCCACCCCAAAGTTTGGCTGTAAGTCTCAGCATCTGCTTCTCTTCCCTGCTGGGTGGAGTCTTTCAGAGGACCTCTATGATAGGCTCCCATTCTGTTCCTTCTCTTAAGGGTCTTCCTTGTTATTTAGCTTCTTTAGATCTGTGTATTGTAGTGTGGTTATCCTGTAGTATGTGTCTAATATCCAATTATAAGTGAGTATATACCAAGTGTTTCTTTCTGGGTCTGGGCTACCTCATTCAGGATGATCATTTTTAGTTCCATTCGTTTGCCTGCAAATTTCAATATTTTCTTGTTTTTAATAGCTGAGAAGTATTCCATTATGTAAGCGTACCACAGTTTTTAAAAATCCATTCTTCAGTTGAGGGTTATCTAGGTTGTTTCCAGATTCCGACTATTATTAATAAAGCTGCTATGAACATAGTTGAGCAAATGTCCTTATTGTATGGTGAAGCAGCATTTTGGTATATTCCCAGGAGTGGAGTAGCTGGGTCTTGAGGTAGTACTATTCCCAATTTTCTGAGAAATCACCAGATCGATTTCCAAGTGGGTGTACAAGTTTGCATTCCCACCAGCAATGGACGAGTATTCCCCTTTCTCCATATTCAAGCCTCCATGTGCTGTCACTTGGATTTTTAATCTTAGCCATTCTTGGGTATATAATGTAATCTTGGAAAAGATTTTCACCAGTCCTACATCTGACAAATGGCTAATATCCAAAATAAACAATAAACTCAAGAAATTAAACATTACCAAACCAAATAATCCAATTAAGAAATGGGGTATAGAGCTAAACACAGAATTCACAACAGAAGAATATCAATGGCTGAGAAACACCTAAAGAAATTATCAAGATCCTTAGTCATTAGGGAAATTAAAATCAAAACAATTCTGAAATTACTCTTGTCTCTTACTAGGGTAAGTAGATGTTGTTCACATCTTCCCTGGGCAAGTTAATGTAACATTACTTGTTGAATCAACAGAGTGCCTGACTGAGGAGGAAGATTTTGGTTTTCTATCTGGAAGAATTTCTTAAATTAAATTATGCTATTTCTAGCACTATGACAGAGAATAGAAAAGTTTTGAACACTGGTTCTTCCTGGACCTCTTCAAAATGATTTGGACATAGGGTACCTTCTCTGCTTATAGAACAGAGGGGTTTAATACTTGTTCTCTGGAGGCTGAAACTGGATTGGTAGAATGTGATGTCCCTTTTTTTTTGTGGGTCTGAGCAATGCATTGGACTTCTCTTTGTCATTGTTAACTCACAGACTAAAAAGAATTAAACAGCCAACCAGTGGTGTATGGTTTCTAGAGCAGTACCAAAAGGAAAGTAAGTTATAATTACTGTACATGTTCCCCTCCTCCACAACAAATAACTGCTGTAGTAAGCAAAGTACATGAAGATAAATGATTTTATCTCAATGCATCTGATAATAATTTGCATAAATTTGGAAAAATAATGGGTATTAATAAAGTCCATCAGGGGTCTTTACTTTTAGAAATATTTTTAAGTGAACAACCTTAAAATTAAGTTAAAAGATTATGATTAAAATATGTCAATAGAGCTAAAATACTATGACAGTAAACGAATACAAAAGACACATTTAGTCAAGCAGGATGTCCAGCTTTTAAGGCATCAGTCTCATAAACAAAAATGCATTTAAAAGACTTTTTGATGGCAGGGAGAAGTGAAAGACTAATATCATATGCTCTTGCCAACATATAAAACCATCCCTGTCCATCTGTCTATCTGTCTGACTTTCTCTCTCTCTCTCTCTCTCTCTCTCTCTCTCTCTCTCTCTCTCTATATATATATATATATATATATATATATATATATGTATGTATGTGTGTGTGTGTATGTATGTGTGTGTTTATGTATATACATATACATACAGTTTTAGACACAATGTATATATGTATATATAGTCTTACACACACACACACACACACACACACACACACACACACACACACACACACACACAGTCTTAGACACAATGTAACCATTTCCCTCTTGAAGTATCAGCATCTGTGAATACCAGAAGGAAACATGTATAAGATTGGGCCTATTAACTTTCTATCATGGCTGGGTATGTGAACTCTCAGAACTGTGCACCTTCCATGGATTTATACAGCCATTGGTTGTTTGATGATGAGACATATTTTCTGTAGTAGGGTAGCTAGCCATGAATTGTACATGCTCCTGTAATTAACATTTCTCTAATTATCTTGTAACCCCAACTAAATTTGTTTGTTCCTTAACCTAGATTTTTGAATAATCATCTGTTTGTTTCTGTTGTTGGTGTCCTATCTATGGTGAGTAACTGTTTATTCACATCTCCTCAGAAAAATGTCACACAATGACATATAACAACTGAAAGTAGAGGAGGACTAAGCATAAGGAGGCAGGACAAAAGTGTCGGGAGGACATTGGGAAGTGAATCTTTTCTTTGCAGGGGGGTGGAGTTAATCTTAATGAAGCAAAAGCAAATAATAATGTATGAGCTTAGGCATAATGAAATGTGCTGTTTTACATACTAACATCACCCTGTTTGTAACTAGTACACTGGAATTTGCATCCCTCTTTATTCTTTCATTGTTCTGACATTCTTTGTCTTAACCTGCTCCATAATAAAATCTCCTTGTTGCTGGGCATTTAGTTTATTCTCAGAGTGAAGAGGCAATTCAGGGGAACAGGATTCCTTGTCAGCTCATGATAAAGAGGAAGATGAGAATAGTTTTAACTTTAATCTACAAAACCAGATATTATAAGGAAGTCAGAATTTTTCTCTCTTGTTTTACTTTGAAATATCTTTGTAAAAGTTTGTGTGAACATTATTGTGCAACTTAAGAAATTGTATTGTGTCTTTAATCAGTTATTTATTTGTTTCATTTGTTTTATTAATATTGATTACTGAGTTGTAATTGAGAAATTTTGTAGTGAAACTTTATGGGAGAGAAAAGATGAAAGTTGAAAAATGAAAGGCTTTGTGGGAATAAAATATTGAGGCATAAGTGAAAAGGGCTAGAAGTTGCTGCTATCTTAGCTAATAAGAAGAACCAAAAAATATGTTGAAATGGTTCATGGAGAAGTTTTTTTTAGAAACAAGGAGAACAATAACTTCACAAATCAAAACTGTATTTTATGTGAAAAATTTAAGTTCTATAAAGGACATAGGTGTTGAAAATATAAATACTTCTGAGAGATCACATTGGAATGATAAAAATCTGCTTTATTCAAAAATTAAAATACAATTTGGCTTTAATTCTTCTCAAGTATGCCTATTAACTACTGAAAAGGTTTTATGTGTATGGAGGAAAAAATTTCATAAGTGAAGATAAGGCATGTATTGAGGAATTGAGTGTAATCAAGGATAAGGAACTACAAAGACTGCAATCAAAAGCAAAACACCACCTTCGAAACATCAGCAGTGTGTCTGACTCTGTAGACTAGGCAGGCAATAGACACAATATGCTCAAATGTCTAGAGCTAAGAGGAGTCCAGTAGATAGTGTCTGTCTGGATCCCAAATCTGACATTGACAGTAACCAACTGTGTAACCATGGCAAAGGTTATAAACCTCAAATTTTCTCATCTGTCAGTGCAGAAGACCCTAAGATTATTTGGAGAGTTAAAGCACAATTTTCTTTAAGAATTTATCCCTATATTTGGTAGCTCACCATGTCTAATAAACACTAGCTAGTAAAATAAGAATCAGCTTTGTTTTGTGGAAGTGACAAAGTTAGCTTACTGGGAGTGAGGATAAAAGAGTCAAGTGCAATTGGGTTGGTTCTCATGTAGGAGAGAAGAGATGAGTGTACATGTGCATGTGTTTGAAAGAGGAGACATTGCTTTGACAAGCCAAAGTGTCATGGATCTTGAAAATATCAATGAACAGCGAAGTGGAAAATAAAATATGTTATATTTGGCCAAAGACAAAGGTCATGGTTGGAAAAGCCACTAAACAGGAAACCTAAAAAGTAATAAGTATAGAAAGCAAATGACAATAAAAGAGAGGGAAAACTAAGGAAAGGATGAATGAGAAAATGAAGCTGAAAAAATGGAATGGAAATAAAGGAAAAAAATTGCATGGTACAGATGAGGTGATAACTAAAGATGGAGATATCATATACTCATTTACCTTTGTGTGGGGACAGAGTACAAACACAAAGAAGAAAGGAAATCTCTGTTTTCCCTGACCCATAAGCCTTGGTTACCACTAGATTACGTGTTTGGCCCCCTTAAGTTTTTCCTGACATATATTGTACATATGCTACCCATGTCATAGCTTAGCTGAGAATTTCTGTGTACTGACCAGATGTTGAAATAACAGTGTCCTAGGCTGGAGGTTATGAGATAAGTAGTTGAAATACTAGTTGCTGCTAAAAATCCATTTTTATTTATTTATGCATTTATTTTAAGTAATTAGAGATCATGAAATTCTGAGAATATATAATGGGGAACAGGTAAATAGTTTCTTCTTTCAGGGATCACATTCAAGAAAACTAAAGCCAAGTGGAATTGTTTTGGCACCATTTTGCATTGTTAGCTCTAGTAGTGAAGGCGACGTGTCAAATTATCTTCTTATCTGACATGCCTAGAGTTGAAGATGAGATGGAACAGGCAGTGTTCTGAGAATACAGAATAGAAACCTCATGGTAGAGAGGGCTGCATCTATATAAATTATTCTGAGACTTACATTGTCCAATACTCTCCCCAGAAGAGTGGAATCTTGGAGGCCTGTTACCTAGTTGCTGAGACTTCGTTTTTAAAAAAAGAAATGTTAAGCATTGTTTTCCTAACACAAGCATGTAATGTCATTTAAAATGTTTTTATTTATTTATTTATTTATTTATTTATTTATTTATTTATTTATTTATGTGTTTATGTGTGAGTGTGCATACATGTATGTATATGGGTGCCCACAGAGGCCAAAAGAGGTCATCCTATCCCCTAGAGCTGGACTTACAGCTGTGATCCACCAGATATGGGTGCTGGGAGTGATACTTAGGTCATACACAAAAACAGAAAGTACTCTTAGCCCCCCTGAGATATTTCTCTAGCTCCTAATGTTATTTTGCATTATAACATTACCATCTCTTTATGTCAGAGGCCTATTATAATTACTGTGGTAGATCATGGTAATATCTTCTGCATTATACTATTGATTGACTTATCCTTAGAATAAGTGGTATAGGGGAATTAATATGGTACCATGTACAACTGATCTTATGTTTAGCAATAATACATGCATTATGTTCAGGATTAGGTTGTACTGTTACAAGGTTATATTATTTAAAACTTACAAATATAAATAATAAGTAGTCGTTTAGTGTAGGTTTCAGGATCATTCCCTGAAGTCTGGGAGTTATGAGTTCCTGGACTCAAACTCTGTGATTGTGTGTGTGTGTGTGTGTGTGTGTGTGTGTGTGTGTGTGTGTGTGTGTGTGTGTGTGTGTGTGTATGTGTGTGTGTGTGTGTGTGTGCAGGTCATTGGCACAGAAGCCTAAAGAGTCCTGATTACTATATTGTGGTTCACAGATTAACTAAACAGCAATTGTGCTTACCATCCTGTGCTCATTCACAGGTCTTTCCTTTAAGGGAAGGAATATCTGTTGCTAGGCAGTAATTCTATGTCCCAATGCAAAAGTGAACAATGCATATTCTTTGTTTTCTAAGGCATCAGGAAAATAGCACCAGGTGGGAGTTGATGGCTAGTTCCCAGCAGCTCACCAGCCACGGCTGATGGCAGGTTGTTCATTATTTAGTAAACACCTGGTTCTGGATCAGCTCAAGGCTTAGATGAAATGTATGTCTTTCACAAGAGAGGAGGAAAATGACACTTGGCTATCCATCATTCAGCATCAGAACTCCTACATTAATCCTATAAATTTTTCTAGCTTCTGTTAGTCACCAGTCCTATCTACCCAGTGCTAGTTCAAATTGGCCCAAGTTGGATTGGACAAACATTATATTTAAATTATTCTGTTGAAAAACAGAGAAATAATTTTGTCTTTATTTTATAAAGAAGTTAGTATAATTAAATAATACTGCTGAAGAATGTTTTTCCTTTTAATTTCAGCAGAGATAAAATGAATTTATGAATTCTTTATTAGCTTTTTAACCAAGAAGTATTTTGTCCAAAGAACAGGCTCTTTGATAGGGTTTAAGATTTGATGAGAAATTTGAGCTTGTATTTGCATTCAGAACACCTTGTCATCCACAAAAAGTTCATCTTATTCAATTCCAACAAGACTTTCTCAGTTATGGCTTGTAGATTGGGGAAGAATTATTTAATGAAAAAACTTTGAATGTTTTCCCAGAAACAATAAATTTCTTGTTAATCAAATTAAAATTCAAAGTGCAAGCATAATAATCCAGACTATAAAAGACTGAAAGATACATATCAAGACTTTCTTTCAGAGGCTGATCTTGATTTAAATCTATAGATACACACACACACACACACACACACACACACACACACACACGGGATGACAGAGAGGTAACTATCAGGGCAGAGTAGGAAGCTGAAAGGAAAGGAGAGAACAGAGAAGATAATGGAATGTATGTGATATGGAAGCAGGATAGGAAGTGGACCAGCAGGAAGGAGAAGGGGACTAGGATGGTAATAAAAGATGATTAGGAACAAAGTATAATGATATATATGTGTGTGTGTGTATATATATATATACAAATGTCACACAAAACCAACTACTTCATGTGCTAACTAAAAATAATAAAGATACAAATTAAAATCTAAATTACTATTTTGTTTCAGAATGATAACTACAAAAATGCACAGGCACAAAATCAAAGTCCCCACTTCTAACAGCAAAACTGCTGTCCCAAAAGGCACATGGATGCACTTATTCTTCTAATTTAACTCCTTAGTCAGACATTTAGACAGTGCAGCAGATGAAATGGATGTTGGAAAAGATACAGGTTTTTAAGTTTAATTCCAGCTGACTGCAGCAGTTGCAGGTGTCTCTGTCTTACCTGAGGTCCATGTCTCCATCTACCCAATAGGCCAGGATATTGGAGCCAGTTCCACCAGGGCAACAACCCATAATTAGCACCACCACAGCCTGTAGAGGAAGGATACCAAAGGCCACAGACAAGATGAAGCCCGTGAGAGGCATGATTCCAAACTGACAGAGGAAGCCCACGAAGATACCCCATGGCCGCTTTATGTGTCCTAGGAACTTCTGGATTTCCACGTTGCATCCCATAGAAAACATCACCATGGCCAGAAGGGTGGTGAGCACAGCACTGAGCACTGTACTGAGGGTGGCATTGTAGTTGCTCTCAGGTAGTAGGCAGGAATCACCTTCACAGAGAGTTGCGTTTGGGGAACAGACAGAGGAGCTATCCATCACTGTCTGTGCTGCGTAAACGGCCAAGTCCAAAGAAGCACCAGTCCTCTGGTTCTGTCTCTACTGCCAGCTGAATAACACCTTCAACATGTCAAACTTTTAAACCCTTTCTAAACATATGGTTCTTAGTGTCTCTTTCAAAAGCCACGTAGGAGAAGCAATAAAAAACAATAAATGCTAGTATGTCAGTTTCGAGAGGCTGGATTACAACCTAGCACAAATAATGAATCATAAAAGTTCATAAAAACTACTGGCCAAGACAGAAAGTTATAATTAATCATTTATTGGCATGATAATGAACAGTGTCACATAGAAATAGCCATGTTAATGTTTAATCCCAGGAATGTTTTCTGGGAATAACTTTAGTTAAATTGAGCTCTGAATTGTACAGAACATTCTAAGGCTTGAAGTGTAGGAAAGTGTATTATTCCTAAGTATAGTGGGAAGGATTAGAGCTTTGAAAATTACACACAAAACAAAAATCAATAACTCTGTAGCAAGCTACATTACAAATTGACAACAGACTGACTGGATTTTCCAGCTTTCTTACAATAGCTCTCACATGGTCACTCTTCCTTGTATGTACTATGGTGTTCATAAAACATATATGTGTTTCAGAAACTTCTAGGGCTTGGAAGAAATCTTAATGGAGGATGATTAACACTTGAGGGTACAGAATGTTTTCTCTGGAGAGACTCTGTCATATGGAGCCATCTTCAACTATTTATGCATGTAATTATGCATGTATTGCCATGGCAACAAAGTACATTATAGATAGAGACAATACAATGATTTAGAGGTATGAACTCTAGATTAGGTCAAAGTGACCTAAGTATAATTTTTTGTGCTTAGAGTCAGGAATTAAAATTGTGTGTGTGTGTGTGTGTGTGTGTGTGTGAAATGGGAAGGATTCTAAGACATTATTGGAAGCATTAAGTAGTTACTTTTGTGATGGATGTACAGAACACTGTAGTTAGGTATATAGGAAGACCCAGAAATAGGCAGAGAAGAGATGATTCAATTCTCAAGTGTTTAAGACCCAACAATAGAATAGGCTGGGTTCTAACTCATGTCTGTAGTCTCAGGACTAAAGAGAATGAAGAATGGAATGTGAAGTTCAAGGCCATCATGGATTCAGAATGAAACCCTCTTTCCACCTGTCTTCCACAGGAAAACAAAGACACTAAAACAAACAAATAACTTAGAACAGCTTCTTAGAATGCAGTGTGCTCAAGATCCTCAGGGGGATTGTTGAAATGCAGATTCTGACTCTGGGCAGGACTTGGTTTTCTATGGAGCTCACAGTTGATGGTACTGATGCTGAACAGGGCATCCCTCTGAGATTGACTGGGGCTTTGACTGTGTCACCAGTTGTACCAGCTTGGTAAATCCGACTACTCACACTCAGAAGCTGTCTGTGAAGAACAACTCTGCATAGGAAGGATGACCTCTTTATCACCACTGGATCACCAGGCAGAACAAAAATAGTCCCAGAGCCCAGCAGTTGGGGGCTTGGGGACACTGTCTCTTCTGTCTATGATTGAGGTAATGCCATGATCAGGGCCATTTCCATGTCAGATAACTGATTAATTCTCCTTGTTGTAATAACTTCTGTCCTAAGAATATCCTCTTTATGTGTTATGTTGCTCTGTTTGTGTTTTCTTCCATGGGTGGTTTACAATTGGCGCTGCCAAATCCATCCCCAGATTGCTTTGACTGGATTTAATTGGCTAGAGGATAGTTTCTGGAAGATCCTTTCTTCTCTCTCACTACCTACCCCACCTTGTGGCTAAATGATTAGTTAAGTTTTCGAGCAAGGCCTCTCCTCCCACTCCTGCTGTACCTCTGCAAGCACCTCCTGGGGAATGACCTCTGGTTCACTTCCTTACCTGGTTCCAGGCAGCCACAACACATGTGAGTCAGGTGCTCCTCCTGATGCTGCCTCTCTCTGTGTACCTGCCAGTACTAGCTTCACCCCACCCTTGCCTTTCTGGCCTGCTTTACCTAAATCTTCAACTTAAGTAAAAGTCAGAAAGGTAACTTAGGGCTTGTTTCTATAATAGCCTACCTCTTTCATCAGGAATTGTCTACCAAGGAAAATTTGAGCCCTCGGCTGAAAAGATTTAGATTTGTAAATTTCTCCAAAATGGAAAGGCTTCATGATTAGGCCAAAGCACCTAATGTTCAGACCTCCTTTTTTGAATACCATGCCTAGCCAAGATTGTGATGTTGCTTGTGGCTTGGCTGGTCATCTGCAATCAACTCGCTCCTGATCTTTCTTCTTCTCTTGTTATATAAATGTGTTTATTTAGCTTAATGACCATGTAAGAACAGTCAATTTCTAATAAAGAAGCATTCTAACTGTGATTTTTTTTTGATGGCTACACATTTGTCAAAATATTTTTAATTGGTTCATGTTTGTTGTCCATGCTGACAGGCTTCATAAAAACATTTCCTTTTAAGTAAATTAAGATCTTTGGTCCCACCACTTCCCCATCTTTTCTCCAATTTCTCTCAATCTTGCTTCTGTTTTTCTGTCATATAATTAAATGATTTCATGTATCTATATAGACTCTAGCATCTGCAATGAGACAGAATATGTGATATTTCTCTTTCTGAGTCTGGATTATTTTGTTTAATATGATGATCTCTACTTGTATCCATTTCTTGAAAAATATGTAATTTTATTCCTGCTTCTCTGCCTGAATAAAGCTCCAATGTGTAATTATACTACAGTTTCTTTATCCATTACTCTGATGATAGACACCTAGGCTAAGCCATAACTGGGGTATTGTGGGTAATACTGCAATAATCATGGATGTGAAAGTGTGGGGTGGTATTACTTGGAGTCCTCTGAATATCCACCCAGGAGTGACTAGCTGGGGCATAAGGGAGTTCTATTCCTAGCTTTTGGAGGAAGTTCTCCACTCGTATTTTCAGCCACCGTGTTGGAAGCAGAGAAGAAAAAGTGAAGAGTGCAGAAATCAGGACCAGAACAAAACTGTTACCCAATTTGAGATAACTAGATGAGGGAATACTGAGTTTCCAGGGGTAGAATGCTTTGCATGTAGACAACTTGCAAATGAGCAATCTGTCTGACTAGACATAATGCTATAGTTCTGGCTTAAAAATGTGTCAGTGCATAAGTAATTTTCATATTGTTTTTACTTAAATGTTCACATTAGGCTTGAGAGGCCTTATACTCAGGTGTTGGAATGATTCAGAATTAATGAATATCTTTAACTTTAGAGACACTTAGTTACAAAGCATTGAAAATGTTTAAATACACAGAAATAACTGATTATGTACAGAATGAAGGGACAGGTATATACTTGACAGGGCAGGGTGGCACTGTTGAAGATTGGTTTTCCATTGCTATGGTTCTTTGATTCGTCATATAAGGCTCAGTTCCCAATGATTCTAAAGAAAGCAGCACCTTGGGGGCATTGGAAAGGTGGTTTAGCAGTTAAAAGCCCTGGCTGGTCTTCCAGAGGATCTGAGTCCAATTCCCAGCACTAAAGTGGCAGTTTACAGCTGTCTGCAGCTCCCGTTCCAGCACATCTGAGGTCCTCTTTTGGCCTCTGTGGGTACTGCAGATGTGGTCCAGAGACATAATTGCTGGTACCCTTCCCCAACATGCACTACATACACACAAGAAAGGAAGCAGCACCTCACTGCCCTGGCATCCTGAGTGAGGACCTAAGACTTCCTGTTGGATCCATTCCCATGTGTCAGTTGACAGGGCCTGGGCTTTAATAGCTTGCTAGTGTGTATGCCCGAAAGATAAAAGGTACACTCTCCATTTTCTGCTGTGTTCTACTAGTGATTTCTCTGTGCAGTCCATGGTCATTTGTGCTGTGAGTGAGGCTGCTGAATACCTTCCTGTGGCTGAAATATTTCACCCCAACTTCTGGCCATTGCTGTCCCACAGAGCATAAATTCCCCATAACTACAGTTACTTGAGACACATATAAACCATTTTTGAAATAAAACATACCCCAGAAATTAATAGCTGATGATGAAATAGCTTAGAGTTAAGGGGAAGGGCAGCAGGAATAGAAGAAGCAAGAGGGATTGAAGGGTTAGAATTTAATAAAGGACAAGGTGGCAGATTTGGAAGCAGGACTTGTTCTTGTACACTTCCCTTTGAACGTTCTATGCAAGTGTTCAGGTCTTACTAACCGCTAAGCCTTACCAAAAGGCTTCAGAAATACACATGTACACAGATCCCACAACCCAGCCATCCTGGACTATCGAAGTCCAGTGTTTACATCAACTGGGGAAAACTTAGGTGGGGTGTAAATCTTGAGGCTAGCTGGCTGGTGACCCTGTAAACTTTCTCTGAGGACAATCTTCCAAGACAGAACTGATAGTTACCGGCAATGGCTTCCAGTGATCATGGCAAGCTAGGGCTAGGGCTGATGGCTCCTAGTGGGGGCTAGAGCTGATGGCTTTTAGCGGGGGCTTCCACTGATGGTGGCAAATGTCTAAAAAAGGAAGGAAAAGGAGTGAAAGGAACTGTACACACACACACACACACACACACACACACACACACACACACACTTACACTAGATGATGAAGTAAGACAGACTCCAGCTGGTAGATTTCAACAAGCTATTTCTTCTTCATTTTATTATTATCTTCTTATTTTCATCCTTATCTCTATTCTTATTTGTTTTCTTTTTCTTCTTGTACTTCCTCTTCTTCTGTTTCTCTTTCTATCTTTATCCTTTTCCTTTCATAGTTTATATACCCCCAACAAAGTCTTTCAAGCAGTACAAAAATCACAATGTGTTTACATTCTATTTCTCTATAAATAAATGATTACAATGGGTATACATAAGAAAATCATGTTCCACAATACCTTCATATGACCAAGTGTTTTATATATTATGGGTAAGGAACAAACATGAATTACAAGTTATTTCTTAGAACCCACATACATTTGTACATAAGCAACTTGTTACATATTAACAGAGTATAAAGCAAGCAAGGGAATTTCTCAGCCAGCGTTTCTTTACTGTTAGGCTGCAATTGCCGTTACAGAGAAGGAGTCAATTATCTTAAGAAGTAATCTTATGAAGATCTTAAAGAAATGACAAATCTAAACTCTTATATAAAAATAATCAGCCATATGTATTTTAATTCCTAAAGGTGTTCATCTACTCATTAATATGTTTTACTAAATCATATCAGGAAGCTGAAGGCAGAAAAATAGAATAAGGAAGTCAATTGTCATCTCAGTCACTAGCCCAGCCTGAAAGAGTCATGTCAGCCAATGGTGCTATGGGCCATTGCTCTTGCTTTGCCAACCTCAAAAAGTCTCTAGCTTTACTAGTAAGAGTGTACTTTCTCTTAACTTCAATTGTCCCCTAAGATTTCCTGTATCAGGGCCAACAGCAAAAACATCTTTACCTTACTTTGCTAAACAATCTATTCTTCCATAAGACTTTCTATGTCAGAACCACTAGCAAAAACATGTTTATCTAACCTTGTTGAATAATCTTTTTTTCCAAATTCTTTCTAAGGGTAGTAATCATTGTTATCAATCTACATCCATAGGTTGTTTCCTGAGATGGTGGTTGAATCATTAATCTGCTCCAGCAGCAATGCCTTAAAGAGATCAAGCATTGTTATTGCTTATGCCAATGATGATGCCCAGTGAGAGGCTAGGAGTCCCCTTTGCAATACTCACACAACTTGCATATTAAGGGGATTGTAAGGACTGCAAAGGTAACAAGCATAACTATGCTCCCTAACATCATGAAGTCCTCAGGATATGCAATTCTTGGGGCTATGCCTTGCCGAGACACACCCACCATGGGTTTGCTAACTGGTGGGCCACATTCTATGAGTTCTAGAGCTGCTTTGCTGTTCCTTTTGCATGGACCCTGGCACTGGCCCAAAGTATTGATATGGAGACATTTTAAAATGGTGCTTTCTGGATGCATGTACTAGATATCTTCCACAGTAGCACCACTGACATTTTCTCCAGGGAGGAAATCATTCAGAGTCCTATGCAGAAGAATGACTTTTGTGCACACACTAGATTTCTTTATACCATTTAGGATGAGAGAACTATGACTATGTATCTAATGTTGGGTGAAAGAAATGGGAGAGAGAGAGAGAGAGAGAGAGAGAGAGAGAGAGAGAGAGAGAGAGAGAGAGAGAGAGAGAGAGAGAGAGACAGAGAGAGAGAGAGAGAGAGAGAGAGAGAGACAGAGAGAGAGACAGAGACAGAGGCAGAGAGACAGAGACAGAGACAGAGAGACAGAAGAAAGCCCACAAAACCAAGGGACATTAAGGTGTTAGAAGTTACAATAGGCATTAGCTGTGAAATGTGTATGAGGGACTTTTTTCTTGTGAAACATATAACAAGATGGCAGCCTATAGATTCCAATAAACAAAATAAAATACTGTTCATAAGAACAAACTGGGAAAAGATTCCTGGATATATAGATGGCAAGAGGCAGCAATGGGCCTGGGTATCTTGATAGAATGAGGAAAAACTAGAAGTGGAAATAAGGTGGAGATGAGACCTATGGGGCAGGGCAGGAATTGGGAGACAGAGGACCAAGAGGAGACAGGAGCTCCATAAGAAGACCAACAGAGCCAATAAATCTGGGCCCAGGGATGTTGCTTTAATTAAAAATACCTAACCTTTATATTTCACCAGTAAAGACTCAGCAGCCAGATGCTCTGGTGAAAAACCTGCTAGTCTAGAGAGGCAGAGAAAGCACCCAGCTGAACTTCCTACTCAACTCACGTCCCAATGGAAAAGATCCAAAAGGCTCACTAGCTCAGATGACTGTGTAAGGGCAAAATTAATGCCATAGTCTATATTCTGCAATTAATGATGTTCTGTATGAGAACTTGTCCTCTAGGTGACCCTTCTCGTGTGTTCTGGGAATGACACCTGCCAGGAGTCCCCAGAAACTCCACTGAGTGATTACATACAATTAGCTCCCAATGTTCTTCTGAGATAAAAAGACTTCCCCTCCAGACTCAGCCTCCACTCAACCTGCCTGAAGGTCAACATTCCTGTGACCTACAACTTCCCTGAAGATCCAGCCCCTACCAAACCTGCCTAAAGATCCACATTCCTATGACCCACCACCCCTTCTTCCCTTTATAAGCCCATTGCCCTTGAAGCTTGGGGTCATTCTCCTATCCTGCTGCATCAGGAAGGACTGTGATTCAAAGCTCTGAACCCGTAATAGAGGACCCTGTGTATGTTGCAGCAGTGTCGAGTCCTGGTGGTCTTTTTTGGGGTGTCGCGATCTGGGTGATCTCAGTATTACACTGAGTGATCTCTGTATTACAACTACTCAGGAAGAAAAGGTCAAAAAACCCAAGGTCAAAGGCTCAAAGCCTCTAGAGTCAAAAGCCAAGGAGCTGAGGAGCTCAACACCTAGAGAGTGAGGGGGATCCAAGGTGATAGCGCTGAACACACACTGTGCCTGACCAGCAGGACAGCAGTGGCTGCACAGTGACTCAACTGAGAACTACCAATCACCAGTGCTGGTTGTTCCCATGTGAGAGGGATCCACACTGTGTGGACCACAGGTAACTATGGCCCAAGAACACCCAGCTAATCCACAGAAAAGTTTCTGGGTCCCTGCAGGCTTGTGTGCAGTCTCCAAAGTCTAGCCACTCACCTACAAACACATGGCAACTGCATTCTTTGGTTATCAGACTGAACTGAATGTGTGAAGCCATGCTAAATTCAGCGATGTTAGAAATCTATGCTTAGTGGATAAAGAAACTGTGGTACATATACACTATGGAATACTACTCAGCTATTAAAAACAAGGAATTCCCGAAATTTGTGGATAAATGGATTGAGCTAGAAATGATCATAATGAGTGAGTTAACCCAGAAGCAGAAAGAATCAAATGGTATATACTCACTTATATCTGCATACTAGCCCAAGGGGTATGTCCCACGAAAGCCTTCACTTACCAGGAAACTGGGACAGAGGGGAGGGCATCCTATTGGGACTCTAAATGAGAGATGCATGGGAGAATAGCAAAATAAAAGGATACAGAGGGTCCTAGAAACCTAGAAGTAGAACAATATGATAGGCAGATTTGGGCCCAGGGGTCCCACTCAAACTAAGGCACCAGCCAAGGACAATACAGGAGGTAAACTTTAAACCCCTTCCCAGATCTAGCCAATGGTCAGAATATTCTCCACAGTTGAGTGGAGAGTGTGATATGACTTTCTCACGTACTATGGTGCCTCACATTTGACCATGTCCCCTGGAGGGGGAGATCTGGTGGCACTCAGAGGAAGGACAGCAGGTAGCCAAGAAGAGACTTGATACCCTATGAGAATATACAGGGGGAGGTAATCCCCCTCAGGAACAGTCATAGGGGAGGGGAATAATGGGAAAATGGGGCGGGGGGAGGAATGGGAGGATACATTGAGATGTAACAAGAATAAATTAATAAAAAAAAAGAAATCTGTGCTTAGGCTGCGTGCTGTGACCTTTGAGTTATTGACCTTTGCTGAAGGAGGTCTCGAGTTTAGGCTATCTTTAGATTGTTTACCTTTGAAAGAAATAGGGAAGTTCTTATAGGGAACTCCCCAGAGAACTAAGTAAGTTCTTACAGGGAACTACTCAGAGGATTGTATTCTTGCCTAGGAGCTAGGGGAAGAGAGATTGTAATAGAACTTGTGGAGTCCTTGTCATTGATATATAATCCATACTCACTTTTTAATAAAGTAGACCTTGATTGAAACCCATCTTGGCCTCATACCCCACATGTCTATCTCTTCCATTTCACACCCCCTCTTTCAGGTGAAGCCTGGTTTGATATGTCCCACAGAACAGGACAACTAGAGACTACAAAACACCAGTGTCCACTGTCCTCTGCCTGAGGAAGCTTTCAGGGCCATCAGAGCAGCATGAAGCACGAAGAGACTGAATCCAGAGGAAGTGACTTGGGCAGGGGGCCAGAACCCCATTGTTGCCTGCCTGGAGGTGGCCTTCCAGGCCACTGAAGTAGTTCTCTGCTTGGTTATCTTTCTACCTTCTCCCCAACTGTCTGAGCTACCTGTGCCAGGAACAGCTAGAAAGCAGAGACAGTGAACCTAGAGAAGGTGGCTTCTGTGCAAGACCAAAGTCCCAATGTCCTCTGCCTGGTGAAGACTGGCCAGGATACTGGAGTAGTTCTCTTTTGGAATATATTTATGCCTGCTCCCCTGCTGCCAGGCCTATCTTTGTCAGCAATAGCAAGCAAACAGAGAGTGAACCCAGAGGAGGTGACCAAAGTGCCATTGTCTTTACCTATCCCCAAACTCAGAGACCACCAGAGATGACCAAATCTGCTAACACCAGAGATATCACAATGGAAAGAGGTCAGTGTAACAACACAAGCAATAATTTCAAGGGCCATTTGACATCACCAGAACTAGTAGTCCTACCACATGAAGATCAGGAGATACTATCACACCAGACAAACAGGAGAGAGAGAGTTCAAATCTGAGGTTATGAAAATGATAGAGGCCTTAAATGATGAAAACAACCCCCCCCCAAACTAGAACAGGAATATACAAAGAAAGAGGTGAAAGAATTGAACGAATTGCTTATAGAAATTACTGAAAGACAGGAAACTACAATCAAGCAGGAGAAGGAAGTGAATAAAAGCATCCAAGACCTAAAACTAGAAATAGAAGCAATGACGAAAAACAATCTGAGACAATCTTGGAAATGGAAAACCTAGGGAAAAGGACAGGAACTACAGACACAAGCAGGATACAAGGGACAGAAGAGAGATTCTCAGGGGTAGACCCAACCTCTGGGACCCCCAAATCCCCCAATGATCCCAGTTGCTTGGCTAGACCAATCCCATGACAGGCTTCAGTTTTTCACTCTGCCTAACTAAGTCAAGTTTCTAACAATTCCTGGAAAAACCCCAAGTTATGGACAATGCACGAACAGCTCATGGGCAGCAAATCATCTTATAGAACAAAATGATTAGATACCATGTTTTTATTACTTCCTGGCCTTGGTAAAGAATACAGCTGTCCCCATCCAATCAAATTAAAGGTCAACTCCTGAGTAATAGCCAAAACTTCAATGACTCAAAAGTCCCCAATAACCAATCTTGAATCCCCTCATACACTCTGATTCAATTCTGACATCACAGATCCCTCCAATTGTCTATAAATTGAGCCTGCATGCTCATTTTGCTCTCAAGAGGAGAGAGGCAATCCAACATGCTAGAATAAAAACACTCTTTGTTTTTTGCATACTGCCATGGGGTCTTTCTTCAGCAGATTACCTGAACCCTAACATCATTGTTTCTGTTTTCATAGTTAGATCTTGAACAGTTTTATTGATTCCTTTCAGCTGATTGTTTGTGTTTTCCCAAAATTCTTCCAGTGATTTTTTTTTTTTTCATTTCCTTTCTTAAGGCCTCTGTCATTGCCATTCTAAGGTCCTCAATCTCTTTGGCTTTGTTTGTAGATTTTATTTGTTTCTTCCAGTATCATCTTCATTATGAAGGATTTGAGGTCACTCTCTTGCATTTTAGTTGTTTGAGTTTCCAGGAATGATTACTTTGGGATAACTGGGTTCCGGTCATGCCATATTATTTTGGCTTTTGTTCTTTGTTTTTACACTGACCTTTAGTTATCTTGCTGTTTCTGGCATTGGGCGGTAGTTTCTGGTGTCCTTCACTGGCTATTGAGAGAATCTCCCATGTGAGCAGCTATAGGTTGAGACCCCTCACCTGTAGGTATCAGGGGACCCTTCCATAGATCAGGTCGGTAAGCTAGGTTTGGATCCGAGAACTTTCCATTGATTGGATGAGTGGCTTGAGGTCAGATCCACTTGTGCTCTATACCATGGCGTCTACTCCGGGCTCTAAGATCCAGACACTGTTGCTTTATGGCCCACAGTTCTGTCTGTGTTCCACATGGTATGGACCCCTCTCTGTCCAAGGTACTCCACTTCTGGTGCTCTATAGATTCCAGCTTGATTCCTCAGCTTAGTTCTGCCATTCAGACACAGTGCTTGTACCATCTTGTATCTCTCTCAGGACTGCTTTCATTGTGTACCATAAGTTTGGGCATGTTGTACCTTAATTTTCATTGAATTATAGAAAATCTTTAATTTTATTCTTTATTTCTTCTCTGACCTCAACGACCTAGTGGTCATTGAGTAAAGAGTTTTACAGTTTCCATGAATTTGTAGGTTTTCTTTTGTTTGGCTTATTATTGATATCTAGCTTTAATTCATGGTGGTCATATGAAATACAAGGGGTGATTTCAATTTTCTTGTATCTGTTGAGGCTTGCTTTGTGACTGAGTATGTGATCAATTTTGGAGAAGGTTCCATGAGATGGTGAGAAGAATGTATATTCCTTTGTGTTTGGGTGAAACATTCTGTAGATATCTGTTTAGTCCATTTGATTCATGTAATCTGGTAGTTTAATTATTTATCTGTTAATTTTTGTTTAGATGACCTATCCTTAGGTGATAGTAGGGTGTTGAAGTCTCCCACTATTAATGTTGGGGATTAATGTGTGATTTACATTTTAGTAATGTTTCTTTTACAAATGTGGGTGCTCTTGTATTGGTACATAGATGTTCAGAATTGAGATGTCTTTTTGTGGAGTTTTTCTTTGAGGAGTATGAAGTGTCCTTCCTCATCCCTTTTTCTTACTTTTGGTTGAAAGTCTATTTTATTAGATATTAGAATGTCTACTATAGCTTGCTTCTTGGGTCCATTTGTTTGGACAAACTTTTTCCAACACTTTACTCTCATACAATGTCTATCTTTGTTGCTAAGTGTGTTTCTTGCATGCAGCAGAAAAATAGGTTCTGTTTACACATCCATTCTGTTAGCCTGTTTCTTTTAATTGAGGAATTAAACCCATAGTTGTTAAGAGATATTAATCACCAATGATTGTTAGTTCTTGTTATTTTGATTTTGGTGGTTTTAATGTGTCTGTCTGTTTCTCTCCTTTTTGTTTTCATGATTGGAGTTTTCTTCTTTCTGTTTTATTGGGAGTAGTTTTTTTTCTTTGGTTGGAGATTCCTTCTCTCTTCTTCAGTAGGCCTGAGTTTGTGGCTAGGTACTATTTAAATTTTGTATTGTCATGAAATATGTTGTTTTCTCCATCTACAGTGATTGAAAACTTTTTTGGATATAGTAGTCTAGGCTCACATCTGTGGTCTCTTTGTGTTCACAAGTTGTTTATCCAGTCCTTTCTGGAATTTAGAGTCTCTGTTGAGAAGTCATGTGTGGTTCTTACAGGTTTGCTTTTATATGTTACTTGGCATTTTCCCCTTACAGCTATTAATTTTTTCTTTGCTCCATACATTTGTGTTTTGATTATTATGTGGTGGGAAGGATTTCTTTTCTTGTCTAATCTATTAGGTGTTCTGTAGGTCTCTTATATGTTTATAAGCATTTATTCCTTTAGGTTGGGGAAATTTTCTATGATTTTGCTGAAAATATTTTCTGGGCCTTGGAGCTGGGAATTGTCTCTTTCTTCTATTTCTATTACTCTTAGGTTTAATCTTTTCATGGTGTCCTTGATTTCTTGGGTGTTTTGTGTCAGGAATTTCTTAGATTTAACATTGTCTTTATCAGGTGTATTGATTTCTTTGATTGTATCTTCCTTACATGAGACTTTTCTCTCCATCTCTTCTATGCTGTTGGTGATGCTTACCTGCTGTAGCTCTTGTTTCTTCCCCAAGTTTTCCATCTCCAGGATTTCCTCAGTTTGTGTTTTCTGTATTGTTTCTATTTCCATTTTCACATCTTGAACTGAAGAGACCAAGGCATACTGCCTTGGGGTCTTTCTTCAGAAGATCACCTGGACCCAACAGAACCACTTTATTCATCTATTTCACCTGTTTGTGCTTTCCTGTATTTCTTTAAGTGATTTATTCATTTCCTCTTTAAAAGGCTCTATCTATTTGATTGTATTTCCTGTATTTGTTATTTTCCTCTATAAAAACCTCTATCATCTTTAAAAGCATAGATTCAACGTCATTTTCTTGTGTTTCAGTTGTGCTAGGGTATCTAGAGCTTCTTGCAGTGGGATAACTGGGCTCTGGAGGTGCCATATTGCCCTGGATTTTGTTGGTTGTGTTCTTATACTTATCTTTGGAGCTGGCTGGCTGTTCCTAGTGTCTGCTGGATTTTTAGAGGGTGTGGGAAGAACCCTGATCAGGAGAGTGTATGTTCCTCAAGCAGCCCTCCTCACAATAGTGGGTATGGTTGTGGACTGGTTTCTGGATCTCAGGGAATAATCCACCATTCTCTTCAGGTGGCTGTGTCCCAGTTATACCCACAGGCAGGGGAGTAGAATGGGAGTGTTTAGCCTTTATGTTCCTGAGGAGCAGAAGTTCCCAGGAACCCTGGAGCCTTCCTTTCTCTGTGGTACTCCCAGAGTTAGCAGCTCTCTCTCTCTCTCTCTCTCTCTCTCTCTCTCTCTCTCTCTCTCTCTCTCTCTCTTTCTGTGGTCTCTGAGTTCAAGTAGTCCAGACACTTTGTTAGCTGGGTGATGCCATCTTGGAGTGAGGTCTTGTTTATTTCTGAGGTCTGGCTGGTCTCCTCAGGGAAGACACATATAGGAGACTGGAGGCTGGGAATGTCTCCCTGGATTCTGGGAGTCAGAAGATCAGAGGCTGGAACCATATGCCGCTGGAACCTGGGAGCTTATCTCAGGATGGTGGGAATAGGCAGGTGGTCAGAGGCTGGCCTAAGCATCCCTGGTATCTGGGAGCTTTTTCTGGGACTGTGGGAATAACCAAGTGGCCAGAGCTGGAATTGCCCATTCCCAGCATGCATGGGCTCTTCTCTCATCTGGGAAACACAGACATAAGGATTTTGGAATCTCAACAGTCACTCCAGTCTTGCTACTCAGAAATTATGGGTCCTGGGCACTGTCTTCTTGGGTCTCCCTAGACACTAAAATCCAATTTTTTAGGAGACAAATTTTACCTTAGTATTTTAATAGGTGATATCTTAATTTTGAATTATACTGATAAATGTATACAAGAATAGAAAGTTTTGTACATATTTCATATTAAATGCCCAAAACAATAGTTTTTCTTTAAATATACATTCCTGTCTCATATGAAAAGTAGAAAAACATTTATTGAATGACTTGTGTCTTTGTCCCTGGTAGCTCTTACTAAATCATTGAAACAATAATCAGAGGTGAACAGAATTATTCCTTGCCCCAAGGCACTGGGACAAAAATAAATGGAATGAGCATAATATCTGATGATTACAGAAAGAGAAGCACATAACTTGCATTTTTTGAAGGAATCAGTAAGAGGCTGTTCCCTAAGGACCATAAGGGCTCTTAGCTGTGAAGCCAGAGCTGGAACAACAGTGAGGTGAAAAGAATGAAACTGAAAACCAATTCTCTAAGAGATGTTTGCATATCTATGCTCACTTTTCAATATCATTTAGAAGTAGTATCAGCCTGAATGTCCATTTGTAGATGAATTGGTGAAGAAATGCTATACACATAGAAACACTGGATATCATCCTTCAAATAGATAAAATGTGTCACACACTACAATGTAGATGGGTCCTGATGACACTATGTTGAGTGAATTATCCAGGTATAAAAAACACAAGTGTTACATGTTTCATTTGCAATAGGCTTTCAAAGTAATTAAACCTGAGACATAAAGTTAAATGACAGGTATCAAGAGCTCAGCAGGGGTGGGTGGGGAAAGTGTAGTGTTACTATTCTTAAGAACAAGGAATTTTAGTTTTACAAGGTGTGGCAATTATAGAGATTGGTTGCACAAATATGTATGTATCATTAACATGAATGAATTGTACAAAGTATATAGTGGTACATTTTATGTTATATCTTTTACAAAACAAATTATTGATCATATGGTTTTTATACAGCTCCACACTGTAGGAACACTTTTTTGGGCTACTTTATTGGTTTCCTATATCTATCACCCCTCTCCAATGCAGTCCCTTCCAATCCTGAACATTAGGCAAGCAAGAAGGAAGGTTAGAGGTAAATAGATTAAGACTTCTTTAGACTATTTCTCGCTAATCAAGGGTGCTCTAGGGCAAGTCCAATCTCTGTCATCAGAATATCGAGCAAGATAACAATTTATCAAACAAGCAATAGCAAATATATCAGCAGAACTAGCAACAGCAGGAGCCACCAGGAGTAGGAGTAACAGACCCCACAGGCCCTCTCAGGGCTCTCTTACTTAAACATTATCCAGAGTCCCCAGAATTAAACTATCTGCAGCTGAAAAAAATCACATCCCTCTTATAGTACAAAACAATAATAATTAATAGCTATGGACCATCTGAAGCATCCCCATATCCCACACATAACATATCCGTATTTCACAAGAAACCAAAATTCTCATTGCATCACACTGGTCCCCACCTCTCAGTTGGTGGCATTGTCTCAATGACCCACACACCACTTCCAGAACTTGCTCTGACCTCTGTGAACTACCATGTCCATGGTTCTCAATTCAAAAAGTCTTGTTTCCTCAAGTACCTGTATTGAGTAAGGGTTGAAAAAAAAGTTTTCAAAAGTAAACACTGTGGAAAAGGATCTTACTACTGCAAGAGAGGTAGGAGAGGTATTTTATAAATTGTTTCCCATCATTAGCAATGTTCTTTCCTTATTTGTTAATAAGTTAGTCCTACTGATGAGTGTTATGTAGAGATAGTCTATTGGATCCTTGGAAATTTTATATTCACAATCATCCTCACCCAGATGCTAGCCAGATTCTGAAGACATTATAGAAAGTGTTTGACTATACTAGGTGACCTTTAAATCCATTCAGTCTTGGGACTCTCTTACTCTACAGAGTTCATCTACCTTTTTTAAAATAACCAACAGGCCTTTGTGGCCTTTTGATGTTTCTGTTGGCACTTTATATTTTCCTAAATGCCATACTTCTATCAACTATATGTACAGTTTTTTATTAAGTTATATGTAGAAAATTTACCCAAAATAAGGTTTTGGAAAGATTTTGGAACTTTTGACTTATATGACATTAAGCACAACTTACTCTGAGTTTCTATCTCTTTATCTTCTGATTCTGAAAGTTGGAGACCATAAATTATCTTTTATATTTAATAGTATTTAGAATAAACTAATAAGGTTTTTGTTTTGATGTCAGTATGCTTTCTGGGGATAAACAGATTTTCTTTGACAATTATTCTTTTCTTAACCACTGATAATACACTAAACCACAATGCTCTATGTAATGAAGGGTTAAGAAGAATGTGAACTTGGAATCCAAACTCTGAATACCTTTACTTCTTGAGGAGCAAATCTATTTGGTCACTGTCACTCCTTCATCTTTTCTTATTGTGTGAGAATAGTTTTCATCTGGCCTCCACTGATATGCCAGAAGGCTGACACTTATATTATTAAATATTTTCTAGAAATATTATCCATCAATACTTGAGAACAAGACATCTGCTACAGAATAGTGGTGTTACGTCCTTTTCCACCCACTCAGCTTTATGTTTTAAGTATCTTTACTATACTAGTGGAGAAAAGAAGACTTTTAATATCCATCATAGCTTACAAGAGAACCATTTTGGAATTCACTTAGACTCTCGGAATATTTAGGATACTTTGTCTTTTACAGATCAAGACTAAAGTGACAATCCAAAACCCCAGTGCTTTTCTCTAGCCTATCTCTGGTTTTCTCAAAAAAACCTTACCAAGTATTTAAAGATGCTTTAAATGTTGAAAGAAAATTATTGTCATTGTTCTAACAATTGTGCAGCCCAGACTGACTTCAAAGACAAGGTCCTCTTGGGTTCTGGGATTACAGATGTGTGTATAACTTGCCAAACTTTTAAGTTATTTAGCATACGAAAATAACTCATCTTAAGTGAAATGATCCCCAAGAAAGCCCTTGTGATCCTGCTTTCTCCAATTGCTCTGATCTAAGGTGGTCCAGTAACCATAGGTCTGTGTACAATGTTCATGCTTTAATTAGATCCTGACTATGCCACAGAACTAAATTATTTGAGTGAGCAACAACAAATGTGGCATAAAATATGGAGTGTATTTAAGTTATAAAATATGGAGTGTATTTAAGTTATAAAATATGGTTTGGCTTTAGTTTCCTTCTTTTAAGACTTGCACTTTCTAAAATTGTATTTGATCATATATGGCTCATCTTTGAATCTTTAAAACATAATAAAAACAAGGTTTTACAAAATAAAAATAGAATATAATAATAGTCTGTGGAAGATTTTAGAAGCCAATTTAATTCTTTATATCATGTAGGCTACTGTATTATAGAGTGTCAACATAATGTTTGGGAGGCTGAATTTTGACTCTAAACTCCAATTTTGCCATTCTTGCAATTAGCGTGAGTAAATCAAATCATCCTATGCCTTAGTCTTATACAAAAAATGGAAATAAAATGTAGTGAGTTCATTGAGATGGTGTGAGGATTAAACTATGTAAAGTTGTAGAAAAAAGCCTGCCACATTTAGAACATTGTGAAATCATAATTTCTCACTTTGTTGAAGTCATACAAATCAAATCAACTCCAGTGAAGAGTCAGTGATCTTCATTACATGCGATCAGATAAATGTAAGTATTAAAGCAAAGCTCTTCACTACAGAGACTGAGAGGTGCTAGCTGAGTTTCATAATGCTGGTAATAGGTACACTGGTAGGTGATGAAAGGGTAGACAGTCTGAACTTCTACAAGGAGGCTCACTGGGGATCACATGTGCATCCCTCTACATCCTTTCATGGTTCATGTGCCTGTACCATATTTGTTCTATACTTTCTATTCTTTGCGTTTGAACAGGGGGCTCCTGGTTTAAACCCCTAAGCCTGATGCGGTTTGTGGATATGAAATATATTCAATAGTGTAGGATGAGTTAATAAATACTTTAATCTTCTTGAAGAATGATTGGTATAAGAACATTAATTAGTGTAAGAAATCAAATTTGATGAGGGCTTCAAATAATAGGTGAATTATGTAAATTGAGTTGCCAAGTAGAATATACAGTATCCAGATGCATTAGAATTTTAGATAAACAACAAATGATTTCTCAGTGCGATCAGTGAGGACATTTGGGAGACACATCATATGTTAAAAACATTTACTCCTTAGTTTGAGGAGGACCCCAGGACCCAGATCTGCCTGTCATAAAGTTCTTCTTGTAGGTTTCCAGGACCCTGTGGGTCCTACTATTTCCCCATTCTTCCATGCTACTCTCGCCTAAAGTCTCAATAGGATGTCCTCTCCTCTGACCCACTTTCTTGGTAAGTAAAGTTTTTCATGGTACGTATCCCTTGGACTAGTGTTTTGATATAAGTGAGTATATACTGTTTGTCTCTTTTTGCTTCTGGGTGAACTCACTCATTATGATAATTTCTAGATCAATCCATTTGTCCACAAATTTCGGGAATTCCTTGTTTTTAATAGCTAAGTAGTATTCCATTGTGTAAATGTACCACAGTTTCTTAGTCCATTCTTCTACTGAGGGACACGTAGGCTGTTTCCATTTTCTGGCTATTATGTATGAAGCAGCTGTGAACATGGTTGAGCATATGTCCCTGTTGTGTGGTAGGGCATAAGGAGAATATAGGCAGTAAACTTCGAACCCCTACTAAGACCTAGCTGACGAACATGATATTCTGCACCGTTGAGTGGAGAGTGAGATCTGACTCTCACAAGAACTCTGGTGCCCCTTTTCTGACCACGTCCCCTGGACGGGGAGGCCTGGTGGCACTCAGAGGAAGGATAGCAAGTTACCAAGAAGAGACTCGATATTCTAAGAGCATATATAGGGGGAGGAGGTCTCCCTCAATCACAGACATAGGGGAGGCGAGAAGGGGGAAAGTGGGAGGGAGGAAAGAATGGGAGGAAATGGGAAGGGCTAACAATCGAGATGTAATATGAATAAAATAAAAAAAAGAAAAAAAAAAGAAAAAAACCATTTACTCCTAAGATTCTCAATAAGCAGTGCAATTTTGCTGTAAGTCTGTACAAAGTATTGCATGTATTTTATTTATATTAAGACTATTTATTAGTTATTTGAAATTCATATTTATTTGCTGATTAGCAATTCTAACAGCAAGAATAGAGAAGAGCAGCTTAAAAGAAGCTAACTAAATGCCAAGTGTAAAATATGTAGGCATTCTACTTTTAAGTATATATGAATCGTTTAAGTAAGAATAAGTTAAATAATAAGGTGGGCAATGACTAAAATACTTTCCCAGCTCACTGACATTTTTAAAAAAGTACACGTTTCAGTTTCTCCATCTTTCTCACTCCCAGTCTGTCCTTTCACCTTCCTCTGTGAATGTGTGGTAAAGGTCACAGAGTTTCTGACACATTTAGTCTTTTGGCCATTGAACCTGCACGGTTTCCTTAAATGCCACTGCCTTTATAACAGACAAATATATGACTGTGTTCATGGAAACGCACACATTTGAACATGTCCGATAGCTTTATTGGAGCTCTTCAATGTACAAACTGCCCACATCACTTTCTTTAGATATACTTAACTCTGTACCTTGACCAGTGTTATATAAGTTAGTTCAAAGTCTCTTTTTTATTACAGTGTCAGTGTTCCCCAAACTCCTTCACTCTTTTCTTCAATAGTTTCCTCTCTTCTTTCCTCTTAAATATTTTCTAAAGTATTTGAAAAAAAGAAGTATTAGAGTTTTCCTGTTTATCACATTGTATTTAGTTTGGGCTATATAGTGGGTTACAGGACAAACTGGATTATAGACTGAGACTCTGAACCAAAAATTTAGCAATTCATATAAATGGAATAACACATTATTTAAAAGAGACTTCTCTTGAAAAACAAGCTAAATTATCACACATATCTTTTAAATTAATATTATCTAGCTTTGTACTTAAAATATTGACCATAACGTTCCAGGATACAATTTTATTAATTTACAATATATGTCATGCTTTCCAACTTCCAGCTTTAAGGAAAAATCTCAGATTAGGAAAAGAAGTTACAGAGACCAAGAAACAAGTTGGGTAAGACTAAAGAATTATTAACTTTCTACCAGCATTCATAATCTATGATTATACCATATTTCATTACTAAGCTTTAAAAAATTATTTACAGTGAGTCAGTAGGGCATTTTAAACTTTATGTAAACTATCTTATTATGGTATTAGTATAATGATGAATTCTAGATCACAAATAGTTTACAGTGAAAGCAAATTTGCCTCTTGAAATAGACTAGGAAGTTCAATTTCTGGTAATATCTGTTTAAGGCTTCTTGTGTCTCACATGGTAGAACATGAGAGGTCAGATGAGTGAGTGTAAAAACAACAGCAAAAGGAGCAAGATTCTTTTAACCCTGTCCTAGCATAACTGATTAACCCACCTCAAGAGCTTTTCTTGCATGTTGCTACCCAGTGCCCTAATTAGGCACTTTCCAACATAGTGGCATATGGAAATAAATTTTTCATCCATCATTTCAAAGAGAACAATCAAGATATATTAGAAATGAAAAATTCATTCAGAAATAAGTCAATGAAAAGGTATAGTGCCAAAGAATAATAAAATAATTTTATTTTATTTCCATTTTATTTCAATGGTGCCATAACCTGGTGCATTATGACAGTCACCAGAGAACATGAGGTTCCATTGAACTTTCATCTGAAAATACATACTGTGCCACCTAATTGCTTTTTTTCTCTCTGTCATCACTTATCTCTGGCTTTCAGTATATAAACCCAACCTACTGAGAATATTGGTTACTACCATCAATAGGAATGCAAATGGGAAGGGAAAATATATGACATTGACAGTAGTAATAAAGTTTCAAATAAAAGAAATACAAGTTATGGTATGTCATCTAGCCAACAGGAGAAGAACAAGGTCACTCATAGATTCAAAGATCCTTCAGTATCATTTAAGTTGAAGAATGGATAAAGAAACTGTGGTACATTTACACTATGGAATACTACTCTGCTATTAAAAACAAGGAAATCTGGATGGAACTAGAAATGACTCACATGGTATATACTCACTTATAATTGTGCACTAACCCAAAAGGCATGTCCCATGAAAGTCTTCACTTACCAGGAAATTGGGATAGATGTGAGGACATCCTACTGGGACTCTAGGTAAGAGAAATATAGGAGATGGGGAAATAGAAGGATCCAGAGGTTCCTACAAACCTACAAGAAGAACATTGTGACAGATGGATTGGGGCCTAGGAGTGTCTGCTCAAACTATTGCACTAACCAAGGACAATACAAATAAACATTGAACTCGTACTCTGATCTAGCCAACGAACAGGACATTCTCCAGCTATGTGGGGAGCAGGGTCTGACTCTGACATGAACTATGTTATCCCATATTTGACCACTTTCTCTTCGTGGAGAGGCCTGGTGGCACTCAAAGAAAGAATAAGCAGGCTACCAAGATGAGACTTGATAGCCTATGATCATATAGTGGGGGAGAAGGTCCCCTGTAGTCATAGACCTAGGGGAGGGGAATAGTGTGAAAGTTGGAGGACGGAAGGAACGGGAGGATACAAGTGATGGGATAACAATTGAGGTGTAATCTGAGTAAATTAATTAAATAAAAAAAAGAAAAGAAAAGAAATACAAGTTAAATATAAGGTTATTTCCTTACAATATAATTTCCACTTCAAGCTGAAAAGTATTTATGATTGGTTCTCACTGCCAGTCTTTCCTGATTCACATAACACAGAGTAGCACAGTCTTTATCCTCAAATGAACATGATTGGATAGTTGCAGAGAAACACGGAACAGAATGTGATAAGGATTTGTGATGGAGAAGAGATTAATTATACTTTGTTGTGACAGGGGATGTGGTGACTGTGGTCAGAAAGGCAGTAGAATTTGACATGGAAAATGAACAACAATGGAGAGAATTGGTGTGGGAACCCATGCCAAATGCTGCCATGTCAGAAATCCTGTGCTTAGGCTGTATGCTGTGACCTTCGAGTTGCTGACCTTTACCTCACCACGAGGTCTTGTGTTCTAGGCCATCCTTGGACTATTTACCTTTGAAAGAAGTAGAGAAGTCTCAACTTGGAACCACCCAGAGGATCTAGGAAGTTCTTACAAGGAACTACTCAGAGAAGTAGGAAGTTCTACAGAGAGCGATTTAGGCTATTGCATTCTTGCCCGGGGGCTAGGGTGAGTGAGATTTAAATAGATCCTATTGACCTTGCCCTATATATGTTCCTGCTAGTCGGCAATAAAGTGAATCTTGATCAGAAATTTCCTGACTTGATTCATTATTTCTCGCATCTCTGTATCCTACTTTCAATCCCTACTTCCTCTTTCAGGTGAACCCTGATTCAAATTTTCCCGTGGGCTGGGACCCGACAAATTGGGAGAAAAATTTCAGAAAGAAATAATATTGCAACCCCTGGTGAGATTTCACTGGGAAAGAGCAGCTAATGCAGTGTATACTGCATGTATGTACCCTAAAGGGATAGGGCAGAAAATAGGGTGGCACTGAAAGTCTTAAGGGCTTTACACTCTGGAGCATGAAGTTTCTACATTTTGTGGCAGTCATTAAGGAGCCACTGGAGACCACAATAATGATGTGAGTAACACATAGGTTTTGAGATACTTTGGGTTATAAAAAAATAAATTAGTTTAAAGCTATTTGAAATCCAAGACATATGAAGGTTAGTGGCAAAAACAGTGAACATGAGGAATGTCAAGAATATTGATTGATTGTGGCCATCTTCAAAGACCTGCTACATTGAGATGATCAAGTCATGTCTCTACAAAGTGAGTCCAGGACAGCCAAGCATACACAGAAAAACCTTGTCCTGAAAAACAATACAAACAAAAACAACAATAACGACAACAAGAAAAAACCCTCCAAAAAATCATGTCTACTACTAGAGTTAGTTATGCTTCATTGCTCTTTCAGATAATTCCTCTACACTGAGATCTTTGGGCTTGTGCAAAAGAGATAAAAAGGATTTGTACATGCTAAATGTGTCACATAATTGCTGACAATTATTCTCTCCACTTGAATATAAATAATGATTACAAATATGGTTTACTCTCTGTTTGAGCCACATAGAGATCTATGACTAAGTAAGCCAAATGTAGAATGATTGTTAAGGATAACTTTACCCAGAATCTAAACTTTAGCAAACAACTCCAATTATTCAGGTTCCTGGCTTTCACTGTTTACTTACATACAGAAATAATGTTCTGAGGGAGGCACTAGAAGGGACATGATGCACAAATCTTTCATCCAAGGCAGTTAAAATAGATTGGACCGAGGAACAAACAGAAAACCATACCTGTATGAAACTTGACATGGGACCACAGAAAGCAAAACATCTAAGGTCAGAAGTCAGCTAATAATAGGAATGCCATTGATGAAAGAGTGAATGAGAAAAAGATGTTACCAATCCAGATAATTGGAAAAATTTCCCTGTGGGGTAGTAAGTAATGATAACAAGTACAACTTACCTAGTATTTAGTACATGATAATCACACTTCTGATACTATAACACCAGTAAAACAAAATTGCAAGCTGATCTCTGTCATGAACTTGGATACAAGTATTATCAATAAAATAATTGCAAACCAAATGCAAGATCACATCAGATGGTCTTATTCATTATTTAAGATACCTCTGCATCTCTGTAAATAAATAAAAATCAATCATATATTTGTTCACTTTACATCCCAATTGTAGCCACTCCCCCATAATCTACTGATTCCACCCTCCCTTCCCCATCCCTCTCCCCCTTCCCCTAGTCCTCAGAAAGAGAGAGCCCTCTTCCCCAAACATTTGATCTCAGTCAATCAAGTCTCATCTGGACTGTCTGTATTCACTTCCTCTGAGTCATTGCAAGCCCACCCCACCAGGAGAAAGCAATCCACAAGTGAGCACCAGAGTCCATGTCAGAAGTACTCCTTACTCCTCATATTATGGGACATACAAGGAGACAGTTCTGTGTATCTACTACATCTAAGCAGATGGTCTAGGTCCTCACCATGCATGATTGGTGCATCAGCCTCTGCAGCACCCTCCTCCCAGGCTCAAATTTGTTGGCTATATTGGTCTCCTTGAGGAGCACCTGACCACTCCAGGTACTTCTGTTTTTAAACTCTTCCATAAGGCTCCCTGAGCTCTTGGATCTCCTGCTGGATGGAGTCTTTCAGAAAACCTCTATGATAGGCTCTCTTTCTGTTCCTTCTCCTCAATTGCTTCCAGTGTCCATTCTATTTGGCCTTATGAATGAGAATTAAACAAGGTCCTCCTTGTTATTCAGCTTCTTTAGGTCTGTGTGTTGTAGTGTGGTTATCCTGTCTTATGTGGCTAATATCTGCTTATAGGTGAATATATATCTATCATACTTGTCTTTCTGGGCCTTGGTTACCTTACTCAGGATGCTTGATTCTAGTTCCATCCATTTGCCTATAAGTTTCAAGATTCCCGTTGTTTTTAATAGCTGAGTAGTATTCCATTGTGTAAATATACCACAGTTTCTTTATTCATTTTTTGGTTGAGGGACATCTAGGTTGTTTCCAGATTCTGGCTGTTATGAATAAATCTGCTATGAACATAGTTGAGCAAATGTCCTTATTGTATGGTGTAGCATCTTTCAGGTATATGCCCAGAAGTGGTATAGTTGGGTCGTGGGTAGAACTATTCTCAATTTTCAGAGAAAGTACCAGATTGATTTCCAAAATAGTCATACAAGTTTGCACGAAGTCCCTTCTCTCCACATTCTTGCCAGCATGTCCTGTCACTTGAGTTTTTGATCCTAGCCAATCTGATAGGTGTAATATGGAATCTCAGAGTTGTTTTGATTTGTATTTCCCTGATGACTAGGGACATTGAACATATCTTTAAGTGTTTCTTGGTTGTTCAATATTCCTTTGTTGAGAATTCTTTGTTTAGTTCTTTACCCCATTTTTAAAAAACTGGATTATTTGGTTTGATGGTCTTTAGTTTCTTGAGTTCTTAATGTATTTTGCATATTAGCCCTCTGTCAGATGTAGGGTTGGTGAAGATCTTTTCCAAGTTTGATGGCTGTCATTTTGTTCTGTTGACGATGTCCTTTACTTTACAGAACCTTTTCCATTTCATGAAATGCCTTTTATTAATTGTTGGTGTTAGAGCCTGAACTGGAGGTATCTCCATCCCTGATCTCAAGCTCTACTATAAAGCAATAGTAATAAAAACTGCATGGTACTAGCATAAAAAATACAGGTGGATCAATGGAATGAAATAGAAGACACAGAAATAAACCCACATAACTATGGACACAAAGAAGTCAGAACCCTACAATGGAAAAAAGATAGGATCTTCAACAAATGGTGCTAGTCTAAATGGATGTGCCCATGTAGAAAAATGCAAATATTAACCTGCACAAACTAAAGTCCAAGTAGATTAAAAATCTAAACATAAAACCAGACACACTAAATCTGTTAGAAAAAAGGGGAAGAGCCTTGAGCTCATTTGCACAGGAGACAACTTCCTGAACAGAACTTCAAATATATATTAATAAACACTATCCATCACAAAGTAGACTCCAATATAGGTATCACTTGTTATTTTATTAGAAGCAGAAAAAATTTGACAAAATCCAAAATAACCTTGCTGGTGAAAGTCATGGGGAGGCTATGGATGGAGAGAGTATATCTAAACATAATAAATTTTATATATGATAAACATATGTAGCCTGAGATTTTTGTTTCTCCTGATGATGATACTGCATCTGAGAACAGTGTAGGTCTATGCTCACTTCATGAAGTGTCTTCCAAAATATGAACACAAGCTCTAAGAGGCAGTATCTGTAGTACCTTCATTTTATAGGTAAAAGAAAAATCATCAGGTAGAGGAGGTGAAGTTATTTGATTAAAGGTACATAATCTGAGAGTGAAGTTAGTTTTGCCTTATAAAATAAAGGCAGGGAAAGAAATGTATGAAGGTAGTTAGTTTAGGAAAACCTAAAAACAAAACAAAATCAATGACTTAATATGCAAGTCATAGATGTTTAGGCAAAACTTAGACATAAATGTCACCTAAGACCATTAGGCAGGCAAAAATAAATGGTACTTAGAATGAATACATGATACTGAGATTCAGTCTTTAAAACAGACGCTTAAAAACAGACTGCTGTATGTACAAAAATATCAAAATCACTTTAGTGAATTTATCTTGCCTTATTATTTTGACTGGAAAAAAACCCATGGTGTATAAGGTAATTAATCTTATTTCTTTCTGTTGCCAAGTTGCTAGGCTTTGCCTGTAGCTCTACAATGGTAGCAAATGCACTTTTCTCCACAATAAATTGGCTGTGTGATACTGGGCATTTGTTAGGAAGGACATTCAAGATCTAGGGCACATCTGGGGCTGCATGCAGTTGTCTGAGTTAGCTCTATCTGGGTGAAGTTATCATTAGTGAAATGGATTTTGAAGAGAATCTGTAAGTACATTCTTTTTGGGAGCTCTGTTGAGCATGGGGATGAACAGCTCCTTCAGGAATACTGAAATTTCAGTAGCTATGTGAGAAGCAATTGTCAAATTGTATACTTGTTTCTTGCAACATAATATTGAGTTCTGACAGAGGGGAGGACATCCTATTGGGACTCTAGATGAGAGAAGCATGGGAGAATAGCAAAGTAGAAGGATCCAGAGGGTCCTAGAAACTTACAAGTAGAACATTATGATAGGCAGATTTGGGCACAGGCGTCCCGCTCAAACTAAGGCACCAGCCAAGGACAATGCAGGCAGTAAACTTCAAACCCCTACCCAGATCTAGCCAATGGACAGGACATTCTCCACAGTTGAGTGGAGAGTGGGATATGACTTCCACAGGTACTCTGGTGCCTCATATTTAACCATGTTCCCTGGAGGGGGAGACCTGGTGGCACTCAGAGGAAGGATAGCAGGTTACCAGGAAGAGACTTGATACCCTATGAGCATATACAGGGGGAGGAAGTCCCCTTCAGTCACAGTCGTAGTGGAGGGGAGTAAGGGGAAAATGGGAGGGAGGGAGGAATGGGAGGATAGAAGGGATGCAATAACCATTGAGATGTAATAAGAATAAATTAATAAAATAAAATTAAAAAATATTGAGTTCCATATATTATAAACTATATAGATGACTGGAGTCACTTTCCAGAGGGTTAGAGGTGTCAAGGTAAAATTTCCCACCTCTGGGAGAAAGAAAGAAAATAAAAATTTACCTAGTACAGGATCCTTTAACCATTAGGCACTAGTTAACCAAATTTGTCCCATTAATGTTAATGGAGCATTGGTCTTGTATAGAACATCTGATGTTTTACAAATCAATATTTTCCATAAGCTGCCAGGAGGAGTTTATCCTTATTACTTCAGTGAAATATCATTTGTCCACTTTGTTAACTTAAGAATAAGCCTGCTTCACAAACTGGGTCAGTTCTTTTTTTTTTTTTTTTTTTTTTTAGATTCACTAAATTTATTTTAAAAATCATAAATCTTTCTTACAAAAGAGCATTACATTCTGCACACTGCTCTGAACAAATGCCAGGGACATGTGGACTATTACTTTCCTCCCTGTCCCACCCCCAGTGTTACAGTGACCACAAAGCAAGGTGTTTACAATAATTACATGGGGGAATCTTTTTTTTTAAAACCACCAACAATGAACAAAATATAAAATTCACTCACTCTGCTGCTGTTTCAAAATTTCAATGTTAGTTTTTGCATGCCCTCCCCCCAACCATGTTTGTAAGGAACTAAAACATTACATCTGGGCAACAGCAAAGATTTCACTACACCTCAAATGCAGAACACCTATGAAGCAGAGGAATGTTGGCTTTTTAAACAGAAGCAGATTAAAAAAAAAAAAAAAGATGCAGGACTCCTTCAGTTCTTCACTAGTCTTAGAAAAACTTTCCAGAATACTGCTTCACACTATAAAAAAGAAAAAATATCTTGCATTAGAATCCTTCAACATCTGCATACTGCTTCACACTGTTCTGCTGCAAATACTGTGCATTCTGTATCTGGCCCTGTGTTCCTGTAATGGTAATGATCCGATCTTCAGATCCTTCTAAAGGCTCATCAATTTTGATTGATGCTCCTGACTCATGACGGATTTGTTTAATATGCTGACGACCTATGCCAATTATAGATCCAGCCAAATCTTTGGGAATAGTTACTTGTGTGGTAATAACAGGTCCACCAAGATCGCCATATGAGCCATGGCCCCTGCATAGGAACAATCATATCCAGAACCGCCCTGTGGCTCATAAGCCATTTGCCGTTCTGATGGGCTCCTTATGTCAATTGCAGAGTACCAAGTTTCATCAGCACTGAACCCAACCATGCCATCATAGCGGTCTCCAGGCCTTCCTCTTCTGTCATAAGCCACTAGATCTCCTCCTCTGGGGGGTGGTGGTAAAGGAAGAGGAAGATTCCAGGCTCGGCTGCCACCCCAGCCACCTCGACCAGGAGGAGGTGGAGGAGGTCCTAGACGAGAGCTCATAACATCATAATCTCTTCTAGAAGGAGGCATGGGATGCCCACCCCGACCAGGAGGCATTCTGTCAAAACCACCTCTTCCCCACTTGTGAAGTCCCACAGGCCATCCACGTCAGTCATCAAACATCATGGTAAAACCACCATAATCATAGGTTTCATCATAAAAGTTGGGATCATAGAGCTGTGCACGTCCTTTGATAGGAGACTCAGAGGTCTCAGAAGGTCAAGGATGATCTTGATGCACTCTACCACCCTATCAGGTTTTCGTCCAACAAGAACAACTCTGTCAGTAGAATGAGGGCAGCACTCCTGGAAAAGCTCGATTGTTGTCTGAGTGTTTTCTCAAAGTTCTTGGATTTTAGCACCTTTAACACCAATAGTTTCTCCTGCCAGACTTTGATGAATCCAGTCTCAACTCACTGTCAAAGTCACTTCCTTTATAATGTTGGTAATTTAAGCATTCCACAGCATCAGATTCCCAAAAGTTCCCTGCCTTAGGATGTGGAATCCTTTTCAGTGAGTTTTCAGCAGCATGAACCATATGAAATTATCATAAATGTGAAAAACCTATGTATGGTATAGTTGAAAACACTATTTCTTGACATAATAGTCTATCTTTTATAATTACCAGTTTTTCCTAATGGTTTCAATACTTATAAGAATAGTTGATTCTTATTTCTTTGTGGAATGAATAACTCCTTTTAGTATATTAAGTGGTTAGTTGTTTTTCTGTTCTATTTGATCTGTTTTGACCATTTTTTTCTTGCTTACTATCATCCTATGTCTAAACATGGGTAGTGGGAACAGATAAGACTGAATTGTTTAAATGTGTTATATGTTGTGGTAAATAGAGAAAAGTTTTAGGAAGTTAAGATGCTGTTACTTGATCATTAATTTCCATTATATTGTTATCTGTTAGTTAAAATAATTAAACATTTCCTATTTACAGGAACTTAAAAATATATAAAGATCTTTAGTGAATGGTTACCCACAAAGACTAATTTTATGCAAATGCAAAGTATCATCATCATCAACATAATTACTACTACTACTACTACTACTACTACTAATGCTACATTTGTATCCATCACCAACAACGTTTGTTTCCAATTAAGAGTTTAATTCTTTAAGTAGCTAAAATAATATATTTTGATGTTAGACCCTCATGGCATAGCCATCATCTCAGTGGGTATGCAAGCTAGTAACCTCATTAAGACTGTAGTGTGAAAGAGGCTTCTTGTTCTACCAAGTCAAAGGGATGCACAGAGTATATGAAAGGTAGCTAACATTAAAAAATGCTCAATCTGGCAGGCTATTATGTGTATATGTAGATGCAAAGAAAATTTCAGATAAAAGAGACAAACTACTTATGCCCGTGACAGGATGAAGAAAAACAAATGATCTGGAACCCATAAGAATTTAGGTGTAGTGACTCAAACAGCAGCAAGCCAAGAGTTATTGTCTAATGACTAATTGGTTTAGAGTTTTTTATTGAGTGGTTAACATTTATTGAGCATCTACTGCAGAAGGCATTATTCTGTAGTAGTTTTTCACTTCAAAGCTCACTTGATTCCTTTAATAACTTTGTGGTTACTGACAAGTAAGACATTTATAAATATTCAAAACCAATAGCAGATACAGTCTATGTGGAACAATTATTGTTATCTTGGTTACAAAATGTAGTTTTAAGTCAAATAAAGGAGGAAACAAAGAATAAAAAGATCTGAGCAACATGATTTTAAGGTGCCTTTCTGGCAAGAGTGTAGAAAATTGAAATTTTGATAGCCTGCAGGAAATTTACAAAGCTTTAATGGTGGCCACTGGTCTTATTATTTAGGTGATCATTAGCTTTGTTCCACTTCAAATCTACAAATTCCACTGCAGCAATGCATTTTTGCAAATATATTCTTTTAAAATCATAATTTATTGACATTGTACATTTATACTGTATTTACATCTTTTATGAAGCCCTTCCTATGTCTTGCCATCAGTGCCATATCTCAAAATCATGGTCTCTTTTTCTTAATAATAGTTACATACATATGAATAATATCCAAATACAATCAGCTGAGTCAATTTAGTGTTGCTGGCATGAAGAATTTTTTAGGATTGACCATTTGGTATTGGATAACAGTTAAGGTTGATGCCAACATGCATGTGGGAAATCTCACAATTCCCTGAAGCGCTATAGGCAATTAAGGACTGCTAAAAAAGGGAGAACTAGTCTTTTTAAACATTATATATTTTCAAACATTATATATATATAATCAGCATCTAGGAAAAATTCGTGTGGTTTTCTTTAAACTGTTTGCACTTTTACTTTTCAGATGTAGAGAAAATTCTACTCCTTTGAGGACTTATTTTTGTGGCTTATTTTTAATAAATCTGAAACAAAGTAATAGGATTAACTTTGAAGATAAAGTCATAAATGACATTAAATATTTCTTTCTGGCTTCTTTTGGAAATAACAAATAGTCTTGTTGAAAAGACTCTTAAACAGTTCTCGGAAAGATGCATATGTGAAACAGTGAAGTAATATATCAACAGGTAAAGAAAATCTTAGTCTTTTAGTCAACGTTCACATGAATAAATTATACTGTAAGCAGATATCATGGCCTTAGTCCAGCCTTCAGATGACTGTTGCCCCTGCCTGGAAGCTTGATATCATCCTCATGGAAGACAAAGATACATTGCTTCTGAATTCCTTACCAAAGAATGTGTGAAATAATAATTGCTCATTAATTTAAGGCACTAGGTATTGATTTATTAAAACATATAATTAATATTCTTAGAACAAAGATACAATATATGCATATATTTAGATTAATTTATGCATTTGGAAGAGAAAATTTGAGTGTCCAAGAAAATCAATCCAGAAACTAAGCATGCATAAGTTTGGTTCATTGATCAAGATACTATGAGAGAAGCAGTAGCAAGGGATAAAAGGGATGTGAGGCAAGGGAGACAGGACAAATTCAGAGTGGTGATGATTTAACTTGTTTATGGCTTCTCAGCCTGATAAGGTTGACTATCTTACAGGAAGATCTTCAGAGATGCAGAAAGGTGGTATAGAGTTATTCTTTTTTAAAGCAACCAAAAATCGAGAATTTCTATTGGATAATAACTCCTTATATGTTTTAGTATATGTTTGGTGTTTGTTTTGCTCTGGAGAGTCAGAGAAATGGTAAGCCTTCCATAGGCCCAGTTGGATTGGCTTTAGATTAGTTTCTGCAGTGATGCAAAGTAAGACAAAGTCTACTCTTATTCTCATGGGAGACTGTGAAATAGATGGAGTTAGAAGGTGGGGAGATATGAGCACAGATATGCAAGCGACCTTCTCTGGAGTTACCCTACAATTTGCCCAGCAACAAATCATACATTTGGGCAGCATATCCCTTTTTCAGGGAATAAAAAAAAAATCTATGCAGAAGTGGCCCCTTGTTGTTTATGGAAATTGGGACTTGAGATTAAGTCCTAGTTCCTTTATTTCTCATCTATGTGAAGTTGAGAATAAGCTGTGTGACTTTCGTGGGCCTCAGTTTCCTTATCTTTAACACATTAAATATAATAGTACTTAAGACAGGAATATTTTAGAAGTTGAAATGAATATATATATATGTATATATATATATAGACACACACACACACAATAGTGTTTAAAACTACATGAAACAATGGATAAACATGAGTTTTGCCTGATATTATCATCCATGAAGAGTTCATGTATATGAAGAACTGCCAAAGCATAAAACAAGTGAAATCTATAGTAACTATGGACCAAAGACAGATTAATAACTTATATGTGAAAGGCAAGGTATTCATATAATTTGCTTGGCAAATTAAACATTGTATTTGGGAATGGAAAGTTGATTATGTATTTTCTATTTCTGTCTCCACAAAGGCTGATAAGTGAGTATGAGAACAAGTACAATTTGTGTGCCTGGAACTGTTTAGGGTCTTTTTCATGTGCCTGGAACTGTTTAGGCTCTTCTTCATGTGCCATCTTATTTGAATAGACCAGTCAATAGAAGTTGATGCCTTTCTGGCTTTCTTAACAATTTGTTTGGGCTTAGAAGAGACCAGTTTGAAAGACAAACATGAAATAAAACTGAAAAATGACATAAATCTAAGTCAGACTAGATTTATCTGATTGGTCTTAAATTGTAAGAGTCTATATTTGAAGTAATGGTGGTGAAATGGGGCCAATAAAAATGAAATTCAGCCAACTTGCCAGTGCACATCTGCAAGGCTCTGGATGCCTGAATTAAGAGTGAAGAAATAAATGATATATATCATTTCTTTTTTTTTTTTTTTTTTTTTTTTATTAATTTATTCTTGTTACATCTCAATGTTTATCCCATCCCTTGTATCCTCCCATTCCTCCCCCCCCCATTTTCCCATTATTCCCCTCCCCTATGACTGTTCCTGAGGGGGATTACGTCCCCCTATATATTCTCATAGGGTATCAAGTCTCTTCTTGGCTACTTGCTGTCCTTCCTCTGAGTGCCACCAGGTCTCCCCCTCCAGGGGACATGGTCAAATGTGAGGCACCAGAGTATGTGAGAAAGTCGTATCACACTCTCCACTCAACTGTGGAGAATATTCTGACCATTGGCTAGATCTGGGAAGGGGTTTAAAGTTTACCTCCTGTATTGTCCTTGGCTGGTGCCTTAGTTTGAGCGGGACCCCTGGGCCCAAATCTGCCTATCATATTGTTCTACTTGTAGATTTCTAGGACCCTCTGGATCCTTTTATTTTGCTGTTCTCCCATGCGTCTCTCATTTAGAGTCCCAATAGGATGCCTTCCCCTCTGTCCCAGTTTCCTGGTAAGTGAAGGCTTTCGTGGGACATGCCCCTTGGGCTAGTATGCAGATATAAGTGAGTATATACCATTTGATTCTTTCTGCTTCTGGGTTAACTCACTCATTATGATCATTTCTAGCTCAATCCATTTATACACAAATTTCGGGAATTCCTTGTTTTTAATAGCTGAGTAGTATTCCATAGTGTATATGTACCACAGTTTCTTTATCCACTCTTCTACTGAGGGACACTTAGGCTGTTTCCATGTTCTGGCTATTATGAATAAGGCTGCTATGAACATGGTTGAGCAAATTTTCTTGTTGTGTGCTGGAGCATCTTCTGGGTATATTCCAAGGAGTGGGATAGCTGGGTCTTGAGGAAGCCCTATTCCCATTTTTCTGAGATAGCACCAGATAGATTTCCAAAGTGGCTGTACTAGTTTGCATTCCCACCAGCAATGAAGGATTGTTCCTCTCTCCCCACATCCTCGCCAGCATGTGGTGTCGCTTGAATTTTTGATCTTAGCCATTCTGATGGGTGTAAGATGGAATCTCAGAGTTGTTTTGATTTGCATTTCCCTGATGACTAAGGAGGTTGAGCATTTCTTTAAGTGTTTCTCAGCCATTTGATACTCCTCTGTTGAGAATTCTCTGTTTAGTTCCAAGCCCCATTTCTCAATTGGGTTATTCGGTTTGGTGGTGTTTAATTTCTTGAGTTCTTTATATATTTTGGATATTAGACCTTTGTCAGATGTAGGGTTGGTGAAGATTTTTTCCCAGTCTGTAGGCTGTCGCTTTGTTCTCTTGACAGTGTCTCCTGCCTTACAGAAGCTTCTCAGCCTCATGAGGTCCCATTTATTAATGGTTGACATTAAGGCCTGGGCCGTTGGTGTTCTGTTCAGGAAGTTGTCTCCTGTGCCAATATGTTCCAGGCTCTTTCCCACTTTTTCTTCTAAGTGAGTTAGTGTCTCTGGTTTTATGTTGAGGTCTTTAATCCACTTGGATTTGAGTTTTGTGCAAGGTGACAAATATGGGTCCAGTTTCATTTTTTTACACATAGACCTCCAGTTAGACCAGCACCATTTGTTGAAGATGCTATCCTTTTTCCATTGAATGGATTTGGCTTCTTTGTCAAAAATCAAGTGACCATATGTGTGTGGATTCATATCTGGGTCTTCGATTCGATTCCACTGATCAACCAGCCTGTTGCTGTGCCAGTACCATGCTGTTTTAAGTACTATTGCTTTATAGTACAGTTTGAGATCAGGTATGGAGATTCCTCCGGAGCATCTTTTATTGTACAAGATTGTTTTAGCTATTCTGGGTTTTTTGTTTTTCCATATGAAGTTCAGAATTGAACTTCAATGTCTTTAAAAAATTGTGTAGTTATTTTGATAGGGATTGCATTGAATCTGTAGATTGCTTTTGGTAGGATGGCCATTTTTACTATGTTAATTCTCCCGATCCATGAGCAAGGAAGATCACGCCATCTTCTCAGGTCATCTTCAATCTCTTTCTTCAGAGTTTTGAAATTTTTTTCATACAAGTCCTTCACTTGCTTAGTTAGGGTAACTCCTAGATATTTTATATTGCTTGTGGCTAATGTGAAGGGTGTGGTTTTCCTAATTTCTTCCTCTGCAAGCTTGTCATTTGTGTATAGGAAGGCTACAGACTTTTTTGAGTTAATTTTGTATCCAGCCAATTTGCTGAAGGTGTTTATCAGCTTTAGGAGTTCTCTGGTGGAGTTTTGAGGGTCACTTATGTACACTATCATATCATCTGCAAAGAGGGATAATTTGACTTCCTCCTTTCCCATTTGGATCCCCTTGATCTCCTTTTGTTGTCTTATTGCTCTGGCTAGAACTTCGAGTACTATATTGAAGAGATATGGAGAGAGTGGGCAGCCTTGCCTTGTTCCCGATTTGAGAGGAATTTCCTTGAGTATCTCACCATTTACTTTGATTTTGGCTATTGGCTTGCTGTATATAGCCTTTATTATGTTGAGGAAAGTGCCTTGTATCCCCGATCTCTCTAAAACTTTAAACATGAATGGGTGTTGAATTTTATCAAATGCTTTCTCTGCATCCAAGGAGATAATCATGTGGTTTTTTATTTTCAGTTTGTTTATATGATGGATTACATTGATGGATTTCCGTATATTAAACCATCCCTGCATGCCTGGAATGAAGCCTACTTGGTCATGATGAATGATATCTTTGATGTGCTCCTGTATTCGTTTTGCAAGTATTTTATTTAGTATTTTTGCATCTATGTTCATAAGAGAAATTGGTCTGAAATTCTCTTTCTTTGTTGAGTCTTTGTGAGGTTTAGGTATCAATGAGACTATGGCCTCATAGAATGAATTTGGTAATTTTCCATCCATTTCTATCTTTTGGAGTAGCTTGAAGAGTATCGGTATTAGCTCGCCCTTAAAGGTCTGGTAGAATTCTGCACTGAAACCATCTGGCCCTGGGCTTTTTTTGGTTGGGAGACCATCGATGATTGCTTCTATTTCTGTCGGGGAAATGGGACTATTTAACTTGTTTATCTGTTCTTCACTCAACTTTGGCAAGTGAACTTGATCAAGAAAATCGTCCATTTCCCTTAGATTTTCAAATTTTGTGGCGTATATGCCTTCAAAGTAGGATCTTATGATTCTTTGAATTTCTTCAGTGTCTGTTGTTATGTCTCCCTTTTCATTTCTGATTTTGTTGATTTCAATACTGTCTCTCTGCCTTTTAGTTAGTTTGGCTAATGGTCTGTCTATCTTGTTGATTTTCTCAAAGAACCAGCTTTTGGTTTTGTTGATTCTTTGGACTGTTTTCTTAGTTTCTAATTTGTTAATTTCAGCCCTGAGTTTGATAATTTCCAGGCGTCTACTCCTCTTGGGTGTTTCTGCTTCTTTTTTTTCTAGGGCTTCCAGTTGTGTTGTTAAGATGCTTATGTGCGATGTTTCCAATTTCTTTTTAAAGGCACTTAGTGCTATGAATTTTCCTCTTAGCACTGCTTTCAATGTATCCCACAAATTTGGGTATGTTGTTTCTTCATTTTCATTGAATTTCAGAAACTCCTTGATTTCTTTCTTTATTTCTTCCCTGACCCAGGTGTCATTTAGCAGAGAGTTGTTTAGTTTCCACAAACGTGTAGGCTTTTTGTTATTTCTGTTGTTGTTGAATTGCAGCCTAAGAGCATGGTGATCTGATAGGATACAAGGTATTATTTCAATCCTCTTGTATCTGTTGAGGCTTGCTTTGTGACCTACGATGTGATCAATTTTGGAGAAGGTTCCATGGGGTGCAGAGAAGAAGGTGTATTCTTTCTTGTTTGGGTGAAAGGTTCTATAGATATCTGTTAGATCCATTTGACCCATGGCATTGGTTAATGATGTTATTTCTCGGCTTAGTTTCTGTTTCAATGACTTATCCTTCAGTGAGAGTGGGGTGTTGAAGTCTCCCACTATTATTGTGTGGGGATCGATGTGTGGTTTAAGCTTTTTTAGGAGATCTTTTACATATGTGGGTGCCCTTGTATTGGGAGCATAGATGTTCAGAATTGTGATGTCATCTTGGTTGACTTTACCTTTGATGAGTATGAAGTGTCCTTCCTCATCCCTTTTGATTAATTTTGGTTGAAAGTCTATTTTGTTCGATACTAAAATGGCTACACCTGCTTGCTTCTTGTGACCACTTGCTTGGAATATTTTTTTCCAACCTTTTACCCTGAGGTAATGCCTTTCATTATGGGTGAGATGTGTTTCTTGGATGCAGAAGAATGTTGGGTCTTGTTTATGTACCCATTCGGTTAGTCTGTGTCTTTTTATTGGAGAATTGAGGCCATTGATGTTGAGAGATATTAATGACCAGTGACTGTTAAAAGTCTTAATTTTGATGTTGTTTCCAGTCGAGCGTTTGTGTAGTTGTGTTTTTGCCATGGGATAGTTATCTATTTCCTGGGTAGTTTTGGTTGTAGCTTGACCCTTTGGGATGGAGTTTTCCTTCTAGTACCTTCTGTAAAGCTGGGTTTGTGGATAGGTACTGTTTGAATTTGTTTTTGTCATGGAATATTTTGTTTTCTCCATCAATGGTTATTGATAATTTTGCTGGGTAAAGTAGTCTGGCCTGGCATCTGTGTTCTCTTAGGGTTTGCAGGATCTCTGTCCAGGACCTTCTGGCTTTTATGGTCTCTGCTGAGAAGTCAGGTGTAATTCTGATAGGTTTACCATTAAATGTTATTTGGCCCTTTTCCCTTGCAGCTTTTAATATTTTTTCTTTGTTCTGCATGTTTTGTGTTTTGATTATTATGTGGCGGGCAGTTTTTCTTTTCTGGTCAATTCTATTTGGTGTTCTGTAGGCCTCTTGTATGTTTATAGGCATCTCTTTCTTTAGATTGGGGAAATTTTCTTCTATGATTTTGTTGAGAATAGTTTCTGGGCCCTGGAGTCTGATGTCTTCTCTTTCTTCAATGCCTATTATCCGCAAATTTCTTCTTTTCATGGTGTCCTTAATTTCTTGGATGTTTTGTGTCAGGAGTTTTCCAGATTTGGCATTTTCTTTAATGGTTGATTCAATATCTGTGATTGTATCTTCTAGCCCTGAGATTCGTTCTTCCATCTCTTGGATTCTGTTAGAAAAGCTCACCTCTGTGTTGCTCGCCTTCTTCTCTGAGGTCTCACGTTCTCGTTTTTCTTCTGTCTGTGTGTTTATCATTGAATCCATTTTCATTTTCAGATCTTGAACTGATTTTTTGATTTCTTTCATCTGATTTTTTGTATATTCCTGAGTTTCTTCCATTGCCTCTTTATAGGTCTTTAGAGCTTGAACCGTTTTAGTTATTTCTTTCATCTGGTTGTTTGCATTTTCCTGCAATTTTTCCAGTTCCACTCTATGTGCTTCTTTTATGTCTCTCACCTGTTTGTCTGCGTCTTCCTGCATTTGATTACGAATTTTATTTGTTTCCTCCATTATCATCCTCATTACTAAGGATTTGAGGTCATTTTCTTGTATTTCCGTTGTATTTGAGTTCTCTGGGTGGTTTTCTTTGGGATAGCTGGAAACTGGAGATGCCATGTTGTTTTGGGGTTTTTTGCGTATGCTTTTTCGTTGTCCTTTAGACATCTTGCCGTCTTTGTTTTTGTTGGGTAGCTTCCAGAGTTGAATGGAGGGTGTCTGATGATAGATTCACTTGTTTTCTTACGATTTCCCTAGGCTGCGAGCTCAAAGCTTCACTGGTGTGGATGTTAGGAGGTTAGCCCTGTTGTTCTGGTCTCTCACAGCCAGTGATCCTCAGTCCCTCTCTGCTGTGGATCCTGCAATTGTTCTGGGTCTCTGAATGAGCGTTGGGTCAGGCCAAGGTATCCACAGCCTTCTGTGTTCCCTGCCAAGTCCAGCCAGGAGCACTGGGACCGAACCACGGGCAGAACTCAGCTAGATTCTCAGGGCCAGAACCGTCTGCCAAGCTCAGCTAGGGATTTTGGGCCCAAAATGCACACAGGGCCCAGCCAGAATTTTTGGGCTGGGACTACGCACCAAGCTCCACTAGGGCCTTTTGGCCCAAAGTGCGTGCTGTGGTCAGTTATTGACTCAGGGCCCGAACTGACCACCAATCTCAGCCAGGAATTCTGGATTCAAACTGTACACTGTGTCCAACCAGAGTCTTAGAGCTGGTGGAACCGAGAGCTCTGTCCAGCCTGTGCCACAGCAGGAGAACTGCGGCTGCTCTGAGTTAGCGCCAGTGGTGGAACAAGTGCTCCGCCCAGACTGTGTCCCCGCAGGGGAGCTGCCGCTGAGCTGAGGTGGTGCCTAGGATGGAACCGAGCTCGTCACCAAGCCTGCGCCACAGCAGGAGAACTGCGGCTGCTCTGAGTTAGCGCCAGTGGTGGGACAAGTGCTCCGCCCAGGACTGTGTCCCCGCAGGGGAGCTGCCGCTGAGCTGAGGTGGTGCCTAGGATGGAACCGAGCACGTCACCAAGCCTGCGCCACAGCAGGAGAACTGCGGCTGCTCTGAGTTAGCGCCAGTGGTGGAACAAGTGCTCCGCCCGGACTGTGTCCCCGCAGGGGAGCTGCCGCTGAGCTGAGGTGGTGCCTAGGATGGAACCGAGCTCGTCACCAGCCTGCGCCACAGCAGGAGAACTGCGGCTGCTCTGAGTTAGCGCCAGTGGTGGGACAAGTGCTCCGCCCAGACTGTGTCCCCGCAGGGGAGCTGCCGCTGAGCTGAGGTGGTGCCTAGGATGGAACCGAGCACGTCACCAAGCCTGCGCCACAGCAGGAGAACTGCGGCTGCTCTGAGTTAGCGCCTGTGGTGAAACCAAGTGCTCCGCCCAGACTGTGTCACCGCAGGGGAGCTGCCGCTGAGCTGAGGTGGTGCCTAGTGTGGAGCAGCGTGCTCAACTAAGCCTGCGCCACAGCAGGGGAGCTATGGCCACGCTGAGTTAGTGCCTCAGGCAGAATTGTTTGCTGGGCCGGGCCAATACCCGGGACTCTGGGGCCGAACTGTCCGCCGAGTCCAATCTGGGTCCAAAGGCTCCACGCGACCCAAATCCTGCCCCTAGTCCCCTCTCCCGCAGCAATTCCCACCAGCCACCACACCAATCGCCTCCACCGGAAGGCTATGAGCTGCAAACCTCAGCCGCCGCTGCTGGTGCCGCTGGTGCTGCCGCCTCTACCGCTGCCGCTCCGATCAGAGAAAAACCACGTTCCTCCCGTGTGCAGGGGCACGCAGGTCCTCCGCACCCTGGTCCCTCCAAACCGTGGAGCACTCCCGCTGCCGTGATGTTCGGACCTCGGTGTTCCTGGCTCAGAAATCTGTGCAATTCCCTGAATTGTTCACTGGAGCCTCCAAACGCGGTCCACACTGCTCGCCGCCATCTTGGATCCTCCGACTGATATATATCATTTCAATAAATATTTTAATCCAGTGCTTATTATGTTCCAGGCATTTTTGCTAGAGTTGGCTTTTTAGAAAACAAGTGAGTATTGGTAGCAAAGAATAAAACATTCCCTAGCCCCTATCTGCCTGATCCACCTAGAAAATATCCAGCAGAGCTCTATAAGACCCCAGGATATTCAGGCCCACCTGAGGCACAGCTACCAGAGGTAAGCATTGGGCTGTTCTCTGAGCTCTACTGCCAGGCCTAAGGCTTTGCCTGCCTCCCTGAGAAGTGCTGCATTGGGAACATTTAGCCAACACAAAGGACAGCTAGATGTCTAAAGGGCAGCATAAGCATACAATCAACAAGAACCATGGCAACATGATACCACCAAAGCACAGCTCTTGTACTACAGCAAGCTATGAAAATCCTAACACAGCTGAAGCACAAGAAGATGACCTTAAGTCAACTTATAAAGATGATAGAGGTCTTTAAAAAGGAAACAAATAAATTTCCTAAAGTAATACACAAAACACAATTAAAAACGTGAAGAAAATGATTAAAACTGCTCTGGACCTAAAAACGGAAATAAAATTAATTTTAAAAACCCATAAACTAAGAGAATCCTGGAGATGGAAAACCTAGGGAAGAGAACAGGAACAATAGACACAAGCATCACCAACAGAATTTAAGACTGGCATTGGGTAAGCAAAACTTTCTTCAAACACAGAAATTATATATGAGTAAAGGTCTTGTTTCACTGTATTAAAAGTTGTCTTCAGCCAGGTGTGGTGGCATATGCTTTTAATCCCAGCACTCTGGAGGCAGAGAGAGGCAGATCTCTGTAAGATCTATGCCAACCTGGTCTATAAAGTAAGTTCCAAGACAGCCAGAGCTACACAGAGAACCTGTCTCAAAAACCAAAATAAACAAAAAGATGTTGTTTTACTTAAAGAAGATATTCTTGAAAAGAAAGAAAGAAAAGAGACACTGTTAAGAGCAAGGAAGAAAAGCCAACAATTTGGGGAACACATTACTAGGCCTATAGAACATTCAGAATATATAAAGAAGTGCTACAATTTGGCAATAAAGAAGAAAATTGGATAATACCTCAATAGACACTCTATACAATATATTTGTCTAACCAACCAAGATGCCGACAAAAATGTGGTCAATATCATTATTCCTCAGGACCATATAAATGAAAACAATGATAAGGGACCATTGACTTGTGGTGATCAGTGAGGGAAAAGGCTTACAGTAACAAATCTCAGTTACACATGGTTTTCTGAGATCACACATTGTCTTGCTGGGAAAAAAATCAAAGCAAGAAAGAATGTAGGTGTTTCTTCTGAATGCACACGCCATGTTTACTAGAGTTTCTACCCAAAATGAATGAAAATATGTGATTATATGAAGACCTGTGCTGAAGTGTTCACTACAAGTTTATACATGATAGAAACAATCATAACCACCACCAACTGCTGCCCTGATATTTGAAGCTGTGGATGAAGTGAAGTGTGCTCATCCAGAAGAATAGGCTCAACCATAAACAAAAATGAAATAATTATGCATTTAGCAATGTGGATGCATCTCAAAATCATTAATCTGAACAAACAAATGCCAAAGAAAACCAAAAATATACTATAAGATTTGACGTACACAAATTATAAATAAGGGGAAACTAAGCAATGGTGACAGAATATGGGTTTGCAGTTTTATTGGGCTGGAGCAGAACAAGCTTGCTTGGGCTAGTTCACAATAGAACTTCTAGGATAATGGGAGTATTCTAGAGTTTATGTGTGGTAGAGTTTGTAGCAATGTAACATTTTGCCAAAAATGTATGAAACCATGACAAATTCAATGCTTCACATAGGTTATTCTTCCAATGTATAATTTAAAAAGTGGTCTAGAAGAAAAATGATAAGGCTGTCACAAACTCATAAAATAAGTCCACTTGAAAAAACAGGCACAGAGAAGCTTCTGTAAGGCAGGAGACACTGTCAGTAGAACTAAGTGACAGCCTACAGACTGGGAAAAGATCTTCACCAACCCTTCATCTGACAAAGGTCTAATATCCAAAATATATAAAGAACTCAAGAAATTAAACACCACAAAACCAAACAACCCAATTGCGAAATGGGGCTTGGAACTTAACAGAGAATTCTCAACAGAGGAATATCAAATGGCCGAGAAACACTTAAAAAAATGCTCGTCCTCGTTAGTCATCAGGGAAATGCAAATCAAAACGACACTGAGATTCCATCTTACACCCATCAGAATGGCTATGATCAAAAACTCAAATGACACCACATGTTGGCAAGGATGTGGAGAGAGAGGAACACTTCTTCATTCCTGGTGGGAATGCAAACTAGTACAACCACTTTGGAAAGCTATCTGGCGCTTTCTCAGAAAAATGGGAATAGGGCTTCCTCAAGACCCAGCTATCCTACTCCTTGGAATATACCCAGAAAATGCCCTACCACACAACAAGGACATATGCTCAACCATGTTCATAGCTGCTTTATACATAATAGCAAGAACATGGAAACAGCCTACGTGTCCTTCAGTAGAAGAATGGATAAAGAAACTGTGGTACATTTACACGATGGAATACTACTCAGCTATTAAAAACAAGGAATTCCCGAAATTTGTGGACAAATGGATTGATCTAGAAATTATCATAATGAGTGAGTTCACCCAGAAGCAAAAAGAGTTAAACGGTATATACTCACTTATATCTAGTCCAAGGGATACGTACCATGAAAAACTTTACTTACCAAGAAAGTGGGTCAGAGGAGAGGACATCCTATTGAGACTTTAGGAGAGAGTAGCATGGAAGAATGGGGAAATAGTAGGACCCACAGTGTCCTGGAAATCTACAAGAAGAACTTTATGACAGGCAGATCTGGGTCCCGGGGTCCTCCTCAAACTAAGGCACCAGCCAAAGAGAATATAGGCAGTAAACTTCGAACCCCTACCAAGACCTAGCTGACAAACATGATATTCTCCACCGTTGAGTGGAGAGTGAGATCTGACTCTCACATGAACTCTGGTACCCCCTTTCTGACCACGCCCCCTGGATGGGGAGACCTGGTGGCACTCAGAGGAAAAATAGCAAGTTACCAAGAAGAGACTCAATATTCTAAGAGCATATATAGGGGGAGGAGGTCTCCCTCAATCACAGACATAGGGGGGAAGTGGGAGGGAGGGAAGAATGGGAGGAAACAGGGGAAGGGCTAACAATCGAGATGTAATATGAATAAATTAATAAAAAAATGTAAAAAAAAAAGAAAAGAAAAAACAGGCACAGAAAGTGTTAAAATTACTCTATAGTTAATTTACATACAGTTAAAGAAATATGTAGCTAAGAGAAGTAATGAGACTTATAAAGTTGTTGAAGATATGTGGAGTGTGCGTCACAAATAATTTAATCATCAAATTAGACTAAGGAATATATTAAGCACCTATAATATGCCATTCATAATATTAATTATATCCTCATTAATTCATAATTTATTGCAAATATTTGCAATAATATTAATGTGGTGCCTGTTTTGAAGGTGAGGAGGCATGCTATTTTATTTAGGTTCATTGTCACTATGACAAAACATTTTCTGGTTCATGTCTTCAGCGATATCAGTTCATAATAGCAAAGTGTGGCAGAGCAGAACCATTCTCATCACAAAGACAGGAAGCCCAGGTCTCATATATCCATAAAGCCTCACAAATACACCCAACTAACCTATTTTTTTCATCTCTCCACAACCCCTAAATTACTAGAGTTTCCCAAATAGTAGCACCAGGCTTCAAGCCAGTAGGGGACATTTGTATTCAAACTAGAAACATGAAGAAGAAAAGGTGTGTGTGTGTGTGTGTGTGTGTGTGTGTGTGTGTGTGTAAAAGAATGCCCTTAAACTCATAATATTCATGCTTGTGTGCACAACTATATTATTCTTATTATGGAATTATTTATACAGCTCTTCTTCCCTTTCTCTTTTCCAATTTCTATGCATTTCTTTCTCTATCTCCTTTTTCTTTTCTCTCTCCAGATCTCTCTGCTTACCTCTCTCCTCTATCTTTGCCTATATGTTTTCTCTGTATCTATTTTCTTTAAATAATTAGTTAATTAACTTTACATCCCTCCCTTGCCTCCCAGTTCCTCTCTCATACTTCTCCTCCTCCTCCTCCCATTCTTCCCCCTTGCGTTTTCCTCTCAGAGATGTAGAAGCCTATCATGGATATCAACCAACCTTGCCAAATCAATGTGCATTTTCTTCTATTGGGGTTAGACAAAGAAACTGAGTTAGGGGATAATGATCCAAAGGCAAGCAGCAGTGTCAGAGACAGCTCCTGTTCTAGTTTTTGGGGACTCCCATGAAGCCCAAGCTGCAAATCTGGTATCTTTGTGTGGGGAGCCTAGGTCTACTACAAGCATGCGTTCTGGTTGGTGGTTCAGTCTCTGTGAGTTCTTATGAGCCTAGATTAGTTGATTCTATAGGTTTTCCTATGGTGTCCCCGACCTCTCTGTCTTTTTCAATCCTTCCTCTCCCCTCTCTCACAAGCTTCCCTGAGCTCTTCCTAATGTTTCTCTGTAGGCCACTGTATCTGTTTCCATCAGCTTCTGGGTGAAGCCTCTCAGAGGACAGTTATGCTAGGTTCCTGTTGGAAAGTATAGCAGAAGATCAATAATAGTGTAAGGGATTGGCTTTATCTCATGGGGTGGGTCTCAAGTTGGGCCAGTCATTGTTTGGCCATTCCCTTGAATTCTGATCCAAGTTTATAACTGTACCCCTTGCAGGAAATAAAACTTTTGGGTCAAAGGTGGTGTCCCCATCCCTTCATTAGAAGTCTTTTCTGGTTACAGGAGTTGGCTATTTCGGGTTCCATATACCCTGTTTTTTCCACTATTGTATTTATTTATTTATTTTCAAATTTTTTATTTTTTACATATGCATTTATATTATTATACCTATATAAAATAAACTACATACAGCAGGAAGAATCACAGACAATAAGGAATTACATTCATGTTACATTCATTGTGTTTTGACTGTTTGAATTTGGCAACCTTGAAGAAAACATTTCCCTCTCTCGGTGAGTCTAAAATTCTGAATGTAACTCAGTATCTATCATTTCTCATATCTATCAACTTAAAACATCTATCTAGACCTAAGAAAATCTTAACTCCTGAACAACTAGACTTACTTGTGAAGCTCAACTATTTGGTCTTCAACCCCATCAGAGACTTGAGAAGGAGTAAAATTGATTATCTGAATAAACAAGAAGTGCAGGTTAGCAGCTTCCGAATTTAATTTAAAAAATGACAGGGGTAGTTTGCTGCCTGAATAGTCATCCATAACTCTCTAAATGTTGGAGCATCAGCTTCAGCTATCTGGCCCAGTTTATCTGACAGACATATTTGTGAGGCAGGAGCTATTAAGATCTTGCTTACCCTGTCTTGGCAGGGTTTGGACATCGATCTGCCTGTATCCAAGCTTGCCAAGTTTTAGGCAGAATTCTGTCAGTGGTTGAAACAAGGACAGGTCCATGACAGTGTGATGAGAATTGTGAGGCTGCCATTAATTGTGGAATGGATCTCAACCCCAAAATACTTTGTCATCTGTATGAAGCTCATGTTGCTTAGTTAACGAGATTGTTAACCATTATTTCAAGGGCAGCATTGTGAGGTGCACTGTGGCTAAAGACATTTAGTGTCTTTGCTGGTGGCTTGGTTAAAGTGGTATGTAGAGCAAGTGAAAGAGGATTAAAGATGTAGGCAAAAAGGCAGTGTATGAGGTATTGACACAAACTGTTCTTCAAAAATTTGAAAGGTAAAACTCTTTAATTTTCAGGTCCTGTGATTTCTCCCAAATTGTCTGTGCACTTTTGTATGCATATTTCTATGCACATTGCATATGCATATATACATATTTGTGTATACATTTGCATACATAAACACATGTACACATATACAGTTAAGGCTGTCAATAACTCATAAAGGTAACAAACTTTTAGCTTAGTAAGAGAGTCTTGGGATACTGTTATATCTGGTTTCAGGTTTGATTTTTTTAAACTACTGAAGTCTGGTACCAGTTATTAATCCCAATAGTAGACACTCAGAGAGATGCACACTGAATTTTCTACTAGGGACAGGAATGGATGAATGTGGAAGTCTAGAAACATCAAGCAGCATGTGTCAGCTCTGACTCTGCTTCTCCCCTTTCTCATGACTTGTATTCCATACTCTCTGACCATATACACACACATTGGTATTGTGCATATATAATGTAGACATGTATATAATGATGAGTCTTAGAATAGCTTTCAAGATTTGGGTCTTGAAATATGTGTAACTATATACAGACACACATAGTCTCTGCCAAGATATTCTATTGAAGTTATCAAACCATTATTGAAAGGCATAATATTTTATTTATTCTTATGAATTCCATATATGTGTGTATAATATAATTATTTGTACAGGACTACTTATAATATATATGCCTATAAACATACATTGATATACAGAATCTCACATGGTGAGCTCTACTCTTGTTTTTTTTTTTTTCCCCCGAGACAAGGACTCTCTGTGGAGCCTTGGCTGTCCTGGACCCGCTTTGTAGACCAGGCTGGCCTCAAACTCACAGTGATCCACCTGCCTCTGCCTCTCAAGTGCTGGGATTATAGGCATGAGCCACCACGCCTGGCTTGTGAGCTCTACTCTTATCAGATGACATAAACTGTTTATTTCATATTTTCAATCTCCTGCTTCTAGCTTGTCTTATTCTTTTATATATAAATTGCATATGTACATACATTTATATATTTTTATGTACAGTTATGGAATAATAAATTTTTATTTTCAGGGGACAAGATATCATGTAGCCTTGCCTGGCTTTAAAAACTTGGCATGTAGACAAAGGCAACTTTGAATAACTTCTGTTCCTCTTGCTTCAACTCCCTAAATATTGGAGTAGCAAGATTGAAATACTCTGTCTAGATTATAATTATGACTTCATGATGTCTTTTTATATAGGTTTCAAAATAGCACAATGATTTTGTGGAGATTTTGCCTCATTCTATACAAGTGATGGCTGCTGAGCAGATAAGTATGCTCTGGCAAAGGGAAAAGATATACAATAACCAGTTTAATGTCATCTCTGATGTTGGATATAAAGTCTTTCTGAGTCTGTCATTGTTTGACTAAGATGGCCTTCATGTGCTCATGTATTTGAGTGCTTAGTCACCAGGGAGTTGCACTGCTTGAGAAAAATTAGGAGGTGTGGTTTTGTTGGAGTAGGTGTGATCTTGTTGGAAGTAGTGTGTGATGGAGGGTAGGCTTCGGGATTTCAAAAGCTCAGGCCAGACCCAGTGGCTTTTTCTTCCTTCTGCCTCTGGACCCAGATGTAGAACTTTCAACTATTCCATCACCTTGTCTGCATGTGTGCCACTGTGCCCCCATCATGATGATAATGGACTAAACCTTTGAAACTTTAAGCAAGCCCTAATTACATTACAACTTTATAATAGTTGCTGTGGTCATGTGTCCATTCACAGCAATAGAATAATGACTAAGACAGATTCTACCACTGAAATTCACTGACTAGTCAGTGTCATCTCCTCTCAGAAGAAAGACAAGCATAAGATGTAGGAATAACTATGGTACTAGCCTGCTTTGTGTGCATGCACTGTGCACAGAGTAATAAGTTCTTTGTCATAAGGGCAATCTTTTCCCTTAAGAACTGTGTCCTGAAGATGTCTTCCAAGGGTAATGAAAATCTGGCCAGGGGGATAAGTTGTAGGAAATTATAATGTAAAGATGAATCTTTGGAGATCTGAAAATCCCCTTAACAGAGAAGTTATTAATGTCTTTTTAATAAATGCTGCAACAATGCAGAGGCAGACTTGGAAAAACCAGTCCACATTACAAAACATTTTACAGAAATCCATGGTGTAAAGTAAGAAAATGTTATGAGTAAAGTCTTGTGCTGAGAACATAGTGTGTTCCCGGCCTCCAGGGTCAGTTATCATTTTTTTTTTAAAGAATAAAATAAAACTCTTAATTTTTACTTGTGGACAAAAAAGGAGCAAAATCTTCTATTATAGAATTTAATTATCATTTTTATTCATTCTTCCTTTTTTCTCTGGGTACTTCTCTTGAACAATCCTAATACCATTGGGTCTTTGTTATGTATGTATGTCTTATAACTTTAAAAATATTAAATTAACAAACTTTGGGTATTGCTATGGCCTGTAGTCAGGTCACTTTTCCAGGTGTTATAAAATAATTATGGTCTTGTGAATAAGATATCTGCCCTATTTTCAGATTTGAGCACAAGAAGATGAAAGATTTGCATTCATGGTCAGGAGATAGGGAGTGGAATCTGGGACCTGGCCATCTCACTGTCCTTCTAGAATAGGGTTGCACACAACAATGCATGCTGCCAGATGAATAAATTCTGACTTTATTAGAATTATAGTTCAACCAGTATAAAGGTTTTCTTTCTGTTTCCAAGGACCTCTAGCAGTTGCTGGGTCTAGACAAATTGAACATTGCCTCCATTGTCAACACCTCAGGGTCTTGTGATGTCTCCAGGAAGAGGGAGTTCTTCATTAGTGATTGGGTTAGGATGAAAGAGAAGCAAGCATTAGATGGGCGTGGGAAGTGGGTGCAGCAAGTCTAGAGGAAAGAGGTGCAGCAGTGTACCCAAGGACTTGGATATGCCTGCCCTGCAACTTGTTCCAAACCAATAAGTCTAACAGAGACTAATGCTGGACATTATGAACAGGTGTAAAATCTTAGAGATGGACATTTTTGAACCATGAATCATGGCCTTGTATCCAGCTCATCTTGAGCAGGTATTCCTCTTCTCTGTGCATTTGTCTATTGACTCTCCATCACCTGCTAGTTAGGAAAGCAAGACAGAGTGACTAGGCATAAGCACAGCTACACAAGATAAATCCCCCATGAATACTTTCTAAAAGAATAGGGTGGCATATTACTCTCAGACTCAAAGACAGTAGCAATTACCTAATTATCTTCATTTAAAAGCTGTTGTTCTTTTTTTCTTTTCTTTTCTTTTCTTTTTTTTTAGTTTTCATCTAACTTTTTAATTTGACATGCATTTCACCTTTTCCCCTTTTGTTCTGTACTACCCATTCTTTTCTTTAATATTTTACTTGGACATTATGTTGGGGTGGGGAGAATCAAACTTTACTTTGATTATAACTTTATTTAAGATAGATTTGACAGAGATTATTTTAAGTAGTTTTTAGCTGTACTAGAGAATTTAAAGTTCTTTTTTTAAATTAATTTGAACTATAAACTTTATTATGAAAGGTTTTGACATTTAGTGACAGCTCTTCTCCCTAACCATCTACCATAGAGTGACATTTAATGACCAGAAAGGTCATTAAGGTCTCTTTTAAAACACCTTAGAAATGGCTGTGAAGGAAGCCTTTGAATACCTAAGGATAAAGGTTGGCCAGAGATTGAGTCTCTCTTTGGACATCTTGGGTTGATTTGAGTGCCACTTGCTTTTCTATTTATTTTTTTTATGCTTTTCATAGCTTCCTTCTGTAACTTCCAAGCCTCACAGTGGAACAAGTGCAGTTTTGTCAGACATAAGGTCAGAAACAGTGAGATTATATGTCTTGTCTTCTGTGCTCTTTCAGAAGAGCTATAGTCCCTGCATTGGCTACTAATCCTGGAAAGGCATCATACAAAATATAAGCTGCAGGAGGAAAAACAGACTGATTACTATGATCCAAAAAGAAGAAGGGAATGGTTATGAACATGCCTTAGTGTGCAGCTGTGGATAGATTTTTCCCATATAAATCTTCATTTTATGAGATATTCTGAATTGCTTGTTGTGCAATTTATAGGGTGATAAAACTGAAAGTTTGACTTTTACCTGCTGTGTAGAAGACTTGGAAATAGACAAAGACGGGGTTGGGTCACTGTCCTTACCACAGTCTTGATTTCTATCTCAGTAGTTGGTGTTCCAGAAAGAAAAAATGCAACCTGTGTTTACACAGAGATGCTTGAGAAGAGCTATGAACTGAGCCATGAATTACAATGGAAATGTGCTGGTGTGGTTGTGTGACTACACACGTGTGACTACACACGTGTGGATTATGCATTTGTTTGGCTTTGTCTGTTAAGAAATTGCATTGATCCCTTGCATGTCTTCATTTTAACTTTTAACTAAAGAGTAACTAAATACAATTAGCCAAAACACCATGAATGCAACATTTATATAATTCATGATTGTTTCATGGTTCTTCGCGATGTATGTAGTTTATTTTATTTATGTGTAATAATATTAATGTATCTGTAAAAAAAGAGAACTGTGATAGATTCACCTTTAACATAGCTCTGAAAATTTATTGCTGATGTTTTGTTAAATAGATATATAATTAAATTGCTTTTTAAAAAAGGAATTAAATAGCAGCAGAAGTTACTCACATATATGGTATACCAGGCTGATTTTCAGAGATAAAAATTACATTAAGTAAAGGATATAATTTTGTGTTTTAACATGACAGCTGCCAGTATTGATTACACAATGCCCCCTGATGCTGAAATCACACAGAGAACAGAGTCATTTCACTATAAAAACACATTGCAAATGCTAGTTCTCGGGGTTCCAAGATGGTGTCAACCATTATGCACCGTATTTGATCTACTGCATGGAGACCAGGGACTTGAATGGAGCCACAGACTGCTGGATCTAGAGAACTGTAGGTGAGTGGTATCCCAAACTCCGCAGACCACCGGTGGGCCTGGCCCCAGGCAAGCAGCAGCCTAGAGGTCCTTAACCCACTCTCCAGACGATCGAATGGAACCCACCTGTGGGCTGCAGCCGGCCTAAAAAGCACAAACTCACTGTGGGTGGTGGTGATACACCAGAGCCCTGGCCTGAGGAGTATCAGGGAATAGGGTGAAACTGCCCTTGGTTCCCTCTACCCACCCCGCGCCAAATTGTGGTGGTGCCCCAGGCCGAGTGGAAACACAAGTGGCGGGGCCCACCAAAAACAGGTAGAGTGGGCATGCAGCTTGCGGGCCAACATGGCCCCAATCTAGAGCTGGACACAATGGACTGAGCCTGCAAACAGGGGCAGTTAGAACCCAGCTTGGACTGCTTCCACAGGCCCAGCAGGATTTCCTGTGCTCTCGGGAGAGGCTGGACACCCCTACTGTGTATCTAATCACTGAGCTAAAAGGTGACTACAGCTCTGAGGATCTGTGAGCGGTCCCAGCTACAGGGTCACGGAACGTGCAGGCACCTTGGAGCCTGCCAGTGGTCTGAAACGGTTCTGTCTCTGGGTTGCTGCATACTGATCCTACATTCTCCAATAGACAGAACCTAACTGGGTCAGCTCCCACAGGCCTGGCAGGATCTCCTATACTCTCGGGAGAGGCTGGACACCTCCTCAGTGTTTAGAGGCAGAGCTAAAAGGCAGCTACAGCTCAGAAGATCTGATCCAGCTGGTGTCTTGGCTACAAAGCAGCAGGAAGGATAGGCAGCTGGGACCAACCTACCCAACCAGAGCGCTTGTGTGCTGACCTTGTTCTAGGTCCTAAAACAGCTGATCTGAATTACAGCAGTGATGTGAAAGGGTCCAGACAGAAATCTACTTCTGCTGACTCAGTCTGGAGCCTAAGGTGTAGAGAAAAATCTCCAGGGGTGGAAACCAGATCACCTGCCTGTTCCAGGGATATACTCCCTGATCCCCACAGACAAGGGCAGGTGACCTATAATCATTCACCAACTATCCACTCTCAACCAGTGAAGGGCACCAGAAACTACCTCCCAACATCAGAGACGCCAAAATGACAAGAGGACAGCAAAAGAATGCCAACAAAAAACAAAACAATTTGGCATCGCCAGATCCCAGCAATCCCAATGAAAGCAACCCTGAGAACCCAAACGCAATTGAAACACAAGAAAACGACTGCAAGTCCTTAGTAAGGAAGATGATAATGGAAGAAATGAATAAATCTGTAAACAACTGCAGGAGGATGTAACTAAGCCAAAGACATAAAAGAGTCATATAGAGAGGCACTGGAAGAATTTCAGAAAAATACAAATAACCAGATGAAGGAAATCATTAAAACAGTTCAAGATCTGAAGATAAAAGTGGAAGCTATGATAAAGGAACACACAGAAGAAAAACATGATAGAGAGGCCTCAGAGAAGAAAGTAAGCATCACAGAGGTGACCTTATCTAACAGAATCCAAGAAACGGAGGAATGAATATCAGGACTTGAAGATACAATCATAGAACTCAAAACACCATCAAAGAAAATGCTAAATCTGAAAAGTTCCTGACACAGAACAGCCAAGAAATCAAGGACACCATGAAAAGATGAAACTTGAGAATAATAGGTATTGAGGAAAGAGAGGACACCTGACTCCACAGTCCAGAAAATATCTTTAACAAAAATCATAGAAGAAAATTTCCCCAATCTGAAGGAGATGCATATGAGCATACAAGAGGCCTACAAAATATCAAATAGAATAGACCAGAAAGGAAAATCTTCCCTCCACATAATAATAAAAACACAAAATATACAGAACAAGGAAAAAATATTAAAAGTGGCAAGAGAAAAAGGCTAAGTAACATACGATGGCAAACCTATCAGAATTACATCCGACTTCTCAGCAGAGACCGTAAAAGCAAATGCTAGTTCTCATGAGAGACTCTTTAAAAGGGTTACATGTGGGGCTGGAGAGATGGTTCAGAGGTTAAGAGCACTGTATACTCTTGCATAGGTCCTGTATTTGATTCCAAGCACCCAAATAGTGGTTTACAGATCCTGGAACTGTTGTTCCATAGGATCTGATGCATTTTTCTGACCTCCACAGGGACAAAGCATACATGTGGTGAACAGACACACATATAGGCAAAACATTCATACAATAAAAATAAAGGTATATCTTTTAAAAAAGAGGGTCACTATTAGTCACTCTCCAGTTAGGGAATAGTATGGACTGTACCGATTTTCACTTTGCAGCTTTGTGTTTTAAGTGAAATGAATTCTCACTATCAGGCTTGTACCAGAAGATGTGGACCAAGGAGACCAAAGTTCTTTGTTATTTTGAGTATGGGACAACCTCTCTGGGTAGAGATGACTTATATTTCAGACCACTGAGGATTTCAGAATGATTCTTTGTTGTGTCACGTGCAAGCTTTCATTGAAGGATTGACAGTTTGAACAAAAATCTTCACTTCACTAAACTTTGTTTAACCCCATATCTTCTCCATCTTTGGTATAATTACCACAATTCTGCCTTCTAACAGAACTGGCAGGTGAGTAGGAAACCATGCCATTATTTTCCACTCCTGCTTTGTCCATTCCCTTAGAGTGATTTTGGGAAGTGTAGTGGAAGTTTCTGATTTCTTTGAAGACTAAGTTGTGCCATGTGGTGTTTTGCTTAAAGATGTCCTATGAGAAGTCATGTGATGTTTTTCTGGAATATGTTTTGTGGGAGGGTATGTGATGTTTTTCTGGGAGCAGACATGTAAGAGAGTGTGTGACAGTTGGAAAGAGTATAGAAAGAATGACAGAGGGACAAGGCTTTTAGCATTTCTACACAGTGCAACACTTCTCTGGTCTTCATTTGTCTTCATTGGTATTTACTGGTCTCTTTGCAGAAAGAGACATTCCAGAGAACATCTTGTGGTACTCTGGTTGATTATGACTGCTTTCAGTTACTGAATGGGTCCTCAACTCCTTATTCTTATTAACATTCTTTCTTCCCTTCCTCTAGTTGGTGAAGTTAGGTTGAAGTGTTTAAGAACCCTAAATAAAGTAAGTTGTGAAAAATATGAGCCCACAGGGAGGTATGCTGCTATTTGATGAGGTAAACAGATATATCAGTTTCTTCTTGTTTTCATAAGTCACTATAATGTGTTGGTGTTCCAGATGGGTGAGAACCACTACAATGGGGAAAATGCTGAGTATGAAATCATCAAGGGTCAGAATGTCAAGGTGAAAGACATTTCCTCAGTGAGAAAGTACAAACAAAGCTATACACAAACATAAAGTGTCGTATGGGGAGGTAAGTGCCATGATAGAACTAGCAGAGAATTCTTTACCCTGAGGTCACTCCACTCAGAGGGGGCAACATTAAGGCAGAGATATATGCTGACTGTGCTCAGAAGCAGGTGGAAGTTCAGAACACAGAGAAAAGAAGTTTGACTGACATTTGGTTAACATGTGTTTTGTTCCCACTGGCAGAGTGTATTAAAAAGGTCAGCCCTTCACATATGAGGCCCAGAATGAGAATTTTGCCCGTCCCTGACTTGGGTAGACCAGGGACATCCCTGAGTCTTTCCTAACAAACTATGATTTTTTTTTTTTGCATTAAGTCATTTCCCAGAGCACAAATTAAGAGTTTCTTAATATTAGCTTATTTCTAGGATCATATGCTTTATCTAAATTTGTCATTGACCACAGCTTAAAGAAACTCCTAGAACTTGCTCTGTAGACCAGGCTGGCCTTGAACTGAACTCAAAGATATCTGCTTCCTTTGTGCTGGGCTTAAAGGTATGCACCACCATCACCTGGTATGAAGGGGTATTTTAATAGTAATTGTAGATTTATTTCAGTGACAATATTAAGAGATTCAAGAAAATCTAATAATACCATAAGAATTGCAAATAATTCTGATTTTTCAACTGAGGTATATGGACTTTTGATCACCTTGCTTATTTTGTTAGACCTATAACCTGTCATCTGCATCTTGTTTGCATCAGTATATAATGTTGATGCCTCTGGAATTAGTGTTTTCTTTACAATACATTGAAGGATCCAATTAGTTATTTTTATAAACTATATATGTTTTCTTCTCTGATATTTGTTATTAATTTCTCCCAAGTAGTTTTACAGGCTCATTGCCAGTTTTCATTGATCATCAATAATGACATAATCTCAGCATTAGTAAGAGATACTACAATTCCAGCCATATCTATTTCTGAGAATTTATGTAGTCTTTTTCTACCTTTTATAATCAATTCTGAAATCTTTTCTATATGTCCTCAAGTTCTTTTGCTTTGTTTATGAGCAAAGGAAATCCACTCCACCATACTATCTTCCCTTTGCGTAATAATCTCGGTAGGAGAATGAGTTGAAGGCAAAATGACCAAAAACAAGCAAACAAACAAGCAAGCAAAACCCACATGTTCAGAATCAATCCCATCCAACATGCATCTTGCAGTTTTTGTTCTACAAGAGTTAACTCTCTTTCTGCTTCAGCTCTTAGGCATCTTGGAATGTTTAAGTTAGAATCTCCTTGTAATGTTTAAACAAATTACTTAACTCAAAAATACTTAATCCAATTGTAGGACTCAGCTAGTTAATATCTCACATTAATTTTTAAAAACAGTTAAGAGTTTGTAACTGGTTACTATGGATCTATACCTTTTATGGAAGAATTTGTTGTTGACTGATTTCATAACCTAAATAACTAAAAAAATGTCATCTTTGCATTTTTTCCTTGAGCAATCTGTAACCCCCAGCAATATAGAATTCTTTGTGTTTCCTTAAACATTTTCTCTAAAGTATCTGCCTCAGAATTAGCCAAAAAAATATCATCCATGTAATTATAAATGGTAGATTGAGGAATTGCCTATGAATTATTTCTAATGGTTATATCACAAAATTTTAACATAAAGTTGGACTATTAACATTTCATGTAGAAGTACCTTCTAATGGTAACTTTTTATTGGACAACTGTTCAGAGTAGTTACTGAGAAAGCAAACATTTCCATATCCTGTTCATGTAAGTATATTGTGAAAAAGCAATCTTTCAAGTCCATTATTATTATAGGCCTTCTGGCTTCTCAATAATATCTCAAGATCTTAAGGCTGCAACATGACATTGTTCAATTGCTACATTGTCAGATTGGATTTGATCTTGTAGGTCAGCATAATGCCCTTCATCAAGTAGTTAGTCTTTACCAACATTTATCCCCCTTTCTATATTGTTGTTCTATGTTTTTGGTTTCATGCTTCCACCATGATAAACATTGTAACTGTAAAATAGCTTATAGCACAGCTGAACCCAAACTCTTCCAATCTTGGGGAATACCTCGATGCTGCATAGCTCAGTTACTTAACATTTCTTCAATGAATGGAGAATACAAGCTATATATTATAATAACCTCTTTTTCTTTCTTTTTTAATTTAAATAATTTATTCAGATAACATCCCAATTGTGATCCCCTCACTTCTTTGTATCTTCCCATTCCCCCCTCCCTTCCTTTTTCACCCTATTCCCCTCCCCTGACATGAACTCTGGTTCATGTTTGACCACTTCCCTTTGATGGGGAGGCCTGGTGGCACTCAGAGGAAGGGGAAGCAGGCTAACTGTGTGAGACCTGATAAGCTGTGATCATATGGTAGGGGAGGAGGTTCCCTTGTGTCACAGGCCTAGGGGAGGGGACTAGGAAGAAAGAGGGAGGGAGGGGGGAATGGGAAGATACAAGTGAGGGATAACAATCAGGATGTAATCTGAATAAATTATTTAAATAAAAAAAGGAAGAAGAAGAAGAAGAAGAAGAAGAAGAAGAAGAAGAAGAAGAAGAAGAAGAAGAAGAAGAAGAAGAAAAAAAAAAGACTGGGAAAGCTGAAGGTCCCTGTGTAGCCCTAAACAAATTTTCTGTTGGACTTGGCTGAACGCTACTAACCCATTGTCCCTGTACCATCTCCTGCTCCTCCCAATCTTTTGTCTCAGAGAGGTGCTCTGGGCACCTGGCAGTGAAAGTGTCTGGAGTAGGCAGGGCAGCAGTCTGCCTTCCAACCTAGTTTGCTTCCCTCTTTCATCCTGGTCTTAGACACCAAGTCTGTACCTTTTTGTTCTCCCACTAGCTCATCTTTACTTTCCAAGCACTTCAAATTCTGTCTGCAAACTAAGTTCATTGGCAACTCTGCAATCCTTTCTAACACAAGAGACTAGATGAAGCTGGACATGATTCTACTCTTTATTGTCAGAATACCAACAGTCCAGTCCAATGGCAAACACCAAACAACAACAGTAGTGGAAGCACGATGAGGCAGAAATAACAAGGCTCTGCCGAATTGACAGGAGTCAGGGGAAGGAGCCAGAATCAGCAGAAAACCCACAAGAAGGTCTCTGGTGCGTTTCCCTCTACAAAGTGAAGACCACCAAAGACCAGCCGAGACCAGTGCAGCATTGCATGTGTAGCAATGCAAAAGCATAGTCTCACTGTCTGTGGTGCCCTATTTATATTCTTGGTAAACATCACACACCCACTCAATATGACATGCCCTCTCACAAGACAGCTTCCAGAAAAACATCACATGACATAACAGAGTTTTTTTTTTTTTTTTTAAACCAGAAATTTCCACTTCATGTTCCTTTAGAAGTATTTTGCCCTTTAGAACCAGGAGGTAGTCAGAGCTCTTTTTTGCTTACCTTGTTGTTTGGAGCAAGTCAATATCTTTCTACCATGTTATGCTTTTTAAGTCTCAGGTCAATGATAAGAAATCCTCAACAATTGACCTAAACTATCATTATGACAATTAAGTCTTAACTCTATGTTTTCTTTAAAGACAGAGGAGCTACGTTTTAAGGGTCATTAATGATACGCATGCAAGTATTACTAATATAATACCATGCAGCTTACAGATAGCATCTCATTAACCCTTCTTGGTTCATTCCTGCTAGCTACAGGATGGCCTTGCATGTAAGGCCTATGGTTTAGCAACTATGCTGAGTGTATTCAGGACAAACAAAGCTTTGTGAAGAGTTCCAACATCTGTTCCTCTTTCCAAAGGAGCACATTGTTGAAAGTTATTATTCCACTCAATACAGCCATGATTAAAGTTCAGAATTCTTTCCACTAAAATGATGTCAATTTTTTTTAAAGTTGAGGTGTCCCACAGCGTTTCTAGCTGGAGATTCTCAGTATGTCCTAGGTAATGTTTATAACATATTGTTTGATCTCAGTTCCATCATGTCCCATATATGTAGGGTCTTGGTTTCATTTGTTCATGTGGTGCAGATGAGGGTGACACTACCTTAAGGTACTGCAGTATCTGCTTATCCTTTGAGTATGGACTAAGATGTCATGTCCATTGTGCTGTCTGTTCTCAGTCAGGAATGATGAGGGAGTAGTCAGCTCTGGGATCAGGCTTAATTAACTTTCACACCATCATGATCCTATGAATAGAGAATGTCTATCTTAGCTAGGTAGGATGAGGTTTTCTCAGCATAACCCTGGGTGAGCACATGTTTGAAAGCTTTGCTGACAGAAGCTATCTAGTAAAGTAACTTTAGGGTCTTTTCTTTTGTGATAATTAGTTTTAATTGTCAGTTTGACAGATCCTAGAAGCATCTAAGAATCTCAGTGAGAAATTGCATACGTTAGCATTTACCTGTGAGCATATCTGTGGTGATTGTTTTAAGGTAATTGACATGGCAAAGTGCATTCCAGTGTGAATGGCATCACTTCCAAAAGGCAAGCTCTCCAGAACTGTATAAGTAGGAAAATCAAGCTGGGTACAATAATCATTCAAGTAAATTAATAGGAACACATTTACTTCTCTCTGCTCTTGATAGTGGATGTTCTATGACGAACCATTTGAAGTTCCTGTCTTGACTTCCCCACAATGATGGAATGTAACCTCAAATTGTGAGCAGAAATACATTCTCTCTTCTTTTTTGTTTTATTGTAGCAACAACAATGAAATTTGGATACCTGGGTACTTCCTTTAACTTCCATGAACTAGCATGAAAATGTTCAAAGCCCTTGTTGGGTGTTCCCAGGTTTAACTACACACTCGCTACTCAGGCCAGTCCATTGTATAGTCAAATGCTACCTACTACATGTAATAAATGCAATGTTGTTTGTGGTGTTTAATGTTTACAGCACATGGCCTGGGAAGCTGAGGACAGAAGATCTTGAATTTAAGACTGGCCATGAGGGATCTTATTTCAGGAGCCAGATGTCTGATCCTTTGTACCATTCCATGAGCTGGAAAAATAATATTTTCTTCTTTCACTTTGAGTCATCTGAAATCCTTCAGGTGTCTGCATCTTCTGACTCTTAATTTTGCCTTTCAAACTCTAATCAACAGATGTGTTTGTCTCCTGTGTCTTTCTTGTCATTTATAAGTGCCAGTTTGTGATTTTAATATCATCTGAAATGTCAGAGCTCCAGTACAGCTCTAATTTTAGCTCCTTTCTGTCTTTACTGCATTGTTTATCAACAAGGCACAAACATTCTGCTGCTCAGGTAAGGATGGATAAAGTGCTTTCCAACTTCACATTCTGAGTCCATCAAGCTTCTTAAAGGAAGTTTGAATTGCTATTTATTATAATTAATTATTATTATTATTTATTACTATTATTAAATTTGTTTTCATTTTCAGAGAAGTTTCAATTTAATTTCTAGGATACATTAGGCTAAACAAATAGGGGAAATAGAAAAGCCATAGCAAGTATTAGAAATACATGAAAATGTATCAAATGGAATAGAGTACCAGGGTTAAAAGAGAATGCAAATATACATAAGTGCTTACAACTAAATAAAAATTATTTTTTAATCTCCATGACAGATGTACACTTGGGGATATGAACATACATTGGATACAGAAAATAGTCTACTCACAAGATTTCCAGGTTTATTGATTCCTTAAGTTTCAAGAGTCATGGAGGCATTGGATGCCATTACTGTGTTCCTGTTCTATTGAAGGCTGTAGTCTGCATGTGAAATGGCTAATTTTCTCTTTATAGTGTGATTCAGGCAGTGTCTTAGAGTCCTTTGCCATCCTCTTCCTTATCTTTGCTGTCTAGCTTTCATCCCCTGATGATTACCTTACAGGTATTAGAGGTTGGGTTCAACTGTAACCTGCTATCTTTACATCAGGGAAGAGAACTGGAAAGGACCAGAATTCTGCTTCCCTCAGAGTTCCTTTGTTTTCTATTATTTGAGATAGGGTGAGAAGTTCATGGGGTTCCACATATCTCCCAGAGGCCACAGTCACTTCCTGATGCTGCTGACTCTTCTGTCCTGTCCTACACAAGACAGGGACAGTAAAATTGTATTTCTAGTAATCCTGGGGGCTTTCAGTGAATAATAATGAGAATATTTGGAAATCAGCTAGCCTAGGATATTGTCTCAATTCTCATGAATGTTATTGTCAGTCATTCTTTTACCTGCCTTTGCCTCCATGTAACTGAATTTTTCTAGTATGTTTTATTTGTTTTTTTTTTTTTCTTTATGAGATTCCCTAATACCTAATATTTTTCTAGTCAACCTCAGGGTATTTATCAGAGACCCTAACATGATTGTGCTATCTTGAAATAAAACCCAAACTCTTTGATTCCACTTTTAAAGTCATGGGACAGGGGCTCCTTAATGTTGCACCTTATTGCAACAACACTCGTCTGCCTCGTGTATATAGGTACTCTAGAATACCAGCATAGCTTTCACTATTAATTATTAGTATTTTCAGTTTTAGGGAATTTTATACCATGGACTCTCAGTGCATCTACCAACAGCTTTGAAGTCAATTTTGGTTGATAGGCTTTTAGAAAGCACTATATTCTGGAAATCTCAAGTGTTTTCAACAGTGGTCTTCACTGGAGGTCATTAAGTGAGGTCTTAATGTCAGGTGCTTTCTGGGTTAAGTGCATAGCTGTGGATGTACTTTAATCATGTTCCCTTGACTGGATGTTGTTGAATCATCAGGGGACCCACACATGGTTTGAATGGAGGATTTTTCCTCTAGTCATTGCTGCTATTCTGGGATGGTTGATGATCAGGGGAGGATTGATGTGATGTTTTGGACAAGAGCTCTGAATTAGTAATTATCTTTATAAGTAGGGCAACTATTCAGGATTCTGGAGAGAGAAGGGGATCTGGGCAGCATTGGTCAAATGTTTTCACTCTGTACATGATTAAAAATTGCTTCAGAGCCTCAGTGTCAATCATTGAGGCATTTCTAGACTCAGATGCTCAGTTCTCGTGTGTGATGTCATAGGACATTGACCCTGGAACGTTTGTTTCTGAGGAGAAACTTCTTTACTCTTCACTATATGACTCCTTTACCTGGAAACATTGAATTATCAAGAAACTTGGCTGTCAGAAACAATGGTTGGTGGCTTGGCAATATGTAGCCATGTGTACAAACAGAAAGTACTTAAATAGCTTTGAACCCACTGGCGAGTCTTTATGATTAGTTTGTTTTTATCATAGTTATTCCATTTTAATTTTGGGGTGGTGCTAAAGCTGCAGGGTCTTACACATGGCAGACAAATCTATTTTGTTACATTCCCAGCTTTCCATACGTCACTGTATATTTTCTAAAACATTGGATGCTTTAGCCTCCTTTTCTTCTGCACTTAAAACATACCTTATTGCTACATATTATATCACTGTAATTGTTTTATAAAAACACTTGGAAGAAAAGAAAGTGAGTAATTCCAGAGCCACCAGGAAACGTATTCAATTCATCTTAGTATATTTAGTAAAAAATCATTCCACATACAGACATACAGAGAGATCAATCACATTACAGGTTTTCTTTTTTTGACATTAAAATGTTATTTATTATTATTATTATCATTATTATTAGTAATTATTATTATTATTTTGCTTATGGTTTGTTTTTTTTAAACAAAACTAATTTTTATTTAATTTTTTTGGAAAGAATTTCTATCATTTTATTTTTTTCCTTTCTTTTTTTATTAATTTATTCATATTACATATCGATTGTTAGCCCTTCCCTTGTTTTCTCCTATTCCTCCCTCCCTCCCACTTCCCCCCTTCTCCCCTCCCCTATGTCTGTGATTGAGGGAGACCTCCTCCCCCTATATATGCTCTTAGAGTATCGAGTCTCTTCTTGGTAACTTGCTATCCTTCCTCTGAGTGCCGTCAGGCCGCCCCATCCAGGGGACATGGTCAGAAATGGGGCACCAGAGTTCATGTGAGAGTCAGATCGACTTATTTGAAAAAAAACTTTAAACCTCTGAAGAAAGAGATTGAAGATGACATCAGAAGATGGAAGGATTTACCTTGTTCATGGATCGGGAGAATTAACATAGTAAAAAAGGCCATCTTACCAAAAGCAATTTACAGATTCAACGCAATCCCTATCAAAATACCTACAAATATTTTGAAGATATTGAGAGATCAATTTTCAAATTCATATGGAGAAATAAAAAGCCAAGAATAGCAAAAACAATCCTATACAGTAAAAGATCCTCCAGAGGAATCTCCATACCTGATCTCAAGCTGTACTACAGAGCAACAGTAATTAAAACAACATGGTACTGGCAAAGCAATAGGCTGGTGGATCAATGGAATCAAATTGAAGACCCAGAGATGAATCCACACACATTTGCTCACTTGATTTTTGACAAAGAAGCCAAATCTATTCAATGGAAAAATGATAGCATCTTGTTTTTTGTTTTAACTTTTTCTTATGTTTCTTTTTTAACACGTACATTTATATTATGTTACATTCATATTGGCTATTTGTATTTGGCAAAGTTGAAGTAAACATCTTTCCTATCTTGTTGGGTCTAAATTTCTGAATGGAGATTAATATCTATCATATCTCATCTCTATTAACTTAAAACATCTTGATCTAAAAACATCTTAACCCCTAACATACTAAGCTTAATTGAAAGACTAAACTATCTGGTCTTCAATCCCATCAGAGACTTGAGAAGCGATAAAACTTAAATACCTGAGTGAACCTGTGGTGCAATTTAGCAGCTTCCAAAACGGAAAAAAATGACTGAGACGGTTTACTGTCTGAACAGTCACCCAACATTCTCTATAACATTGGAGCATCATCTTCAGGCTTCTAGCCCAGTATATCTGACAGACAATAATGAGGCAAGAACTATTGAGGACTTGCTCACCTTGTCTTGGCAGAGTTTGGCCATCAATTCTGCCTGCATCTAAACATGCCATTTTTTTAGGCAGAATTCTGTCTTTGGCAGAAAGGAGGACATTTTTACCAGTGGCTGGTTTGCCACATTTGAAGCCAACTCCATAAGGAGATTCTTTTAAGCTCATCTTCTTCTTTGAGGCAGGCTGAGTGTTGCCAGGAGTTAACTTGTCTTGTTGTCAAAGAATCTTTAGAGTAATAAAAATATCTTTAAATGGCATATTCTGTTAGTCTCTGAGGCTTTTGAAGACCTTAGTTAACTATTTTACCTCATATGTCTATAGAATCATATCTATCTATTAGACCTAGAATATATGTTCTTATTATAAAATTAGACTAGTTTTGACATGAGCATGATTACCATCAATATACAAAATTTAATACCATTGAACTAAAAAATAGCCTTATTTGTGAGTAACAATTATGGCTGAAGATGAGGAATAGATTCAGTATTCTACCTTTTTTTTCTGTTCTCCCTCTGTATTTCTATATGCCCCTATATTTCCTTTCAGCTCCTATCTCCTTACCTACAATTAAAAGATAAAGGAAAAGAGATACATCCCTGAGTAAACTCTAGTTTCCTTTCTGTAAATGACCAATAATACTTACAACCAACTCCCAATGAAAATAAGCATCTGTAGGCCAAAAGAATAAACAGAAACTTATCCAACCCCCCTTAGAGGAAATGGGATGCTGTTCTCTTAAGGTTTCTTCAGGCTGATTTAAGGCAAATGATTCCTTTGAAGCACCACCCCCCCTGGAAGAAAAATTGGAAAAAATGGTTAAGTAAGCTATGGGTAGCATTTGTGGTTCATTTTCTAAAAATTGTGAAATTCCAGGCTTAATAGGAGTCCCGTGTGGGACAGTCTGAACTGCTGGAAAAATTGAGATCAGAAGCTTTCTACAACACTGTCCTGGAAGCTGTCCTGTTCTGATGGGTAACAGCAACTAAGGCGCCGGGGTTGGAACATGAGGGTGCAGGATGTCAGCATCCAGCTTGCTGAAAGGAATGCATCCTGTAGGTCTGATCCAGTGTCAAAGTCCAGTTCTTTTATTCTGAAAACATAATTTCTCACAAGCATTATGCAGTTCTGACACTGTGATGGTGTGAGGTGTGCAGGATGCACAGAGCAACTAAGGCTGGTTCTCTGCTCATCGTATGAGCAGAAGTAAGACATCTGCAAATCTTCCTTCATGCCATACTAAGAATGCCTCTAATTACAAGTCACAGTGAATCTGTGACCAACATGAAGCCTTGTCTATGCATAAACCTTTGTATCCCAGCCAGTCTTAGAGCTATTCCCATGTAGTGGGATTAGCAGTATTAGTCACCTGCTTGTTCTGTAGTTTGAATTCTTTACATCCCAATTGAATCCTCGTGCCAATCACCTCCCAATCCCAACCCCTCCCTCATTCTCTTTCCCTCTTTCCCCTAGTCCTTAGCAAGGGGAGCCCTCCTTCCCTAACGTTTGACCTCATCTTATCCAGTGTCCTCTGTACTACCTGTAACCTCTTCCCCTGTGGCTTGGCAAGGCCACCCTGCCAGGGTAGAAGTGAATAACATTAGGAGGCCTAAATCCAGTCAGATGTAGTCTGTACACCACATAGTGTGGGACCCACACAGAGACTGTGCTGCCTATCTAATACATCTGAGCAGGAGGTCTAGGTCCACATCCCAAATTGCATTTTACTCTTATGTGCAGTTAAAAGCAGTACAATCAAACTGCTCTGTGATTGTGTTCTCAAGCTTCAGTGTCAGGAACTAGGTAGAGTTCTATGCTTTAGAAGGATACTTTAGTTCCTGGATCATACTTTTCTTTCGAACACTCTCCAAACTCAAGACTGATTGATCTCAGATAGATATTAGGCATTGAGATTATGAAAAATTTGAGAAGCAAAAAGTCAACTCCCCAGGCAATGCTGGAATGCAGTCAATACAGAACTGAACATTTTCCTGTATTTATAAGACATTACTTAAATTTAAATAGTTTTCATAAATTTTAACACTGTTCAATGTGGAATTTTATGCATAGGTCATTTATTGGGGGATTACATTAAATATGCTTATTATATCCATATTAAATATTGACAGTATGTTGAATGGTGTGCTTCCACAATACTGGTTTTGAGAACAAAACTAGTTAGTTAGACCCCATAAAGGCAAAACTAGAAGAGAAGGAAGTTAGACTAGTGTGTCATTAAATTATCCTGATTATTATTATTAATTGGTTCTCTGCCTGACAATAATAGTTTTCCCTTAACATCCATTTTCCTCTTTTTAATTATAAATTTTTTAGGTGCTAGCTGGGAACATAAGTTCCTAGGGGGCAAAATGTCAAAGCCTCATTCACAGTTATCATGGCTATAGTGGAAAATTAAGTTCTAGACTACATTATAAGATCAGAAGTGGAGTAAGGATTTTTTTTTTTTCAGAAAGAACTCTTAAAAGGAAGGCACTTTCATTTTTTGATCTCTTTTCTTTTCTATTTGCCTCCACTGAGACAATTTGAAGGAGGAAGAGCAACCATCTCCATCCATAAGGACACTGCCAGTAGTTGAAATGGTCTCGTTTCCTCAGAATTGTAGTGTCATATTAGTTTAGTTCCACAAGAGAAAAGACATGTCTTCTTTGTTTCAGCCACATGCTGCTTTCTGTCTTTGAGGTAGGCTGGGTGTTGCCAGGAGTTGACCTTTCTCATTGTCAATGAATCTTTAAAATAATAAAAACATTTTAAATGCCATATTCTGTAAATCTCTGAGGTTTTGGTGATCCTATCTATTTTCACCTTCCCTTTCTATAGAATCATATCTATCTGTTGGACTTAGAATGTATATTCATGTGATAAAAATAGACTAGTAATTGATATGACCATGATTTAATCAATTAACAATTAACTTCTATAATTTATTTATCCTAAACAGCTTGCAATAACAAAGTACTGGAAGTACTTTGCAACTTCAAAGTACTGGAAGTAACCTTGTAATATAATTGAGTTATGTGGATAAAATACCTCATATTAGAGTAGAAATATATATATATATATATATGCTTATTATATCCATATTAAATATTGACAGTATGTTGAATGGTGTGCTTCTATGTGAAGAATACTCTTACATTTGAGTTCTATACCACTGTATCTAAAATTAAACTTATTTTGCATCTATATATGAAATTCTATACCAGTGAATTAAAAATAACCTTGTGAGTGAAAATTGAGGCATTAGGTTGAGGAGTAGATTCACTAATCTACATTTTGTTCTATCTTCCCTATATATTTCTATATTCCCCCATCTTTCTTTTCAACTCCTACATACAAAGCTAAGAATTGAAGATAAAGGAAAAGAGAAACCCCCCTGAATCCACATTGTTTTCTCTCTAAATAAGACAAATAATAACATAACCAACTCCCATTGAAAGTAATCCTCTATAGGCCATGAAAGCAACCAAAATCTATCTGACCCCCTTAAAGGAAATGGGGCATCATTCTTTTAAGGTTTCTTCCAGCTGATTTGGGAAAATATTGCCTTTGTAAGAGCCCAAATAAAATTGGTGAAATGGTTAAACAAGCTAGGAATAGCATTTATGGCCCAGTTTCTAAATGTTGAGAAATTCCAGGCTTAATTAGAGTCCTGTGTGAGACAGTCTAAAATGCTGGATGACTTGGGATTGGAAGATTTCTTTGAAGGTTTCTGGGAGCTGTCTTTTTCTGATAAGGAACAGCAACTGAAACACTTAGTGCTGGAACATGAAGGATGCATGCTGAGAGGAATGATTCGTGTTAGATCTGATCCAATGTCAATGTCCTGTTCTTTTGTTCTGAAAACATGTAATTTCTCACCAGCATTATACAGTTCTAAAATTATAAATGTATAAGGTGTGCATGATTCACAGAACAGTTAATGCTGGTTCTCTGCTCTTTATATGAGCAGAAAAAGAGCGACCTGTAAATATTCGTTCATGCCATATGAAGAATGGAATCTAATAGTAAGTCATAGGGATTCTGTAGCCAACAGGAAGCATTGCCTATGTGTAGGCACTCATGTCTCAGCCAGTCTCAGAGCTATTCCCACATATTGGAGAAATCTCAGTTTCAAACACTCAAATAAAGAAGGATTGGGGCCAATGGACTAGAGAAATACAGACTTAGCGGAATCTTAGCCTTTATTGAAGTGATACAAAGATCTGTTGTTTATGTTCAGTAAGAGAACAAAATAATTAAATCAGGTCTTTAAGTGACTGCGTACTGAAAAGCCTGATTGAGACTGTAATTTAGCTCAACTGCTTTTTATTAGATGCTCTACATATTTTTCCTTTATATTTATAAACATAATAAAATATTACAATGACAACCAACTGTTTTTGTTTTTTAAAGAGACAAAAATCAATAACCATATTAGCAATAATAAATATAAAATTGATGCACAACTGATTTTAGTGCTTAAAATCTTAGCTCAGTTTAACCCATTAAGACCCATTTGCAAAAAATAAAATAAAATAAAATAAAATCCACTTGCTGGGATTCTTTTTTAAGTCCAAACAAAATTAAAAAAAATCTCTCTCTCTCTCTCTCTCTCTCTCTCTCTCTCTCTCTCTCTCTCTCTCTCTCTCTCTCTCTCTCTCTCTCCGGTTTGTGTGTGTGTGTGTGTGTGTGTGTGTGTGTGTGTGTGTGTGTGTACATGTTGCTGTATGTATGTGTGCACATGCCTGTAGGGGAACAGAGGTTAATATTAGATGGCTTTTAAAATCATTCTCCATAATTTTTTTGAGACAGAGCCTTTTACTAAATTTTGTAGTGGAAGTTTTTGTTATCTTGCGTGGATTGTTTTTGTTTTAATCTCAAGTGTGGGAGGTGAAACTGCCTTTAGTTTGCCCACAGACAATAACAGCCTTATGAGAGAGTGTGTGATCTTGATCATCTGACTACTTCCACATGTGGTGGCATGGTCTTTGCCAGTTGGAAAACATCCAGATGTAGACTCTGAGAAGATATAAATAAAAACCCTCAGAGAGAGATGTTTTTGCATCACATCACACTGCTTAGCTTTGCATCACTTTGTTTCACCTCGAGATGCTCCTAGAGAGAAACTCTGCAGAATACCTTAAAGACGCTGCTGCTAGTTCTGTCACTGTTTGCTGGGTTTGCTGTTTATCTTGACTACTGGAAAACTGACTATGATGAGTGGAATCTCCCCAAGGAACAGATTTAAAAATGTCTAATTTTCCTGTTCCTACTAACCTTCTTTCTCTCCTACCTAGAGCCAGTGGGTTGGAAGAGAGGTAAAGGCATTAAGGAGCCCCACATAAGGTAGGTTTTTAAAAAAATCTAAGCCTACAAACCCGAGAAATTGGTGATTTAACTATATTGGCCAGCCAGAAAACATCAGAGATGCTACTGTTTCAGTTTATCCAACACTAGGATTATAGGCATGGGCTGCTGTGCTAGACTCTTTACATAGGTACAAAGTATTTGAACTCAGGTCCTCATGCCTATGGCAAACATTTTACTGACTGAGCTATCTCCCTAAATTTTCATAATATGTATTAAAAACTTAGATGTTGAATATTTGCCAACATGTCATTTTACATTGCCCATAGGGCAAAGCAATATACAAGTGTGTCCCTTCAGCAATATTTCGATTGATCAGATAAAATTCACAAGACTTACTCTTGAAGTATCTCAATAGTTTGTGGAAACATTTAAATAAATTCAGAAATTGTTTTCATTGTTTGCCTCACATTAAAATATATAATAAGCAGTTGAATTTTTTTTTGTAATTTACTTTCCTCAATCAAGAAAACTAAAGATACAATGATAAGCTTTAATTGAGGAGATAGAGATTAAGGTTCATGGAAAGAGATATTTATTCTTAGGTGTACATGGCTCCTCTGTTCTTATATAGCAATTATTGGATGCTGGGCATAGTGTACACATCTGTACCCCCAACAGAGGGGTACAGAGGCTGATATTGGAGCATCTAAAAGTGAGGCTGCACTGCATAGCAAGTCCTATTTTGGAAATTAAATAAACACCAGGTAACAATTATAATAAATGAGAGAAACGAGTTCTGACTCAAAAGCAAAATAACAGTTTATAACTGGGAGTAATTCTTATTCCACTTTAGGTTATTTAACAGTAACATTTATATATGTATTCTAATTTTGTTCCTTTGGTTGCAAATTTCATATGTCAAGGTTAACACTGTATAATCTAATATGTGTTTATTTAATTTCTTCTCATGATTTCCCCTTTATGTCCCAATGGTTACCCACTTGTATTTTTTTCTGGCATCAATTCCCCATGTTTATTTTCAGTTGTTCACTGCGATCTTAGATTGTTTCTAATTAAATTTTTAATTACTCAGCAGACATTTTTCTCAGAGTGGAAAGGATGTGTAAATGGGCAGAATGATCCAACATGCTGTACTTTGAAGGAAATTTATCTCTTCAGGCAGATACATGTCTGTAAGTGTTCTTTCTCCCAAATTTTCTGTTGATTTAGACATACTGATATATTCTAGCTTTGTAACTCTTAGTTTGTCATTTACAACTGATATAGAATAACTGCAATGTATTTGAAGTATGGAAATTCTTGATATTAAAACATGCAAATGGTTCATATTTATGATTTTTTATAGTATTGATTTTTTTGTTTTGTTTTTTTGAGACAGGGTTTCTCTGTGTTAGCCTTGGCTGTCCTTGACTCACTTTGTAGACCAAGCTGGCCTGGAACTTGCAGCGATCCACCTGTCTCCAACTCCTGATTTTTTTGTTTTGTTTTTTTGAGACAGGGTTTCTCTGTGTTAGCCTTGGCTGTCCTTGACTCACTTTGTAGACCAAGCTGGCCTGGAACTTGCAGCGATCCACCTGTCTCCAACTCCTGAGTCCTGGGATTAAAGGTGTGTGCCACCATGCTCAGTTTTGATTTTTTAAAATATTTTTTATTTAAATTATTGACTAAGAATATTATTTTAGTATAATTAACTTCAATTTTTCCTGTGTTAACATTTTTATTTTAATCCTTTTTATATACACATCACTGATCTTGTTGGCACAGTAGTATTAAATTTTCTTCCTTGGCATTCTACTGATTTTGATTATTATTTCAAAAATGTCAGCATATTTAGGTTATGACTATTCTTTTAGTACCTTACCTTTAATTGGCAGTATGTTTCCTCTCTATTTGTCCATTATGTTTTTTAACTTAAAAAAACTAAAATAGCTAAAAGAATCTTGAACAATAAATAACTTCTGGAGGATTTTTTTTTACCGTTCCTTATTTCAACTTGTACTATAAAACTATAGTAATAAAAACCGCATAGCTTTGGCATAAAAACATACATGTTGCTCAATTGAGTCACAGACCCAACCATAAAGTCACAATCCTATTTTTGATAAAGAATTCAGAAGTACACACTGGAAAAAAAAAAGACAGCATCTTCAGCAAATACTACTGGTTAAATTGGATAGCTGCAAGTAGAACAGTCCAAATAAATCTATACTTATCACTTTACATAAAACTAAGCTCCATATAGGTCAAAGAACGCAACAGAATATGAGAGACAAGGAAGTTAAAAGAAGATGAAGTTGTGAATAGCCCTGAACTCTTTGTCACAGAATAAGGCTTTTCAGAACAGAGCACTGTTCGCACAAGCACTAAGAAGAGCAATTAACAAATTGAATCTCATGAAACCAAAAAGTTTCTGTAGGACAAAGGTCAGCATCATTCAGGCAAAGGCAGTCTAAAGAATGGGAAAATATTTTCACTAACCCCTCATCTGTTTAAGGACTAATATTCAAAATATATAAAGATCTCAAGAAACTGGATGTCAAGAAAACAAGTAGCCCAATTAAAAATGGGGTACAGATCTAAACAGAATTTTCAATAGAGGAAACTCAAATGGCTTAGAAATGTTCAATATCCTTAGCCATCAGGGAAATGCAAATCAAAACTTCACTGAGAGTCTATCTTACATGCACCTTTTCAAATGGCTAAGATCAATAATATAATTGACAGCTAATACTGGTGAGGGTATGGAATAAAGAAGGCACTCATCAATTGCTATTGGGGGTACAACTTGTACAACCACCATGGAAATCATATGGTGGTTGGAAACCAATTTACCTTAAGATCCAGATATACTATCCTCGGGCATATACCCAAAGGACACTTCATCCTATCCCAAGGACATGGTCTTAACAATGTTGTTTGTTGCTCTATTCATAATATCCAGAAATAGGAAATGACTGAGTGGTCCTTCAATAGAAAAATGCATAAAGAAAATATGGTACCTTTACAAAATAAATATTACTCAGCTGTTAAAGAAAAAGGACAACATGAAATTTGCAGGCAACTGCATGGAATTAGAAAAAAAAATCATCTGGAGTGAGGTAACCCAGACTTATGAATAGAATTTGGAATATATTCACTTATGTGTGGAAGTTATATATTAAATAAATGATAACCAAGTTACAACCCATAGACCCAGAGGTTAGACATAGAGAAAGAGACCAAGGGAGACACATGGGTATCCCAGGAAGAGGGAGGAGAGATGGAGTTGAGGGAGCGATGGAGGAGAGACAGCTAAAATTGAGAGGCAATTTAGAGATGATATGGAAACCTAGTGTGGTGCTAACTTTGGAAGATATGTAAAGGTGATACTGATGAAGTCTCCAAATAATGAGGAAGATGTAGTCCCAGTTGTCAATCTCTTGTCACTAAAAAAAGCTTTCAGTACTGGGACTGGGTTACATCCAATTGAGTTACTGGCCAAGCAGGTCCCTTGGAAATTTTCGAAGAACCCTGGCTATTGCCAAAACAGTGCCTTGTTTTCCACAAACTGAAAGCAATGTCCTACTGCTGAAGACATCACTTACACAACTCTTTGAACATGTAAAGATGGAGCTGGTGCCTACATATACCATTCACTCCAGGTTCTAATGCCATTAGTACAGGAAAGTACACTTTATGCTAAAAAGAGAAATATAAATGCCAACCCAATGAAGTCTTTGATCTACAATCTTTTCTGCCTGAAAAATATGCTAGAGCAATGGTGGAACAAAGTTTTTGCTAGTAACCAATCAATGTCTGATTTAATTTAAGGCCCACTTCACAAAATGTAACAGTTGAAATACTACTGGTCTGAAAAAAAGTAATAAAAAGATTCCTATTAATGATATTCTACTATACTCAGAGATCTGCAGCCTATTCAGTTATATACAGAGAATCTTTCTTCTGCAGCAGATAGGAAAAATTACAGAGACCCATGCACAAACATTATTTTGAGAAAGAAATGAAATACAAAGCTTTAAGTGTAAGGTCTCCATCAAATCCCTTCCCTCAGAAGTCTTAGAACCCCGCAGAAGAGGAGATGGAAAGAATATATGAGCCAGAGTGGATGGAGGGTACCAAAAGAACAAATCCATCTAATCCAACTGAACAAAGCTCACGTGAACTTACAGGAACCAAAATAGCAAACTTAGGCCTATGAGTGACTGCACCAAGCCCTCTGTATATACACTATAGCTTTCAGTTTAGTGTTTTAATGAGACTCTTTAATGTATAAATGAGTGGGTCTCGGATTCTTGTGCCTTCTCTTGGGGCTCTTTTCCTTCTGTTTGTTTGACTTGTTCAACTTTGATATGGTGGTGTTTTATGATTTATTTTGTTAAAAAGAAACCACACCTCAACACACACACACACACACACACACACACACACACACACACACAGTGGAAGGAAGGGCATGACATGGGGATATGAGAAGTAGAAAAAGGGAATGTGGAAGATGCATGTTAGTTATTTTTTGTATTCATGTATAAAATTTTCAAAAATAAATAAACATTTTGAAAAAACAGAAAACCATAAAAAGAATATATAAAATGTTATATTACACTAATAAAATAATTTATAAAACATAGTCTTATAATTTGATAATATGTCTTCAATAATTTCTACCTTACTAACTAGAGCACTTGATTTTTTCTGAGTTTGAGATCAGTTTGCCATCGATGATTTTTCTGTATAATGTAATGTTATTAGCTTGACTAAGATATAAAAATAAATTTATAATCTCATGTACATTTGATCTTATATATCACAAATTAATTACAACATATATGAAGAGAATCACTGGATTTATACTTGGTATTCATATTTTATATTTCTAATAAAATTATATATTCATAAATAATTTAATGATATATAATATAAATTCTAAAATTATTTCTAATATATATAATAACCATGTGATTTATTATGTAGTGTGATCTTATCACTATCTTTAAGTTATATAGTAAAATTGTGTGACCAAATCAGTATGATATATCTCTTTTTAGCATTAATGCATTTAATACATTCAATGAGGGGTACTTTGGCATTAATTTTCTGTGGAGCTTTTTGCTTCTGCTCTCCTTATAAGTCATTATAAGCTGCATTTTTAAAATTAACATCTCCTTCTGTAGGCATAAGGTTATTGTGTAATTCAAATGCTGATTTCTGTATGCCAAATATCTGATCCAGTCCTGTTCTTTCCCCTGCTCAGTGACTGGATATAAACTGATTTATTGGCATACAAGGGGGAAATTGGGGAACAGAGATTATGCAGCATTTAGAGATTCACAGAACAAGGCTTGCAACCAGATATGGGGGAATACATAAATCAGCATTTGAATTGCACAATAACCTTGTGCCAAGAAACTAAAGTCTCACAGCTAAACTTAAGTTGTTTAATAGTAGGAATTGTTAGATGATGGAATACTTTATCTAAGAATGCCAAAAAAGCAAATGTCAATCTTACCTAATAGTTTTCATAATTATTATTATTATATAGTTTGTTATGTAAGCAAAAGAGGCTTTTATTAGACTAAAAGGGGGAGTTGTAGGCATAAGGTTATTGTGTAATTAAAATGCTGATTACTGTGCCTCTCCTCCCTGCAATCTGGTTGCAATCCTTGTTCTAAGAATCTCCTGTCTCAATGTTGTGTAAACACTGCTCTCCAATTATCCCCTGCTATGCCAATAAAGCAGCTTACAGCCAATCAGTGAGCAGAGGAGAGAGTAGGTCTGGACTTCCTGCCAGCTAGAAGAGGAGGAGTTAGAAGAGAGGAGGAAGTAGGGGGCTGAGCAATTGAGTCATGGACAGAAAAGTCCAAGACACATTAGGAGAAGGAACTGGAGCATGAGAGCTACAGTGTAAGTGTCTATGGCATGTATGCTGTGAGGAAGCTAAATTAGCTTAGACAGTTAAGAATATAGTAACAACTACTTAGATATTGTGTTGTGAAGCTAATCATTAAGCAACTATAAAAGAGTCTTAATTATTTGTGTAATAGCTGGGTTAAGAGAGAAACTGAGAAATAAACACAATTATATAAAAATAGCTTTAACACCCTTCCTTCCCTCTCTCCTTTCCTCCCTCCCTCTCTGCATTCTGTTCTCACTCTTATCCTTCACTCTTTTTTCCCTTTCCCTCTCTGTTTTTCTCCCTCCTCCTTGTCTGTGTCTGTCTCTCTCTACACTCCCCTTTCCCTCTCTTCTTTTTTCCCTTCCTTTTTTTGCTGCCTAAGTTAATTTAAGATCCAAAATAAAATAGAAAAGTAAGATAAACAGAAAACCAAATGCATAGTCTTTGGTGTTTTAATGTAAGGTGCTTGAGTCATTATGTGGTTGCTACTTGTGTTAACTCACTTTTTCTATCTTCTTTTTGTGATTATCACTCTATTTGTTTTGCAGAGTTGTTGAATATTTGTATGGCAAAGCATCAGCTCTCAGGGAAGACCAGCAATGCATGCATACTAAGTATATTAGTTATGTAAGGCTGGCTTACAGTTCAGAGGTTTAGTCCATTATCAACATGGCAGGAGCATGGCAGAGAGCAGGCAGACATAGTTCTGGAGAAGGAGCCTTGATTTCTTTATCTGGATTGGCAGGCAGAGAAAAAAAAAAGAGTGACGCTAGGCCTGGCTTATACTTCTGAAACCTCAAAGTCCAACCCAAGCCCACAGATACTCCAACAAGAACACATCTTCTAATATTAACAGCTCCTATGGGCCTATTGGAGCCATTTTCATTAAAACCACCACAGCAGGCAGCGGTGTAATATTAGCTCCAGAAGCTGATGTCTGAGTTCAAATTCTAGTTCTAAGACTTGTCAGAGATTTGTCTTTTGAATAATTTAATGAATGTTTTCATCATTAATATTATACCTAAAAAATAAACTAAGGACATCTGTTTCATAAAATGATTTTACAGAATAAATGAAGGAATAATAGAAGTAAACAAATTTATCACTTGGCATAGAATGAGAGTTAAGTAAACATTTGCTATTTTTATTTTTTATTCTTTTTTTTGCAGACTCCCAAATCTTGCTATTTTTGATCTAGTGATTATGAAACAGGTGTTCATCCTGCATTTATCTCTACTGGCAATTTCCTTTGATGTTTTTCAAATACAGCACAATCTAAATTTTCCTAATGATTAATGAATAACAGGATAACCTGTATCTTTTCCCTTGGTAAAATCTAATTGTAAAACATTTTCAGCAAACATTTGCAATTTTACTATTTTGTTAGTAAATTAAATTTTTTCTTCATATATGCATGTACATATACATATGTATAGATGTTTTTGAATATATATATGCCAAACGACAACTATGAGCACACAGCTGATTGGATGTAAGATGCTCTGTTAGTTCCTACCCACATGTACAGATACTCTTTCATTTTCTCTATAATGTATTCTGTTGGAGAAAAAGTGTAAAACCAATATGATAGTTTTCAATTGTTCAAAATAAAAAATTTCCCCTTGTGCTTTGAATTTTAACATGGTTGTCAAGTTCTATATTCTTTTCTTGGAATGTAGAATCACTTTCAATTTATAGATAAACATATCTTTATGAATATATCCTTTATTATATACTTTCATATATATCATAGCTTAAATTCTCTGGGCATATTGTTAGGACAATCAATACTCACAACCCCTATACATGTTTATAATTTTCATCTAATCAGAAGCATTTATATAAAGGATTAAATTTGTCTTGTATTCCAAGAAAAGAGTATAAAACTTGAGATTATCATTAATTAGGAACAGAGTTCTCTTAGTGCATTTACCTGTTCACTGTACATATAATAAATCTGGAAACTAAGTACTCAAACTGTTAGGCACAAATATGCAAATATAGACCTTTGGCAGACATGCCTGGAAGGCAACCTCTCATTCATAGCAGCGAACTCTAGCAGCCTACCTAGTTCAGATGTGAAGGTGGTCATATCACTCCTTCTAGGGACCAACCCAGAAAACCAGACAATGATTTTCCTCAGGTCAGACTTACCTAACCAGAACTTGACCAATAAGTTACATTTTCTCTAATCTTTGTTCATGTTTCTACTATTAGATTCCCTCTTTTCCCTCTGCCCATCCCCTTTACTGCCTTCAAGACTGCCTAAACAAAAATGAAAGAGCCTTGAAAAGTCTTTGCTATTCTCTTTGTACTGATACTCACTTAGTATGAGTCATGCTGTCTCCTTGGCTTGGCCTTATTGAAGTTATAGGTATTTTAGGGAACATTTAAAAATGGGCTTGTGGAAGAAGTGGCTCAGTAAGTATAGCATACACAAGGGCACTGGTCTTTTTCCACAACTGCATAAAATCAGGTGTGTTAGTACATGTCTGTATTTCCAGTAGTGACTTCGTATAAAGCTAGCAAGAGCCACATGACACCCTATCTCATAAAAAACTATGTATGATGAGTACAGTGGCAAGAATGAAGACTTTATCATTTACAATCTAATGAAATACTACCTCATTGCAGGGCAAGACAAGGTGGCCAGGACGAGGTGCCCATTCCATTGTTTTAATTTTGCCATTTCTCTAACATTAAGCTGGTGGCAGGGAGTTGCACAGTAGGTGTAAGATATGACATTTTCTACATATTCTAACTGAAGCTGGTAATGTTGTTCTATTTTAAAGAATAGCACTAATGTTGGCTTGTCCATGCCTATTCATTTTGCACAAACCAGAATCCCTTACAGGTATGTAAATTGTCATTCTCAATAATTTATAAAGTTAATCACCTAAAGACTTTCATATAATGTGCATGTGAGCGTGGTGTGTGTGTGTGTGTGTGTGTGTGTGTGTGTGTGTGTGTGTGTTGATGCTATAGGCTTCAAATGCATGGAAAGAGAGTGGTTCTGAAGAAATCTTAGGGATCTTTAATTTCTATGTATTGAGTTGAATTCAGCTATTGTAGCTGGGGAACTAATGGCCTAGGTATCTCCATTTCACTGGTTCCATCGTAGATGACCTTATTGATAAGATCAAGTGCATAGGCTTTAATTTGAAGCAATTTATATGCTTCATTGAAACCAATGTCTTCAAATTGGCTACTCTCTGGATGCTGCAGGAAGAACTTTAAATGAACGTCTACGAAGTGCTTTCAGGTTGTAGTAAATGTCAGAAATTGAAATAATAATGTCCTATGTTTAATTTCCGTGACTCTGATTAAGAAATCTCAATTTAAAAGAGTTTATAGAATACAGTTGGTTCCACTATAGAAGCAAATACCAGAAATACTTGCCCAAGTGAGTTTGATTGTCCATGGGAAATGCTCAATATGGAGCTGAAGGCATAGACACCATGAAAGTACCAGGTCTTATAATTTGGAGCTTCCCAGATTATTGCCTTGCATTTGAGAGGGACCAAGGGACAAAAATCTCACCCTGGCTAACAAATAGAGATGAGATGGTATATGGGTATGTGCTATGTTTTCCTACCTTACTTTTAGAAGCTGGAAAACATAACATTTTAGATTCTGTCCCCTTCCTCCATCTGGGCCCTCAATGCAAAGAAATAAACACTCCATCTGGGTATTTTTGGGTCATTCTTTTCAGGGTCAAACTAAAACCATGCTATTTTTATGTGAATAAGTCAATATATTCAAAACATTATAAATATAAACAGTGTTCAGTAAGAAGAAATAATAACAGTTTTGTGGATTTATACCAAGCAATAGCTGCCCAATGAAGGAGGGTTGGAATGCTGAACATATTTGTTTTCTAATCACATTCCTTACTCTCTTCTGTGACAAGAAAGACCATTACCATCTCCATGTAAAAACTGTCAGATATTTTGTCATTTTTTATTTCTTTACTATCGTTCCCCCTCTACTCTTTCTTGTCTTCTTTGAAATATTGTACTTCCTATTATGCATTCCAATGTGTTTATTCAAAGTACTGTCTTAAAATAGGTTGAGAACATGTTGGCAAAGGGAATGAGTCTGTGTCAGACAAACCCATCAATCTCACTCCTCCAGTCCCCACCTTGTGAGATTCATGACACACCAGGCACAATGGCACAAACTTGTAATCCCAGCACTTAGAAAGGTGAGGCAGGAGGGTTGCTCTTTAAAGTCTCTCTAAGATACATAGACTGAGAAAAATAAAGAATATAACAAAAAAACCACTTGAAATTGAAATGAGATTCTAGGGTTGCTGGAAAGGGGTAAAAGAGGGCCAAACGTTAATCACTGTGCTTTTGGAAAACCTTTTACTGGCACATTATCTCGCATTTCTTGATTTAAACTTCACTATAATTAATGACATGTATAATTTTTGTCTCACCTGTGAGGAAACTGCAATTTAGAGATTTTATATATCTTGGTTAAAATTAGACAGTAAATGAATTCACAGGCTGAAATTCAGGCTGATCTGATTCAAAATCAAGAGCTTATCCAATGACCTCATCTTATCTCTTTCAGTTTTAAGTAATCCAGGGCAAGAGTTTATAAATTCCTATATTTCCTCACTAATCATTCAGACAAATAAAAAGGGAAAAAGGATTAAACTATATTATTATAAAAAATTTGTAGAATACAAATAAGTGTCTCTCACTATCTATGTGTTATGAGTGTTCAAGTCTAACCCTGGGTGGCTTGTCATCCAGATAAAATTTAAAAGATATTTATGCACCCTCCAAGGTTGGAGAGAGTAGTTTTCCACTGTGGGAGTAAAGAGATGAGATCAAACTATTATCAGGTGAAACCACATTCAGGCTGGATTTAAAAATATTTCTGCTTTCAAATGGCTTCCCTAGAGAAAAAGGGGCTATAAATTTCCTAAATAAATAATAATAAATGTTATGTTCTATGTCTGTATCACAAAGAGATTACTGTGTTATACTGGCACTTAGAAAATGAGAAATGTCAAAACAAATAAACTGCCTAATCCATACTGGATCATGACAAATTGAATTGGAATTCCTGTTTTCTTCTATCAGGTGCTGCTTCTCTAGATGGATTGTCCCACATTTTTCATACTGGCTCTGAGGCATTTGACTTGTGTTATTGAGAGTAGAAAGGCAATTTAGTAGTTCTAGAAGGCATATGACAGAATGCTTTAAAAAAAAGTTTTTATCATCCCTTCTTTGAATTGATATTTTTATGTTGTCCTCCAGGACAGTCTTGGCTTCAATCAAATTTTAATGCTGGGAAAAATACTACAAGTATCCATAAGCATTTTCATCATCATCTCTTTTAATATTATTTCATTCTGAATACCTAAAACAAAAGTATCTACTTGAAGTTACACAGAATTTAATGACTTGTACCTACCAGAATTCAATTATTTCTGAAGAGATACTTAAGATAGCCATGTTGGGTTTGAAAAGAACTTGCTAGATGTTGTTTCCTGACCTAGAAAATTAATGCTTTTATGACAGTATTTATGACCATATTTTAGTTATTTTCATATATCATTATTAATCAACTGCATTCTTATAGACTTAAATGTAGATAATGTGTTATTCAACCTTTATATGAAACCCCCAACCCAACTATAAGGTAAAATGCTAGTTTCCATACATCATCCCTGACAGAATCAAAAAGCAAATTCAACAACACCAACATGCCCACAGTAATATGTGATATGTAATCTGAGGCATTCATTTTAGGTAGTTCATGCTGTAATTCCTTTATAAATCACCAAGAAGCTCTTATTTTCTCTTGGAACTGCATCTGCTTATAAGTGAGTATATACTATGCATGTCCTTCTAGGTCTGGGTTACTTCACTCAGGATGATATTTTCTAGTTTAATCCATATGCCTGCAAATGTCATGATATCATTATTTTTGATAACTCCTTAGTCATCAGGGAAATGCAAATCAAAACAACTCTGAGATTCCATCTTACACCCATCAGAATGACTAAGATCAAAAAACCAAGCAACACCACATGCTGGCGAGGATGTGGGGAGAGAGGAACACTCCTTCACTGCTGGTGGGAATGCAAACTAGTACAGCCACTTTGAAAATCTATCTGGTGCTATCTCAGAAAACTGGGAATAGGGCTTCCTCAAGACCCAGCTTTCCACTCCTTGGAATATACCCAGAAGATGCTCCAGCACACAACAAGAAAATTTGCTCAACCATGTTCATAGCAGCCTTATTCATAATAGCCAGAACATGGAAACAGTCTAAGTGTCCATCAGTAGAAGAATGGATAAAGAAACTGTGGTACATACACTATGGAATACTACTCAGCTATTAAAACAAGGAATTCCCGAAATTTGTGGATAAATGGATTTAGCTAGAAATGATCATAATGAGTTAACCCAGAAGCAGAAAGACTCAAATGGTATATACTCACTTATATCTGCATACTAGCCCAAGGGGCATGTCCCACGAAAGCCTTCACTTACCAGGAAACTGGGACAGAGGGGAGGACATCCTATTGGGACTCTAGATGAGAGAAGCATGGGAGAATAGCAAAGTAGAAGGATCCAGAGGGTCCTAGATACCTACAAGTAGAACATTATGAAAGGCAGATTTGGGCCCAGGGGTCATGATCAAACTAAGGCACCAGCCAAGGACAATACAGGCGGTAAACTTTAAACCCCTACCCAGATCTAGCCAATGGTCAGAACATTCTCCACAGTTGAGTGGAGAGTGGGGTATGACTTTCTCACGCACTCTGATGCCTCACATTTGACCATGTCCCCTGGAGGGGGAGACCTGGTAGCACTCAGAGGAAGGACAGCAGATTACCAACAAGAGACTTGATACCCTATGAGCATATACAGGGGGAGGTAATCCCCCTCAGGAACAGTCATGGGGGAGGGGAATAAGGGGAAAATGGGAGGGAGGGAAGGATGGGAGGATACAAGGGATGGGATAACCATTGAGATGTAACAAGAAAAAATTAATAAATAAATAAAAATAAATAAATAAATAAATAAAATTATGAATAATCCATGATTTAACATTAACTACTCATTAAACATTTTATGACAAAGGCCTCTTTAGGCCAGACAAGGATTTATTTTAACAGACAAGGTACCTGGTTTTATTTTAATGGAGCGAGGCAAGTAGAAATATGAATTGATAAAAAATAAATTTGGCGTTTAGGTAGTCATCTGAAGAAAGTTGCATATTTTGTGAAAGATCCAGCTTGAGAACCAGGGATAGCTCAGTTGGTGGAGTACTTGATTGACATGGATGAAGCGCACAAGTGAATCCCAGAACTTCATCATTCATGTATAAATCATGAATGGTTATAATCCCAGCATTTAGCAGGGAAGTGGCAGGAAAATCGGAAGTTTAATGTCACATTTAGGATCATGAAGAGTTCAAAGCTACCTTGGGCTACATAAAGCACTGTATCAAAGCCAAGTAAAACAAACCAAAATAAGATACCCAATTCTAATATATGAGAAATTCTGTTTTATGGAAGATAGCCAGAGAATGGTGTTAACTATGGTTACTTTTGGGCAAATATTAGGTCTACTAGAAACCTTGGGAAATTTCAATTGCACATTAACTAGAAACCTTCTTTTAGACAACCATTTATTTAAAAAATTAGTAACCTAAGCTTAGGACAAGAGGAAATAAATAGGGATGCTCTTATGACTACTGATTTTACTTGATATTTATGTTTATCTCTATGGCCAATCGTTATTTAGCATAGTTGAATTTTAAATAACATAAACAACAGTAAAAATAGATTAGACAGAAAGAAATATGGGATACTGGTGTTTTGTTCATTGATCAAATGTATTAGTAACAAGGTGTATTCAGCAATGTGCATTTGTTGGAAAATAACTGCAGTAATTATGTTATAAGATACAGATATTTATTCACCTTTAAAAATTCTGAATTCATTATTGTAAAACATTTAAATATTTTTAAATGTCTAAAGGCTTTTTTAACTACTTGTCATTCTATGTGTGACATTTCTTAACACAGTTTCATTTTAACAAATCAACAATTGTGTATTTTACAGTGGTAGTGAAATTTAAAGTTCTATTTTTATTTGAAGCTGTATATACTATCTTTGTTTCATGCATACAAATTCAATTATCATTAATAAGAGTTATTCTCATTAATGTCAATGAATCTCTCAAGGTTATCCTAAAGTCTGAAAGTTTAATGAGTACCTAATGAGAATTTTGGCACTTCTGATTAATAATATCTATTATGTTTCAATATGGATATTGAACTAAGGAAGTTGGTAAAAATTTGAGTGACAAATAACCTCTTTTGTTATTAACTATGCATGTGAAAGGCACTTTCTGTTGACAAAGACATGACCTTTCATATAGCCAATTATATTTGAAGTTTATTATTTTCAAAAGTAGCTCATCATTTAAATTTTCATACAGCATATAACATTTTTGTGTTACTATTTATATAATATTGTAAAATATTTGGACCATATTTTAAATGGAACTTTCATATCATTGATATCTAAAGTTGAATAAAATTAAGAACAAAGTATTTTAACTAATGATTTAAAAAGCTATCCACACCAAAAAAATTAATAATCTGTCAGTATAATTTGAGTGTAATCATATAAACAGTTTGGATTAACTTTAATATCTCTCTGTTAACATAGGTTTGTAAGTGAATACCTTAAGAAAGAAGAAACAAAATAAAGGCATGGATCCAAGATGGCAGTAGTCAGGGAGTAACATATCTGAATGGCAGAAGGTCAGAGACTATGGAACTAGTGAGTAACCTGACAGGTGACTCCAAAACACCAATGTTGATATTTCCCATATGGGAGGAGACACTCTGGGAGCTGGGGACACATTATTCAAGCCCCCCCATCCCACTTCCCCGCACTCTCTCCTGGATCCAAGAATTTCAAATGGTCTGACAACACAGCTATGCCTTGCCTTGCACATTCTGCCTATTTAAGCATGAGTGTGCAGTTCCAGGGAAGTTCCAATCCAGCAACCAAACCTCAGATTTCTCCCACTTCCCCAGGGGCTGTACACAGATACAGAATACAACACCCCAACCTCCAATCCATGGTGCTACTGGTCTCCCAGGGGAAACTGACTGGTAATAGTAAAGTACAGAGTCCCAGGGCCAAGATGATGAAGCCCAGCCAAATCTGAGTGCCAGTTCTGTTCAGCTAGAAATCTGTTGCATGCTGACTCCAAAACACACCTAAAGAAAGGGATGCCTTTAAACATATAAGAGGCATACTAAACACTCCTCAGAAACAAAGATAGCCATTACCTCATAATTAAGGGCTGGAAGCAACCTGAAGTAGCCATCCTAATATCTAATAAAATAGACTTCCAACCAAAATTAATCAAAGAGGTGGGAAAAGACACTTTATTCTCATTAAAGGAAAAATCCACCAAGAAGACATCTTAATCCTGAATATCTATGCCCCAAATACAAGGGCACCCACATTTGTAAAAGAAACATTATTAAAGCTTAAATAACACATTGATCCCCACACATTAATAGTGGGAGACTTCAACACCCTACTGTTATTGAAACAGAATCTAAATAAAGAAATAATGGAACTAACAGATGTCCTGAATCAAATGGACCTAATAGATGTCTACACAAAATTTAACCCAAACATAAAGAATATACTTTCTTCTGAATACCACATAGAGCCATTTCTAAAACTGAGCATTTAGTCATTCACAAAGCAAATCTCAACCAATACGAGAGAATTGAATTAACATTTTGTTTGTTATCAGATCACCATGGGTTAAAGCTAGAATTCAACAACAACAGAAATAACAAAATGCTTAGACATCATGGAAACTTTACCATTTTCTGCTCAATGACTACTGGGTCAGGGAAGAAATAAATGAAGAAATTAAAGGCTTCCTAAAATTCAATGAACATGAAGTAAAAACATACCTAAACTTATGGGATGTAATGAAAGCAGTTCTAAGAGGAATGTTCTTAGCACTGAGTGCCTTCATAAAGAAATTAGAGAGATCCCATACTAACAAGAGCTCACATGAAAGTTTAAAAAAAAGAGACACGAGCACACCCAGGAGGAATAAATGGCAAGAAATAATCAACTCAAGGATGAAATCAATAACTTAGAAACAAAGAAGCCACAAAACCAAGAGCTGGTTCTTTGAGAAAAATCAACAAGACTGACAAACACTTAACCAAACTAACTGAAAGGCAGAGAGACAGTATCCAAATAAATAAAATCAGAAATGAAAATGGGGACATAACAACAGACACTGTGGAAATCAAAATAATTATTAGGACTTACTTCAAAAGTCTGCATTTCACAAAATTGGAAAATTTAAAAGAAATGGATTTTTTTTGATAGATCTCACCTACCAAAGTTAAATCAAGGCCAGGAAAACTGTTTCAAATAGTCCAAAAACCCTAAAGAAATAAAAGCAGTCATCAAAAGTCTCCCAACCAAAAGAAGCATAGGGCCAGATGGTTTTAGCCCCAAATTCAACCAGACCTTCAAAGAAGAGCTAATATAAATACTCCTCAAACTATTCCACAAAATAGAAACAGAAAGAACATTGTTACATTCATTCTGTGAAGCCACAGTCACTCTGATACCTAAATCACACAAAGACACAACAAAGAAAAAGATTTTTAGACCAATTTCACTCAAGAACATTGATGCAATAATACTCAATAAAATACTAACAAACTGAATCACATAAAACACACAAACACATCAAATACATCATCCACCATGATCAAGTAGACTTCATCCCAGGGATGCTGGGATGGTTCAACATACAAAAGTCCATCAATGTAATTCACCATATAAACAAACTGAAAGAAACAAATCACATGGTCATCTCATTAGATTAAAAAAAGCCTTTTATAAAATCCAACACCCATTCTTGATAAATGCTTTGGAGAGATCAGAGATACAAATCCATATTTTAATATAATAAAGGCTATATGTAGCAAGCTGATAGTCAAAAATCACATTAAATGGAGAGAAGCTCAAAGTGATTCCACTAAAATCAGGGACATGACAATGCTGCTCACTCCATAGCTCTTCAATATACTACTAGAAGTTCTATCTAAAGCAATAAGACAACTAAAAAACAAAACAAAACAAAACAAAGGGATACAAATTGGAAAGGAATAAGTCAAAGTATTTGTATTCACAGATAATATGGTAGTATACATAAGTGAGTCCCAAAATTCTACCAGATAACTTCTACAGTTTATAAACACTTTTGGCAAAGTGGCTCGATACAAGATTAATTTAAAAAATCAGTAGCTCTTCTCTATACAAATGACAAATGGGTTGAGAAAAAAAATTAGGGAAACAACACCATTCCTAATAGCCATAAATAGTATGAAGTATGGTGTAACTCTAACCAAGCAAATCCTGTATGACAAGAACTTCAAGTCTCTGAAGAAAGAAGTTGAAGAAGATATCAGATGATGAAAATACTACTCATGAGTTGGTAGAATTAACATAGATAAAATGTCCATCTTACCAACATCAATCTACAGATTCAATGAAATTCCCATCGAAAGACCAACACACCTACTTACAGACCTTAAAGAACAATTTTAATCTTCATATGGAAAACAAAAGCTAAGAATAGCTAAAAAACAATTCATATGCAATAACAGAACTTCTGGAGGCATCTCCATCTCTGACTGACAGAGCAACTGTAACAAAAGCTGCATGGTATTGGTATAGAAATAGATTGGTTGATCAATGGAATTGAATTGAAGATTTGGTGATGAACCCACCCACCTATGGACTCTTGATTTTTTGACAAAGAACCCAAAAGCATACAACAAATGGTGCTGGTCTAAGTGACTACATATACAAAAGTACAAATAGATCCATATTTATCACCCTGCACAAATCTCAAGTACCAGTGGATCAAAGACCTCAACTTAAAACTAGATACACTGAATCTATTAGAATAAAAAGAAAGAAAGAGCCTTCCACTCATTGGCACAGGAGGTAATTTCCTGAACAGAATACTAACAACTCAGGCCATAAGATCAATAATTAATTTACGGGATCTCTTGAAACTGAAAAGCTTTTGTAAGGCAAAGGACCATGGTCAACAGAACAAAATGGCAGTCTATAGATTGGGAAGAGATATTCATCAAGCCTACATGTGACAAAGGGCTAATTCCCCAAATATATAAATAACTCAAAAGAATTAAACACCTACAAACAAAATTACCCAATTTTATAAATAGAGAACAGAACTAAACAAAGAATTCTCAACAGAGGAATCTTGAATGTCTGAGAAACACTTAAAGAAATGCTCAAAATCATTAGTCATCAAGGAAATGCAAGTCAAAATGACTCTGAGATTCCATCTTACACCTGTCAGAAGAGCTAAGATCAAAACCTCAAGTGATAGCACATGCTAGCAAGGATGTAAAAAAAGGGTAACATTCCTTCACTGCTGCTGGGAGTACAAAATTGTACATCCACTCGGAAATTAATCTGGAGCTTTCTCAGAAAACTGGGAATAGATGTTCCTCAAGACCAAGAAATAATATTTGTGGGTATATATAGCCAAATGAGGTTCCACCATACAATAAGGGCACTTCCTCAACTATGTCCATAGCAGCTTTATTCATAATAGCCAGATTCTGAAACCCTAATATCCTAGATGTCTCTCAACTGAAGAATGGATTAAGAAACTGTGCTATATGTAGACAATGGAATACTACTCAGCTATTAAAAACAAAGAAATCATGAAAATTGTAGACAAATGGATGGAACTAGAAAAGACCATCCTGAGTGAGGTAACTCAGACCCAGAAAGACACATGTCATGTACTCACTTATAAGTGCATTTAACCATATAGTAAAGGATTAACATACTACAATGCACAGACCAAAAGAAAATATTAACAAGAAGAATCCAAGGGAGAAGGCTTAAATCTTGCTCAGAATGTAAAATAGATTAGACAGACGTAGTGGCTAACATGCTATAGGAACAATCTTATTAGATCATATTTCATTTAACACTTGAGAATATTTCCCTCTGTTAACCACTTCTGGAACTGCACATTTCTAGTTCATGATGTGATAATCAACCCAAGAGTTAATACAGGTTAACAGATAACATTGCTTTTGAATTTACTCCTGCTTTTGACTGACAGGATAGTCACATGGTAGCATAAACTTTTGGGAACTAAGCAATATCTAATACTTCAGAGGCATCTTTAGTATGCCTTTGTGTTTGGATGGCTTCATAAAGGTTTTTGCAACTTTGCAAATGAACTGAAATACGATAAAACATAAAGAAATTAACCTGAATAAGAAAAAAACAAAGCAGAAAGGTGAGTTTATGAGAAAAGTTATTACACACACACACACACACACACACACACACACACACACACACACACCCCTACACATGCATATGCCAGGATTCACTTACCTAGTGAATTTGGTTGGAAGTTTTGATCTGTCTTAAAAATGTAAATTAATTACTTAGCTACAAGTTATTTTGTTTTGTTTTGTTTTCTGTCCTTAATACTACATGGCTAATGACAGGAGTTGCTTGATACTGTCTATGAAAGCTGTAGTCTCCAAGCAGGTTTCAGGATGACTACATAGTTCCATATGTTTTAAATGTATTTTTTCAGTCTCATAATAACATTTGAAAGAGACAGTTTCATCTTTTTCTCGCCACAAATTTAGAGTGGGTTGGTTGGAGATTGAGCTATGGAGGGCCTTGTAATGTTCTCAGTCACAGGAACAATAAACTATGAACTAGAGATCTGAATCCACTTCACCAAGGTCTAAGTGCACACACTTAGAAGAAATGAGCAACTATAAAAGACATCCCTTGGGAAGAAGTGAAATGGAATTTTCCTTAGTGAATAGCTGGTGAAATTGAAGAAGAGAAATATTCATGGCTAAAGAAACCAGCTTTAAAATTTATCACCTTATTCTCTGTCACAGAATTTAATACATTAGACAATTTGGAGGCCCGTTGTCCTTATAAAGCCCAATATCTTCATTATTTGGTTGTCTTCTGGCATAATACAGTTCATATTTTTGTCATAATGAGAGTAGCTTTCTACTTAATAAAATGAGCAGCTATTTCCTGAGCTAATCCCTATGCTGCTAACACCTCATGAATTAGTGTGTGTTTAGGGTGAGAGCAGCTTGCTTGATGAGCCCTCTCCTCTTATCTGAGCCATGCTTGAACACCTTTATCAGGGAGGCCTCTAAAAATGTATGTTTTCACATTCGTAAGCTTTCTGTAACTTTAATCTGGTTGCGGCCACCATAGGTTTAAATGTCATTTTAGTCACGCATTTTAAAATGGTCTTCTAGGTTTTCCTTCACTTGAAGTCATATGTGAGTAGTTCAGTTATTGTTAATTTCTGGTGAGACTGCCAAAACAAATTGGACAGAGAGGTATCTGTTGTGATGGTCACATGGATTTCATGATCTCCAGGAATATACTTTCATGGCAGAGAAGGGCTAAGAAGAGGTGGCTCTCTTTTTTTTCAAGTGCTGGGTATGGAACCCAAGTCCTCCTGTAGATCAGGAAAGGGTTATAAACTTGAGTGGTATTCTAAGCCATGGATGATTTATTGGGAAGCGTTCTAAATATGTTTGGTTTTTCTTTGTGTTAAGAAGTACCAGAAATTTAAAACAAAAATTAATAATTTAATAATAAAAAAATAAAATTATACATCTCAGTCTGATAGTTCATCCCACATTTATTTATATCCATTTAGATTAAACAAATTTTGCTACTATCTCAAGTCCATGTCCTGACACTGGCAGCTCACATTTGTTTCTGATCTAGTGACCCTTCTAACTGCCCACATTCCATGAATACATCTTTCATTAACCTCACTTCTTCCATTTTGCAGTCCCAGCACAGTGGCCTTCCTGCTATTTCTCAAAGTTACTAGCATGGCTGCCACTTAAGGGACTTTACACACACTTTCCTATTTTTTAAAAAATGTTTATCTTCTGATGATGTGTGACTTCATGGAGAAACATGGACAAATGTCTATTTTCCTCAGGCTAGGCACTGAAGACAGACCAGAAAAATGGGTCTACTCAAATATACCTTAGTGGACCAATGAGTTTATAGTCTTATACAGGATCCTGAGAGACTCATGGCAAAACTCATCCCAGCATGAGTGACAATGTAGGAAGGCTGCATCCTGGGAACTTACTATATACTACTTGCCTTCAGACCCACTGAACATTTTTCTCTCCCTTTGATGGATTATTACTGTTACTATATAACATTAGGGAGATCCTTGTAAACCTTGTAATTTTATGAGATTGCTTGTAACTATTCTTAACTTTCTGAGTCACCTAAGAATATTTTAATTAAGAGGAAATAGGTTCACAACATTTGGCATGTTTGGTTATTCTAAGGATTGGGGCTATCTTTCTAGAATATTTTGGGTAAAAAGCAACCAGTACCCATTCCCCACATGGTCTCTGTTCCATCTACTGAACCCTGTAGGCTTTGAACTTTTTCAAATCTACTTTATTTGGAGTTTTTTAATGCTCATACCTGCCTTCCAACCCAGCTTCTCTAGATAGGAAAGAAAAGAGGTTAACAGGAAGGATCAAAAGAGATAGACCTTTTTTTATACTCAGTTCTTTGGAGCAATTCCACTGGCATAATTGGCAGAACTCCAATAGACCAGTTAAACAGTAAACCAGCAATTCAGCGAAGGTGACTGTAACTGTAGGCACTGGAACCCAGAGCAGCAGGCAGAGCCCTGAGCCTTGAAGCCTTTGCTGGAGTGGTTCTCTCTAGGAGCATTTTGAAGTGGAGTGATGAACAGCCAAGACCAAAAAAGATGCATCTTTTGTTTTGGGCTCATATATATAATTCCTCTCAGAGTCTGTACCTGGATGTTTATCAGTTGGCAAAGACCATGTCTGGCAAGAGGCTGTTCCTCTTCCAGTGGACAAACATCACCTGTTCTCTCACAAGTCTGTTTTCAGTGGAAAAACACTGCGTACTCTCACACAAGTCTGTTTCACAGCCCACACTTGATTCAAAACAAAAACATGTTTACTTTCACTACAGAACCCATCCTGATAAATATTATCATTTATTTACTTTCTTCTCTCTCTTACTAGGTCAAGATCTTGTTTCAACATGTAAGGAGGGCGATCTCTCTCTCTCTCTCTCTCTCTCTCTCTCTCTCTCTCTCTCTCTCTCTCTCTCTCTCTCTCTCTTTCTCCCTCTCTTTACATTTTAATAATTGCCTTGTTCTGCTGACAATGTATAAAATGTATTCTGTTCTTATCTCTCTTATTCAGCTCCAATCTTGTTTTAATTCTGCTTCATTCTTACAGATGCCTCTTTCAGATTCATTACTTTGGTTTTGTTTTGTAACACATTTACCAGATGCCTTTACTTACTGCTTTAGCTGTAATGAGGAGGACAGTTGTCACATAGTAGATATGCAGAAAGCTTCCTTGTGAACATAGATATCTCAGCTCACACCTTTCCTCTCTACCTTACAGTGGTGTTATTGCTACTACCATACAGTTTTGCAGCCATGAAGGTACTCTTCTGTACTTTTTCTTCTTTCTTCTTCATTTCTGACATTCAGTCAGCTTCTGTGGGAACTGGATTCTGTCCCCCCAAGCCCCATTTACAAATCCATAGGCAAGACCAAAGAGAAACCCTGATACTGGGTGTCCACCAGCTCTCATTTATACCTTCCTCATGAGATGTTTAACCATTTTTATTCTAGATATTTTAATTCATAATTGATTATAAGTTCACTGGGGCAGGGATCTTGGTGATGTGTGTGCAACCCAGACACATGGAACCCTACATTGTCATTAGCACAGAATAAATCCATAGCTGCTGCTTAAGTCACATTTGTGTATAGAAGTAGAAGAGTGATTGAATTTTTACCTTTAGAGGGACATACCTTTTTTTCTTTTCTTTTTAAAATTTTATTAATTTATTCATATTACATCTCAATGGTTATCCCCTCCCTTGTATCCTCCCATTCCTCCCCCCTCCCATTTTCCCTTTGCTCCCCTCCCTTATGACTGGCCTGAGAGGGACCTCCTCCCCCTGTACCTCATAGGGTATCAAGTCTCTTCTTGATAGCCTGCTATCCTTCCTCTGTGTGCCACCAGGTCTCCCCATTCAGGGGACTTGGTCAAATATGAGGCACCAGAGTACGTGTGAAAGTCAGACCCCACTCTCCACTCAACTGTGGAGAATGTCCTGTCCATTGGCTAGATCTGGGTAGGGGTTTTAAGTTTATGGCCTGATTTGTCCTTGGCTGGTGCCTTAGTTTGAGCGGGACCCCTGGGCCCAAATCTGCCTATCATAATGTTCTTCTTGTAGGTTTCTAGGACCCTCTGGATCCTTCTACTTTGCCATTCTCACATGCTTCTCTCATCTAGAGTCCCAATAGGATGTCCTCCCCTCTGTCCCAGTTTCCTGGTTAGTGAAGACTTTCATGGAACATGCCCCTTGGGCTAGTATGCAGATATAAGTGAGTATATACCATTTGAGTCTTTCTGCTTCTGGGTTAACTCACTCATTATGATTATTTCTAGTTCAATTCATTTGTCCACAAATTTCAGGAATTCCTTGTTTTTAATAGCTGAGTAGTATTCCATAGTGTAAATGTGGGACATACTTTATTAATCTCTTCAAATATGTAGATATTTGGGCATATGTGCTACTTCCTCTTTTTTCACTCCAAAGCTTTCATTTGAACCTTGAGAGTCAGATTATAACAGTATTAGCACAGAATAATACAAAAGATATTAAGCTAAAAATTTATGACAACATAAAATTGAATTCTGGTTTATTTTTGTTTATTCTGCTGACATTTCTATTGCAATGTATTGACAAGGAATAGAAAAATTTCTAAACTTTACCTTTCTTTGGGTCCCAACATTAAGTACATATTTGATGTTTAAAATGGGAATTATGGTTATAATATCATACTTTAGAAACTTTTATTTAAAAAAATTTAGCTTCTTTCTTAATTAACAAAAATATAATGTCCATGTGTTAGACTTTAGATTAACCAAGATGCATATCTTACTGTTCATGCTTTTTTTTCCATTGGAACACTAAAATCAGTCATTTTTTCTTAGAAGCATCTTCCATTTTTGTGGTTCCCTTTTTTTCAAAGGCATATAAACTTGTTTTATTGAACAGTTCATTCATTTACTGAGGATTTTGTACACTTCTGGAAAGTGCATCTTGTGCATTTACTAAAAAGAGAATGAAGAGCCGTTGACTACAACATCCATGTCTGTTCCTGGCAGCATCCCTGTTCTACCTGAAAGAACATCAAAGGCATCATACATGGCAGGGGAGCCACTGCATGAGAAAATGTCTTTGCACCAGTTACATACAGAATACTTTCAAAAACTGGACAAACTGTGTACAGGACTGTTGAATGCCAAGGTTTGCAAAGTCAAAGTAGGCAAGTAATTTATGATTCCTGTTTCACACAAAAAGTATGTCAAATATTTTGAGCCAGAAGGCTGAAGATTATATTCCAACATTATAGAAGAATTTTTGGGGACTTCCCAGGCAGTAAAATAGCTCTGTTATTTCTGTACTTTTGGGAGCTGCTTGCTTGCACTTCTTACATATTAGGTAATATTTATTCCTTCTAAAGTCTTTGATAGTTCAACAGGTATGATACTGCCTCTTTTAGAAACCTCAGGTCATCTGAGCTTTTTCCAGGTAGCCCGGCTGATCTCTGCTTCTTCCAGGTAGCTTGGCTGGTCTAATATCCAAAATATATAAAGAACTCAAGAAATTAAACACCGGGGATTCTAAGATGGTGCCGACCAATATGTACCGTATCTGATCTATTCCAAGGAGATCAGGGATGTAAGTGGAGCCACAGACTCCTGGATCTTGAGAACTGTAGATGAGTGGGGCCCCAAACTCCGCAGACCAACAGTGCGTCTACCCCTCAGGACAAGCAACATCCCAGAGGTGACAACGCACTCCCCAAACTCTGGAACGGAATCCACATGCAAACTACAGCCAGCATATAAGGCACAGACTCGCTGTTTGGGGAGGGGATTTTCCGGAGCCCCCGGCCAGAGGAGTCTCAGTAAATGGGGTGAATCTGCCCTAGGATCCCTCCTTCCACACCACCCCTAACTGCAGAGGTCACCCGCCCAGGCCGAGTGGAAACACAGGTGGCGGGACCCAACAGAGACAACTAAAGTGGGCCTGCAGCTCCCTGGCCCTCCGGGGCCCAACCTAACACCAGACACAACGGACTGAGCCTGCAAACAGCGGCAGTTAGAAATAAGCTTGGCCTGCTTCCACAGGCCTATCTGGAGACATGGGTCTTGCTTGCAGTGTCTAATTGCTGACCTAGAGCGTTAGTGGACCCTCACAGCCCTGCGGGAAGAGCAGGTTCCGCGGGCAACCGCCAGAGCTCTGCAACCCTATTGTCTCCAGCCACCCACCCAGCAGCAAGGCACTGGCCCTGCATTCCCCAAACAAGAGATCCTAGCTGAGGCACCTGGCCCGAGCAAGGCAGGAACTCTCACGTTATCAGGAGATGAGACGTGGGTCATGCTTTCAGTGTCGAATTGTTGACCCAGAGCAATCTTGGTCCCTCCAAGCTTATAGTTCTGGGAGAGGCTGGACACTTCTACAGAGTATAGAGACAGAGCTAAAAGACAGCTACAGCCCAGAAGATATGATCTACCTGGGGTCTTGGCTACAAAGCGACAGGAAGGACAGACAGCTGGGATCAACCTAGACAACCAGAACGTTTGTGTGCTGACTTTATTATAGGTCCCAAAACTGCTGATCTGAATTACAGCAGTAAAGTGAAAGGGTACAAACAGAAACCTACTTGGGCTGACTCAGCCTGGAGCCCACGGTGTAAAGGAAAATCACCAGGAGTGAAAGTGGATCACTTGCCTGTTCCACAGAAAAACTCTCTGATCCCCACAGGCAAGAGCACCCGACCTATAATCAGTCATCAACTATCTACTCTCAACCAGCGAAGGTCACTACAAACTATCTTCCAACATCAGAGCCACCAAAATGACAAGAGGACAGCGAAAGAACACTAACAAAAACCAAAACAGTATGGCATCTCCAGATCCCAGCAATCCCAATGAAAACAACCTGGAGAATCTAACAGCAACGGATAATCAAGAAAATAACCTCAAGTCCTTAGTAAAGAAGATGATAATGGAAGAAACAAATAAAATCTGTAAACAAATGCAGGAGGAGGCTGAGGATTTAAAAGAGTCATATAAAGAGGCACTTGAAGAATTTCAGAAAAATATAAATAACCAGATGAAGGAAATCATTAAAACAGTTCAAGACCTGAAGATAAAAATGGAAGCTATGATACAGGAACACAGGGAAGAAAAATGTGATCAAAGAGGCATCAGAGAAGAAAGCAAGCATCTCAGAGGTGGCCTTATCTAATAGATTGCAAGAAATGAAAGAACAAATATCGGGACTTGAAGACACAATCACAGAACTAGAAACAACCATCAAGGGAAATGCTAAATCTGAAAAGTTCCTGACACAGAACATTCAAGATATAAAAGACAACATGAAAAGACAAAACTTGAGAATAATAGGGATTGAAGAAAGAGAAGGCAACTGACTCCACAGCCCAGAAAATATCTTTAATAGAAGAAAATTTCCCCAATTTGAAGAAGGAGATGCATACGAGCATACAAGAGGCCTACAGAACACCAAATAGAATAGACCCGAAAAGAAAATCTTCCCACCACATAATAATAACAACACAAAATATACAGAACAAGGAAAAAATATTAAAAGCGGCAAGAGAAAAAGGCCAAGTAACATATGAAGGCAAACCTATCAGAATTACTCCTGACTTCTCAGCAGAGACCATGAAAGCCAGAAGGGCCTGGACAGAGGCTCTGCAAACCCTAAGAGAACACAGATACCAGGCAAGATTACTATATCCAGCGAAATTATCAATAACCATTGACGGAGAAAACAAGATATTCCATGACAAAAACAAATTCAAACAGTACCTAGCCACAAATCTGGCTTTACAGAAGTTACTAGAAGAAAAACTCCACCCCAAAGGGTCAAACTACAACCAAAACTACATAGGAAATAGGTAACTATACCATCGCAAAATCACAAAATCTCAACTGTTACAAATACCAAAAATGAAGGGACTTAGCAATCACTGGTCATTAATATCTCTCAATGTCAATGGTCTCAATTCTCCAATAAAAAGACACAGACTAACTGATTGGATGCATAAACATGACCCAACATTCTTCTGCATTCAAGAAACACATCTCAAGCACAAGGACAGACATTGCCTCAGAGTAAAAGGTTGGGGAAAAATATTCCAAGCAAATGGTCACAAGAAACAAGCTGGGGTAGCCATTCTAATATCTAATAAAATAGACTTTCAACAAAAATTAATCAAAAGGTATGAGGATGGACACTTCGTACTCATCAAAGGTAAAGTCAACCAAGAAGACATCACGATTTTGAACATCTATGCTCCTAATACAAGGGCTCCCACATTTGTAAGAGTTATTAACAAAGTTTGAACCACTCATTGATACCCACACATTAATAGTGGGAGACTTTAACACCCCACTTTCACTCAAGGATAGGTCTTTGAATCAAAAACTAAGCCGGGAAATAAGTTCATTAACCAATGTCATGAATCAAATGGATCTAACAGATATCTACAGAACTTTCCACCCAAACGCAAAGGATTATACCTTTTTCTCGGCACCCCATGGAACTATCACTTAGTTCCTGTTAGTCCAATACTTATAGGTCAAAGCCAGACTCTTAAAAATATTGTTTATTTTAAAAATTTTTTATGTTTTAGAAGTTCTAGCCACTATATCTGAGCAGATATTCAGCTGTTCTAACCTAGGAAAACTGGCCTGGCCTACCTTCCAGCCATGTGACCCATTACCTGTGATCTCAGACATGCCCTTGCACATCCTTCTTCCTCTGTATCCAAATGGGGAATCCCTCTGGTCTCTACATGAGACCTTCTCCCGGGGCTCGGAAAGGCCTGCCTTTTTCTCTCCTGCCCAACTGCTGCCTTTTCATCTCTTTATTTAATGGATAAGAAGGTGATGGAGACCATTGTTTACAAAATACTAAGATAGAAAATGCTTTATAATAATGACACTGCCAAAGTGCTGCCTGCAACCTGAAATCTGCTGGCACAGAAATCAACATTTAAATATACAGTGCACAAAACATCACCCCAACATTTCTATCTTTTAGTCCAATAAAAGGCTTTTTTCTCTTATAACAATAAATTATATGTAATAAGAATGAGTATAAAAACCATCAGGTAAGACTTACATTCACAATCCAGTACATTTGTATTTCACAACATTGAAGAAAGTACTCTACCATCTATCCTATCTTAGTGAGTTCCAAGTTCTTTACTTAAATTACTTCCTGTTATAACGTGTATTTATCAACCTATAAATATCTTTTTATATCTTAAAACATTTTCTTAAACCCTAAACAGCTTATGTTTAACTTTAAGACTATAACTATCTAGTCTTCGGTTCCATCAGAGACCTGGTAAGGAAAAATATTGCCCGGGTAAGCAGGAAGAACAGAATAAGCAGCTTCCAAAACTATAGAAATGGCAGAGACAGCTGTCTGTGTGGAAAGTCACCCAAGTTTCCTCTGCAACATTAAGGCATCATCTTCTGCCTTCTGGTCTAGTATATGACAGACTTCCCTGTGAAGCAAGAATTATGAAGGACTTATTACTTTGTTTTGGTAAATCTTAGCAGGCTACTTCTGTGTCCTGCTTGTCTACAGTTTGAATGGCATGTTATCTGCAATTGAAGCAGGGGCAGTTTATTCCCAGTGGCTAACTAGCCACATTAGAAGCAAACTCCATATGGAGTTTCCTTAATGCCCATCATCTTTGAAGTAGAATGGATGCTGCCAGTAGCTGACATGCCTCACTGTCAAAGAAGCCTTTTATTAATAAAACATATTCTAGCCAGGCAGTGGTGGTACATGCCTTTAATCCCAGCACATGGGAGCAGAGGCAGGCAGATCTCTGTGAGTTTGAGTCCAGCCTGGTCTACAAAGTGAGTCCAGGACAGTCAAGGCTACACAGAGAAACCCTGTCTCAAAAAAACCAAACCAAACTAAACCAAACCAAATAAAACAAAACATATTTTGTGGATCGCTGAGGTTTTTGAAAACCATATGCGGATAGTATATCTGAACAGGCAAATGTTGCTTATTTCTAGTTATTTACTATCTGTTTAACTTTGAAAAATTTACAGGAGGCTAAGTAAAGCTTATTTCAGTTATTAACTAAACTAGTACCTAACATTATTATATGTTTGATTGACTATTAACTTGAATTTCTTAATTATCCTAAACAGTTTGTAATAATAGTTTTCAAAAGAATAGAATGTCACATTACATTTTAAAATGAGTTGCATAGGTACAATACCTTAAACAAGAGTTGAAACATAATATATACTATGGTGCAACAAAGTATAATATTAAATTTGTATTACTATACAAAATCCATACCAATGTAAAATATTTGACTAGTTTAATGCTCTTTAGTTTAAAAGTAGATTCAATACTCTACCCTTTTATCCTATAAATCCTATATCCTTCCTTTTTCTTTTAGCCCTTTCTCCTTCCCTTCCCCCTAACACTTAATAGGAGGGAAAGAAAGACAGAGGAAAGGAAGAGAAAGAGAAAAAGATATCCCTGAATCTAACTTTCTTTACTTTGTTCCTCCCTGATAAAGATCATTAACAACTTGTGAAAACTCCCCTTAAATGACAAACATCCATTCCTCACTGAATGTCCAAAAACCATTCTCCCCACCTCTTTGGACTGGCTGTTCTGTTAAAATTGCTTTGTGCTGTCTGGGGATGGTGGCATCTTTTAGGAGCCCTAAGAATATTGTGATAAGAGTCAGGTCCGAAAAAAAGCTATCTGCAGTATTTGCTGTCCTGTCTTCGTGTAACGTGAAAGTGCAGGATTTAAGTGAAGTCCTGGATGAAACAATCTGTGAGGCTGGCTCATCTTAGCTATAGCCATTTTGAAGTTCTAGATGCAGAATTTCTAGGAAACATCTGTTGAGGAAAACCTCTTTCACAACACAACACATTTCCTGACTTCCCTTCTGACGTTAGCACATCTATAGGTTGATCTAACTTAGCAGTCCTTCCTAAAATCCAGGGTCTTTCAACAGCTATGTTACCTGTCTCCTTGACATTTAAAAAATTTAAAGTCACTAAGGAATTACTTAATCTATATGTTGGAGGTTCTATATCACCTTTTGTTCCATGAGCATTTCCCTTAAAACACAGTTATACAATTTTATAAGACCTATAGGTTTGTAAGAAACAACTTTAACATTTTTTAATGTCACAATGTCTAAACTACTGTTATAGTCTAGTGAATACATATGTTGGCGTATCATTAGCTTTAATCTGTAAAGGCATTTCTAAGATAGCTATCACTTTTCATAAATGTACAATCTCAGAATCATCCTTTTCAAAATTCAAGGCAAAAGCCCATTGGAAAGCTGGATACTTATTTATAGGAAGGAATATTACTATATGTACATACATTAATTTTCCAAATTATTCAAAATGAAACACACAAACTTGTATGACATTATTAAGCAGAATATGTATTTTTAATTCAGCAGATAGACCTTCATCTACTAATTGATCCTTGACCATATAAGTACAGTATCCAGTGTGACCATGTTGGTTTATAGCTGAAGCTTTTTGTCTAGCACTTCTATGAGCTGACATAATCTCTTTAAGGCCGTGTGGATTTCTCACATCATGAACTACCTTTTATGCTGTCATTGTAGGTTCCAGATTGGATTCTTCTGAAAATACTTTGTTCTGACTCACAGGATTTTTCAATTTTTTCTATTGCCTCCACTATTGAGTTTAATTTTTCAGTCTTTTTATTCTCTAAGCTTGCTTTATTTTAATCTTTCTTAAAAAGGATATATAAAATTATAATCATCACCTAAATATAACTATTTGTATGCTGGTAATGTAAACAATATTATATGGGGTACAAGCACTCTCTGCCACTGTTTTTTACATTTTTAATAGGAAGATACTTTTCCTTTTAATCTCTAGATCTCTCCTTTATTCAGGAATTTCATTTTATTATGCACATTACAAGGCATCTTTATTTATTTTCTTCCTCTCATCTTTCTTTGAAGACTTTATTTTCTATGTGCATTTATTTTTCCTTTACTGCTTTTTAACTTAATATCTTTTTCTTTATTTTTTTCTATACTCTTTACCATCCTTACATGGCTTATTCTTTTTAATTTTGCTTAATTCTCTCTTTAAGGAAGTTATTTCATTACTTTCAAACTATTTATATATGTCTATGACTTTTTTTGTAGGAAGTTTCTTTTCTTTCTTTAGCACTTAAGCACAATTCTAAACATACCTGATGAGAAGTTCATCTGTGCTTGAGTCTTGGATTTCTGTTTACCTTAGCACCTGGGAGTGGCTGGATCCTCCCCAACACATCTGCCCCATCTGGCTATAGCAATCTGCTTTCTTTGGCAAGAGCAGCAGTGCCTGTGGCCATGCCAACCAGATGCCCAACCACTCCCACACTGGAGAGGTGCCCCTCAGCTACCTCCCTTTGAACCCCTAGCCCTCACTTTGCACTCTAGGAATGAGGATGGGGGAGCAGTTGCCTTTCCAATCACTGAGCCCTCACAACCTCACCCACAGTGCAAAGCCTGAGAGAACTAACAGTAGCTTGCCCTGAGGTTTTGACCAGTCAAGCCTCTTGCCTGACTGGCATGGGCTGACCTCAGCTACTTTATTGTCCTAGCTAAAGAGCTGTGTGCTGTTCCTTGGAAACCATTTTCCCCATCTTCCACCTGAGACTTTGTCTAATACCTGAATCTTTTGTTCTAAGCTTGGATTTCTGTCTTAGGTTGGATTACGTGCCTCCTCATTGGACCCTAAATGCAGGTTTTTCTATGCCTGACCTAGCTCCCAAATAATAGCACAGAGACTTATTATTATATTTATTATTATCACATGGCACTAAGCTGGGCAGATTCTGAGCTATTCTAACCTGGAAGTACTGGCCTAGTCTACATCCCAGCCATGTGGCCTATTATCTGTCTTTTCTATTCTTTAATTAGAACCTCCTTTTTATCCATGTTCAGATCAACCTTAATATTGTTGAATTTACTACAAAAATATTGGAATCTCATGATTCTGGGACTGAGACTGTTCTATAATAAGTTCTTTTATTTCTTACTTTCTTTTTTCTTTTTTGGTTTTTCAAGACAGGGTTTCTCTGTGGTATCTTGGCTGTCTTGAACTCGCTTTGTAGACCAGGCTGGCATCAAACTCACAACAATCTACCTGTCTATGCACCCCTGAGTGCTGGAATTAAAGGCTTGAGCACTATTTCAGGCCATAAATTATTTTTTTGAATTGATAAAAATATAGAACAGAAACTCCCACACTCAAATAAAGACACACCACAGCACACACACACACACACACACACACACACACAGAGAGAGAGAGAGAGAGAGAGAGAGAGAGAGAGAGAGAGAGAGAGAGAGAGACAGACAGACAGACAGACAGAGACAGAGACAGAGACAGAGACAGAGAGACAGAGAGAGACAGAGACAGAGACAGAGAGACAGAGAGAGACAGAGACAGAGACAGAGAGACAGAGAGAGACAGAGACAGAGACAGACAGAGAGAGAGAGAGACAGACAGACAGACAGATAGACAGACACAGAGAGTGAAAAAAATGAGTGGCTATTGAAGACAGATCCTAGGAACTTAGAAACATATGGTATATATTTGAATATATACATGCCCACTTTTTGCCCCTGGAAATTCTTTTAAGCCCTTAATCTTGGGTAATGTTGGGTCCCCCAAGAACCAGGCACTCTTTAAATTTTAGTGTTTCTAGGTCAATACAATATAAGCCAATAAAAGCATGCTACCACATGCCAAAAGACACAAGAGGCAAGGGAAATTTCCAGCAGGTGGTGCCAGTGACAAATGTCAGTCTGTACTACCACACTAAGAATGAGAACTGTAAACAGTCAGCAAGGACATGCTGCTTGGAGCTGCTTTGCACACACTCAATGGTAATGTAGACTCCATAGCCTAGTGTCACTCTGGTGCCTGTAAAAGTACATCTTTTCCAAGTGTTCCATTTACAAGATAGGTCTGTTTTGGTGCGCGAAATTTAGTGGAAATTAAATAGCTAACGAAACAAACAAACAAAAAACCAACCAAACAAAAACACTCTGAGAAAACTATGGCCTGATATGGTTGGTGAGTTCACCTCCCCATAGCTGCTCTTGTCTAGCTCCCTTCACTCTGGCAACCACAAAACCTTCTCACAGGTGTTCTGTCTTTTCAGATAGCAACATAATATTCTGCCTTCCACTTCCAAGTTAGGTTTTATTATTATGACATAAATATAGTGGAAATGTCTTTGTGGTGTAGTTCAAGAGTAACTTCTAATTTAGCGGGCAGCAATCCCAAAGATCTCTGACTCTAAACTGAAAGAACTCTATGATCCTGTGGATTCACACTTGACTATTGCAAGTAATCATTGAGGAGAGTCTTGAGCATCTTAGGTCTCTAATTGTTAGCCCACCATTAACTTTTTTGACCCATTACTGATTAAATGGCACCTTCAAACTATATTTTGCTATCCTCTTACATGAGACCTTAAAAATTGAGTTGTGTTTGGAAATCATCTAGAGGGGTCGCTACAGTGTAGAAAGCTAGACCACATCTTGAGAGGTTCCAATCTAGAGGTCTAATGTGAGGTAAAAATATGTATCGCTAATATTCTTCCAAATGATTCTGATGGCTCCAGTTTCAGATCACATTATAAGCTACAATTCTCTCATAAAAGAAAAACATATAAGCTTCTAGAATATAGAAACAGATTGAAAAAGTTGGATCACAAGATGATAAACTGTGAACACTTGAACATGGACATGGGGATTAGAGGATTTTGAAAAGCTCTGAACAGTTTAGTCTTTTGCAAATAAAATCACTGGTCTATTATGTAATGAATCATCCCAAGTTTCATTCAGGTGTGGTTGTAATTAATGGGACTGCTGGGGCTAATGGATTAATCTTGCCTCTTTTCTCGGCAGTGTCTGTGGTGCTGCCTGCACTTTACAATTAGCTGGAGAGTTATAAACACTACCTATGCCTAGGCCACCCGAAAGCCATTAAATCATCTTCAGAGACTGCAGTGTAGATAGTGAATATTTCAAGAATATGTGCTCTCAGAGGAACTAGGTCCCCCTCAAAGATTCCAAATTATTTGGTGTGAGAAATATTTTTAAAATTATATGTTATATCACTTTTAAAAGTTAATGTAGGTGGTTTTAACTTGTACTTGAGATCTGGAGCATAGTTAGCCTGTGCTAAACATAATAATAATGATTGTCAAATTGTCATTAAAAACAACTTGAGTTAGTGAGTTTTCCACTTTGTCTAACTCATAGATTTGGTAAGAAGAAAGAAAACATGATCAATTGGACATATGAAAAAAACTGAGTATGCCTCAGGGGTGCCCAATGTACAGACTTTAGGCTAAATCTGGTCTATTGCCTGTCTTTATACAGCTTTCTGTTTAAAAATCAAAACTAAACTATGAAAGCCAAATTTTAGTATCCATATGGTTTTAAATCAACATAGTTGTGTATATCATTTTCATTCCATGCTGTTACGTATTGTATATGGCAACTTTTGTTTACAGAGATTCATGGGCCACCAATCTCTAGATGGCCCTCATCAATTAAAAACTATCACAGGTTTATTTACTAAAAAAGTTTGTTGAGCTTTGATCTAGAGTATGAATGGTAAATACAATTATTAAAATTTAATGCTGGCAAGTATAGTGTTTATGGATCTAAAATGCCACTGCTAGTTCTGACTCTAAGAAGAAGAGGACTTGTTGGTAAGGTTTATTGCATTATGATATTTTGTATTAAGTTGAGAAACAAGAAAAATGATGGACCAAATATAATGTGTGCTCCATAAACCCATGGTCCTCGGAATGTCATGAGCAAAACAAAATATTTTATATTATGTTTTATAATTTGGAATGTAAACTACTCAGAATGTATTTTAGCTCCACATAATTTTCATCATTTCTTCCCTAAACTGTTTTCTACTAAAGAGTGGCAAGAGATGAGTTAGTGCATAAAGGTCGCAGCTTATGTATTGTAGACTAATGCACAGCACATTCCAAGGCATCTCCTCAAACTCTTCAAAAAAACCCACGTCCTCCTGGTGGGGAGGCCTGGTGGCACTCAAAGAAAGAATAAGCAGGCCACCAAGATGAGACTTGATAGCCTATGACCATACAGTGGGGGAGGAGGTCCCTCTCAGTCATAGACCTATGGGAGGGGAATAAGATGAAAACGGGAGGGAGGGAGGAATGGGAAGATATAAGTGAGGGGATAGCAATTGAATTGTGATCTGAATAAATTAATAAAATAAAAGATATCTGAGGAATTTGTTATATATAGAACACACTGAACCCACAAGCTCCTGTGTTAGTTTAATCTCAATTCCTGATTCTATTTTAAACATCTTAGAAAGCCTCTGGTCTCTCTAACATTGCTTTTGGATATCACAGTTATTCATAATTAAGTACTCTGTATTGATTGTCGTAGCTTCTTAGAGACACAAAATCTAATTCCACCAGTTTCTTAAACATTTTTATGGGGTGGCAAGGTGTCTCAGTTAGTAAAGTTACCTGCTACCAAGCCTAACAATTTAAGTTAGTACCACATGGTAAAAGGAGTGAAGAGATTGCTTCAAGGTCTCCTATAACTGACACATCTAGGCTGTGGTACACATACATAATATTTTGAAAAATTATGTCAGGGTATACCAAAATGAATAGGCTTCTCATTGTTCCAGGCTTCAGGGAAGGAGACAGGTAATGCAGTTACTACCCACTGCAAAATTCTCACCTTGAAACTATGACACCCTAATATTTCCTCAGCCAAATACCCCCTAGAACACACACACACACATACACATACATATGTATATATTTAAATTTATATATATTTATCACATATACACAGTGTTTTGCCTGCATGTACACTGGGTAAAAAACCTCATTATAGATATTGTGAGCTATCATGTGGTTGTTGGGAATTGAACTCAGGACCTTGTGAAGAGCAGCCAGTGTTCTAAACCACAGAGACATCTCTCCAGCACCTAGGATACTTCTTAGAGAAAATTTTCTGAAAACCTGTTGTTAAAAATTTCATATTTGTTCTTTTAATATTTTACAATTTGGCAATGCCTCTGTTAAGGTACTATGTGCCATTGTTTTGCCATTCCATCAAGAAATACAGGCTCTCTGTATTTCCTCGTCTCCTTGGGAGGTGGAAGTCTAGCAACTGTCAGCTCCAGTTAGCTCAGAGACAGTCACAGTGACTAAATTCCCTAATGTCCTCCAGCACTTTTCTACTAACGTACCTAGTGCTTAAACTCTCCTAGTTTTTGTTCCCGTCCAGTGTTTATAGCTTTTCTTTATATTTTTAATAGTTTATTTTTTACATATACATTTACATTACTACACATATAAAAAATAAACTACATACAGCAAGAACTACATAACAATCAGGAATTATATTCATGTTACATTCATAGTGTTTTGGTTGTTTGTATTTATCAACCTTGAAGACAACATTTTCTTATCTTGGTGAGTCTAAAATTCTGAATGTAACTCAATATCTATCCTATCTCATCTCTATTACTTAAACATCTATATAGACCCAAAAACATCCTAACCTCCAGACAATCAAGTTTAACTGTGAAACTAAACTATTTTGGTCTTCAACCCCATCAGAGACTTGAAAAGGAGCAAAATCAATCACCTGAGTAAACAGGAAGTGCAGGTTAGCAGCTTCCATACTAAAAAACAAAAAACAAAAATGACAGAGACCGTTTCCTGCCTGGAGAGTCACCCATAACTCTCTAAAACAATGGAGCATCATGTTCTGCCTTCTGGCCTAATATATCTGACTGACATATTTGTGAGGCAGGAAGTATTGAGGCTATGCTTTCCCTGTCTTGGCAGAGTTTGGCTGTTGACTCTGCTTGCATCTAAGCATGTAAAGTTTTAGGCAGAATTCTGTGAGTGGTCAAAATGAGCACATTTTCCCCAGTGGCTGGTTTGCCACATTTGGAGCCATCCCCATAAGGAGGTTCACTGATTCTCATCATCATGCCTGAGGTAGGCTGAGTGCTGCCAGGAGTCAAACTGTCTTACTGTCAAAGAATCATTAAAAACATTATAAACATCTTTAAATGCCATATTCTATATAATTCTGAGGTTTTTGAAGACCTTATCTAAGTATTTTACCTTATTTGTCTATAGAATCATACCTATCTGTTACATCTAGGATGTACATTCTTGTGATATAAATAGACTAGTAATTGAAATGACCATGATTTGATCAGTTGATCGTTAACTTGTCTAACTTACTTATATACAGCCTGCAGTAGAATTTTCAAAGAAGTGGAGGTAAACCTTGTATTCAATTTGAGTGATATGGGTACAATACCTCATATTAGAGTGGAAAAATTTATATATATATATATATAAAATTTGTGTGAAGAATAATCTTAAATTTGAATTCTATATTAATGTATCAAAATTAAACTTATTTTGTATCAATATGCAAATTTCTAAACCAGTGAATTAAAAATAACCTTGTGAGTACAGTTAAAGCCTTAGGTTGAGGGGTCAACACAATAATCTACTTTTCGTCCTATCATCTCTATATATTTCTATATTCCCCCTTTTTTATTTTCAATCCCTCTCTCTAAACCTAAGAAAGAAAGAGAAAGGAAAAGAAAGACATCCCTAAGTCCAATCTTGTATTCTCTTTGGATAAGACCAATAGTAACTTATAACCAACTCCCAATGAAAACAAATAACTGAAGCCCAAGACAGCAATCAAAAAACCTATCTACAGCCCTTAAGGGAACTGGGGTGTCATTCGTTCAACAGGGTAGTCTGCATGCATTCCCTTCCACTGTGTGCACACTAGGCTGTCTTTTCAGTGAGCAGTGGCCAAGTAGTGAGCACCTGATTGAATGTCAGAGGCTCAGCAGCAGTCCCTCCTTCCCCCAATGTGGACAATCCACATTTTAGTGACTATATCTGAAAAAGGGGTCTTGGTTCTTTGCATGCATTGTCCTTGACTAGAGCATCAGTTTTTGGTGACCCCATGTGCCTTGATCTGCAAGCCTTGGTTGTCTCCCTGTGGAGCTCCTGCTCCCTCCCAGACCTGCCAATCCCCCACTCTTACCTACAGCTTTCAGCACTCTGTCTAGTATCCAGCTTTGAGTTTCAATAATTGTCCCTATCCCCCACTGGGTGGAATCTCTCAGAGGACATCTATCTTAGTCTAAAATCCGCTTATAAGTGAGTATATATCATGCATGTCTTCTTGGGTCTGGGTTATCTCATTTAGGATGATTATTTCTAGTTACATCCATTTGCCTGAAAATTTCAAGATTTCCTTGTTTTTAATAGCTGAATAGTATTCCATTGTATAGATGTATCACAGTTTCTTTATCCATTCTTTGGTTGAGGGACATCCAGGTTGTTTCCAGATACTGGATGTTATGAATAAAGCTGCTATGAACATAGTGGAGCAAATGTCTTTGTTGTATGTTGGAGCATCTTTTGGATATATGCCCAGGAGTGGTATAGCTGGATCTTGGGGTAGAACTATTCCTAATTTTCTGAGAAAGAATCATATTGATTTCCAAAGTGGTTGTAGAGGTGCGCACTCCCATCAACAGTAGAGGAATGTTCCACTTTCTCCACATCCTTGCCAGCATGTGTTGTCACTTGAGGTATTGATCTTTGCCATTCATATAGGTATAAGATGGAATCTCAAAGTCATTTGACTTGCATTTTCCTCATAACTAGGGATGTTGAGCTTTTCTTTAAGTGTTTATCAGCCATTCGATATTCCTCTGTTGAGAATTCTCTGTTTAGTTCTGTATCTCATTTTTTAGTAGGATTATTTGCTTTGGTGGTGTTTAGTTTCTTGAGTTCTTCATATATTTTAAATATTAGCCCTTTGTCTGATATAGGGTTGGTAAAGATCTTTTCCCAATTTGTAGGCTGTCTCTTGTTCTGTTGACAGTGTCTTTTGCCTTATGGAAGCTTCTCAGCCTCATGAGATCCCATTTATTAATAGTTGATCTTAGAGCCTGAGGTGTTGGTGCTCTGTACAGGAAGTTATCTCCTGTGTCAATGAGTTCTAGGCTTTTCCCTACTTTTTCTTCTAACATGTTTAGTGTGTCTAGTTTTATGTTGAAGTCTTTAATCTTCTTGGACTTTACTTTTGTACAGGGTGATAAATATGGGTCTATTTACAAGTAGACTTCTAGGTAGATCAACACTATTTGTTAAAGATGCTATCTTTCTTCCATTGTATGGTTTTGGCTTCTTTGACAAAAATCAAATGACCATAGGTGTGTGTATTTGTTTCTGGGTCTTTAATTTGATTCCATAAGTCAACTGGCTTATTTATATGCCCATGCCATTTTATTACTTTTGTTCTATATTACAACTTGAGATCAGGGATGGAGATTCCTCTGGAAGATCTTTTATTGTCCAGGATTGTTTTAGCTCTCCTGGGTTTTTTGTTTTTTCATATGAAATTGAGGCTTGATCTTTGCAGTTCTGGAAAATATTGTGTTGGTATTTTGGATTGCATTGAATCTGTAGATTGTTTTTGGTAAGATGGCCATTTTTACTATGTTGATTTTCCCAATCCATGAGCTTGGGAGATCTTTCCATTTTCTGATATCTTCTTCAATTTTCTTCTGCAGAGACTTGAATTTTTTCATATAAGTCTTTCACTTGCTTAGTTAGAGTTACATCAAGATACTTTACATTATTTGTGGCTATTGCAAAAGGTGTAGTTTTCCAAATTTCTTTCGCAGCCAGTTTATCATTAGTATACAAGAGGGCTACCGACTGTTACATGTTAACTTTGTATCCTGCCACTTTGCTGAAGTTGTTTATCAGCTGAGGGGGTTCCTTGGTGGAATTTTGGGGGTCATTGATGTATACAATTATATCTTCTGTGAATAGTGAAATTTTAACTTCTTCCTTTCCAATTTGTATCCCCTTGATCTGCTTTAGCTGTCTTATTACTCTAGCTAGGACTTCAAGTACTATATTGAAGAGAACTGGAGAGAGTGGGCAGCCTTGTTGTGTCCCTGATTTCAGTGGAATTGATTTAAGTTTCTCTCCATTTAGTTTGATGTTGGCAATAGACTTGCTGTATATTGCCTTTACATGTTTAGATATGTGCCTTGTTTTTCCACTCTCTCTAAGACTTTTAACTTGAAAGGGTGTTGGATTTTGCCAAATGCTTTTGCAGCATCTAAAGAGATGATCATGTGTTTTTTACCTTAAGTTTGTTTATATGGTTGACTACATCAATGGTTTTTCATATATTGAACCACCCCTGCATGTCTGGTGTGAAGCCTACTTGGTCATGATGGATGAGATTTTTATGTGATCTTGGGTTCAGTTTGTCAGAATTGCATTTATATTCATAAGGGAAATTTGTCTGAAATTCTTTCTTTGTTGGGTCTTTGTATGGCTTAGGTATTAAGATGACTGTGGCTTCATAGAATGAGTTTTGTAGTGATCCTTCTGTTTTTATTTTGTGGAATAGTTTCAGGAGTATTGGTATTAGCTCTTCTCTCAAGGTCTGGTAGAATTCTGCACTGACTCCATCTGGCCCTGGTTTATTTTGCTTGGGAGACTTTTGATGGCTGTTTCTATTTCCTTAGGGGATATAGGACTATTTAGTTTGTTTGCCTGGTCTTGATTCAACTTTGATAATAGGAATTTATATGGAATTTGTCCATATCATTTAGATTTTCAAATTTTATGGCATATAGGCTTTCGAAGTAAGACCTAATGATTCTTTGGATTTCCCCAGTATTCGTTGTTTTTCATTTCTAATTTTGTTAATTTGGGTACTCTCTATTTGCCTTTGGTTGGTTTAGCTAAGGGTTTGTTCAACCTGTTGATTTTTATCAAAGAACCAGCTCTTCATTTCGTTTATTCTTTTAGTTGTTTTCTTTGTTTCTAATTTATTGATTATTTCCAGCTGTCTACTCCTCTTGTGTGTGTTTGCTTCTTTTTTTCTAGAGTTTTCAGGTGTTCCATTAAGTTGCTTGTATCAAGCAATGTCTCCAATTCTTATATGAGGGCACCTAGTGCTATGAACTTTCCTCTTAGCATTGCTTTTATTGTGTTCCAAAGATTTGGATATGTTGTGCCTTTATTTCCATTTGATTCTAGGAAGTCTTTAATTTCTTTCTTTATTTCATCTCTAACCTAGATCTCATTGAGTAAAACATTGTTCTTTTTTCATTTGTTTATAGGATCTTTGTTAATTATACTGTTGTTGATGTTCAGCTTTAGACCACAGTGGTCTGATAAGATGCAGGGGATTATTTCAATTTTTTTGTATCTGTTGAGTATTGTTTTGTGACTAATTATATGTTCAGTTTTGGAGAAGGTTCCATGTGGCCTGGAGAAGGAATATTCCTTTCTGTTTGGGTGGAAAGTTCAGTGGATATCTGTTAGGTCCATTTGATTCATGACCTCTGTTAGCATGATTATTTCTCTCTTTAGTCTCTGCTTTGAAGATTTGCCAATTGGTGAGAGTGGGGTGTTGAGGTCTCCCACTATTATTGTGTTGGTATTGATGTGTGATTTAAACTTTAAAAGTATTTCTTTTATGAATGTGGGTGCACTAGTGTTTGTGGCATAGATATTCAGTGATGTCCTCTTGGTGAATTTTTCCTTTGATGAGAATGAAGTGTTCTCCATCTTTCTTGATCAATTTTAATTGAAAGTCTATTTTATCATATATTAGAATGGCTACTCTAGCTTGTTTCTCAGGTCCTTTGCTTGGAAAATCTTTTTCCAGCCTTTTACTCTCAGGTAATGTCTATCTTTATTATTGAGATGTGTTTCTTGAATGCAGCAGAATGATGGATCCTGGTTTTGCATTACTTTTGTAAGCCTGTGTCTCTTTACTAGGGAGTTGAGGCCATTGATGTTGAGAGATATTAGTGACCAATGATTGTTGGATACTTTTATTGTGGAGTTGGTGGTGATTGTATGTGACTGTGCCTGTTGTGGTTTTGCTGTTGTGAGATTATCTATATACTGTGCTTTCTTAGCTGTGGTTGATTTCATTGTGATGGAGTTTTCTTTCTACTATTTTCTATAGAGCTAAATTGGTGTTTAGATATTGTTTAAATATGGTTTTGTCATGGAATATCTTGTTTTCTCTGTCTATGGTGATTGAAAATTTTGCTGGATATAGTAGTCTGGGTTGGCTTCTGTGGTCTCTTAGTGTCTGAATGGCCTCAGCCCAGGCCTTTTTGGCTTTCATGGTCTCTGTTGAGAAGTCAGGTATAATTCAGATGGGTCTGCCTTTATATGTTACTTGGCCTTTTTCCCTTGCTGCTTTTAATATATTTTCTTTGTCCTTTAGAGTTAATGTTTTGATTATTATGTGGTGGGATGAAGTTCTTTTCTCATCTAGCCTATTTAGTGTTCTGTAGTCCTCATGTATGTTTAATGATATCTCTTTCTTTAGGTTGGGGAAATTTTCTTCTATGATTTTCTTGAAAATATTTTCTGGTCCTTTGTTCTGTGGGAGGGGGGAGGCGATTGGGGCAGACACCCTGCTCTAGTACTCAAAAAAGTACAGTGTTGTTGGATCTTGTAGTTTCCAACCTAGGGGAACTCCAGCCATGGTGGGGTGGGTGTGAGTGTAGGTGTGGGGGGCTTGTTTTTATCATGTCCACTTGTTAAGTCTGAGAAATCCCCCAAACTGTGTTTTGGATAGTGGCCCTTTTGCTCACAGTGCCTCCACCACTGCGGCCACTACAGCTGACACTTTGTTCCCCAGGGAGTTCTGTGCTCTCTCCTGTATTTAGGGGAGTGCAGCATGCTAAAAGTTTGTACCTTCCAAACCAGCAGATGTCCAGCTGAAATGCAGGGGTGCTTGGAGTCCCTGGTTTGTTCCCCTCAGTCTATTTCATTGCTTTTGCTACTCAGCCCTCTAGACATGGTCCATACTGTGTGCTGCCATCTTGCACCCTATAACCTTTCTTAATACTGGTAATACTTTTCACTGTTCTTGCCATAATATTGAATAATCAGCTTTTACCAGGGCAACTTATTCTTCAAAATCTCCCTTTCACCTTGCTACTGAGAATTGAATTTTCTTCCCCCAAATAATATATATAGTGGTAACCCCAGTAACCTTAATTGTGACCCTATTTGGACAGGTATATACAGACATTCTTACGTACATTGGTAAGAGATACTGAGGGTGGTTAATATTGATTGTCAGCTTATGAAGTTTTAGAATTACCTAAAAGATTGAATTTCAACAAATCTAAGGAATTTCTTGATTGGGAAGATGGGAGAGACAGAGGCAGAGGCTAACAGTCCTGGTAAAAGTGCCTCTGAATTCCACAAACCAAACTGCAACAAACATAATTCCACTGATTCAACCAAAATGCCTGAACAGCACACTGACTAGAACTCAAAGATTTGCAAGGCTCCGTTTCCTGAGTGCCAGCATTAGAGGTGTGTACCACAATGCTTGGCCCTACATTTTTCATTACTTGAATCTTTCTCTATACCAGGCTGGCCTTGAGCTCAGAGGTCTGCTTGCCTCTGCTTCCTGGAATTAAAGATGTGTATGTTTCTTAGCTAGATCACATAGACCTCCCTCTTTGAATGTGATTTCTTACCAGAGCATTCATGTTCTGAATTAAAATTCCTCCACACAGAGGTGCTACTCCATGAAGATTCTCTGTGTTTCACTGAACTCCCACAAGATAAGAGGACACAGATCTCTTCCTAAATGTCTTTATTGTAGTTGTTACTAATAGCATATAAGATGAAGGTGGCATAAACAAATAAATTATGCCACTATCATTTTTGTTTATGTGTTAATATAATATCTCAACACTGATTAGATAATTTGAAATTGAATATAACTTAGATGGATTAATTAGCTAAGATATATCATGATGAAATTTCAGTGCCCAGAGAAGGAAAAGTGAAGAAGCGCTTCACACGCATGAGTGAGTCAGCACATCATAGCAATGGTCTGCATCCTCAGATGTTTGATAATAATTACTGAGAGCCTGTGTAGAATTCATCAACTTCAGATAACAAATAATGCCTTATATTATTGTGGGAACTGTGTCAATTAAGTTAGAAATTTAATAATACTGATGATGTCTTCTTACTTTCCCCCAAGAAAAGCCAATCTGCATAGCTGATGCTGTAGGTAGAAAGTAATTTTTTACTGTTACATCCTGAATCAAATGGTTTTTAGCAAATGAGATCATTAGAGACTAATGACCTGGTGGGATAGCAGTAACAGCATCCATAATTTTATGCCATATAACAATGCTGGTGGTTATTTTCTAAACCTCAGCATATTGTGTTCTAATAAGTCTCAATTGTCTGAAGAGATGGACAGGGAAAATTCAGTGATCAGACAGAACTTACTAAAGAGTTAGTACAGTGCATAAAGGTACTCAGTACAAAAACTAGCAAGCCTTGGAGCAGAGAGAGCTTGCACTGAATAACCTGACTTTTTAATTTCTATAGAAATTTAAACCCATAGTGGAAAAACTATACTGGACCCATTTTGTGATGACTTACTTGACATTCAATTCATTGTTAACTGGCTGGACTTGAATTACCTCTGTGTTGTCTGTGAGGGTGTTTCCAGGTTAACTAAAGCTCCACTCTAAACACAAGTAGCAAGTAAATTCCTCTAAAATCAGGGACCAGACAAGGCTTCCCACTTTGTCTGGATTGCTTCAATATAGATCTTGAAGTTCTAGCCAGAGCAATAAGACAACAAAAGGAGATCAAGGGGATGCAATTGCGAAAGGAGAAAGTCAAATAATCCCCATTTCCAGATGATATGATAATGTACATAAATGCCCCGTTAAAATTCCACCAGAGAACTCCTACAGCTGATAAACACCTTCAGAAAATTGGCTAGATACAAAATTAACTTGAAAAAGTCAGTAGCCTTCCTATATACAAATGACAATCATGCAGAGGAAGAAATTAGGAAAACTACACCCTTCATGATAGCCTCACGCAATATAAGATATCTAGGAGTAACTCTAACCAAAAAGTGAAGGACTTCTTTGAAAAAAACTTCAAATCTCTGAAGAAAGAGATTGAAGATGACATTAGGAGATTGAAGGATCTCCCTTTTTCATGGATCAGGAGAATTAACATAGTAAAATGGCTATTTTACTAAAAGCAATTTACAGATTCAATGCAATCCCTATCAAAACACATACACAATTTTTTAAAGACCTTGAAAGATCAATTCTCAACTTCATATGGAAAAACAAAAAACTCAGAATAGCTAAAACAATCCTGTACAATAAAAGATCCTCTAAAGGAATCTCCATACCTAATCTCAAGTTGTACTATAGAGCAACAACAATTAAACAGCATGGTACTGGCACAGCAATAGGCTGATGGATCAATGGAATTGAATCGAAGACCCAAAACTGAATCCACACAGATATGGTCACTTGATTTTTGACAAGGAAGCCAAATCTATTCAATGGAAAAAGGATAGCACCTTCAAAACATGGTGCTGGCCTAATTGGATGTCTACATGTAGAAAAATGTGATTAGACCCATATTTGTCACGATGAATCAAAATCAAGTCCAAGTGGATCAAAGACCTTAACATAAAACCAGAGACACTAAATCGGTGAGAAAAAAAGTGAGAAAGAGCCTGGAAACATTGGCACAGGAGATAACTTCCTGAAAAGAACACCAATAGGTTAGGCCTTAAGGCCAACAATTAATAAATGGGACCTTATGAGGCTGAGAAGCTTCTGTAAGGCAGAAGATAATGTCAACAGAACAATGTGAGAGCCTACAGACTGGGAAAAGATCTTCACCAACTCTATGTCTGACAAAGGTCTAATATCCAAAATATATAAAGAACTCAAGAAATTAAATGCCACCAAACCCAATAGCCCAATTAAGAAATGGGGCTCAGAACTAAACAGAATTCTCAACAGAGGAATATCAAATGGCTGAGAAACACTTAAAGAAATGCTCAATGTCTTTAGTCATAAGAGAGATGTAAATCAAAATGACTCTGAGATTCCATCTCACACCCATCAGAATGGCTAAGATCAAAAATTCAAGTGACACCACATGCTGGAGAGGATATGGAGAGAGGAACATGTTGGTAGGAGGAGAGAGGAACAATCCTCCTTCGTTGCTGGTAGGAATGCAAACTTGTACAATCACTTTGGAAATCTATCTGGCGCTTTCTCAGAAAACTGGGGATAAGGCTTCTGCAAAACCCAGCTATCCCACTACTTGGAATATACCCAGAAGATGCACCAGCACACAGCAAGGATATATGCTAAACCATGTTCATAGCAGCCTTATTCATAATAGCCAGAACATGGATACAGCCTAAGTGTTCCTCAGTAGAAGAATGGATAAAGAAACTGTTTACATTTACACTATGGAATACTACTCAGCTATTAAAAAGAAAGAATTCCAGAAATTTGTTGACAAGTGGATGGAACTAAAAATGATCATAATGAGTTAGTTAACCCAGGAGCAGAAAGACTCACATGATATATACTCACTTATAATTGGGCACTAACCCAAAAGGCATGTCCCATGAAAATCTTCACTTACCAGGAGATTGGGATAGATGTGAAGACTTTCTATTGGAACTCTAGGTAAGAAAAATATAGGAGAAAGGGAAAATAGAAGGATCCAGAGGGTCTTAGAAACCTACCAGAAGGACATCATGACGGGTGAATCGGGGACCAGGGGGGTCTGCTCAAATGACTGCACCAACCAAGGAATATACAAGTAGTAAACATTGAACCCCTAATCTGATCTAGCCAATGGATAGGACATTCTCCACCATTGAGTGGAGAGTGGGGACTGAACATGACATGAACTCTGGTGCTCCATATTTCACCACTTCCCCTTGGTGTCGAGGCTGGGTGACACTCAAAAAAAGAATAAGCAGGCTACCAAGATGAGACTCAATCACCTATGACCATATAGTAGGGAAGGAGGTCTCCCTCGGTCATAGACCTAGTGAGAGGAATAAGGTGAAAGTGGGAGGAAGGGAAAAGTGGTCTGATACAAGTGATGGGATAACAATTGAGATGTAATCTGAATAAATTAATAAAAAAGTGAAAAAGGATACAGTTGAATTTCCCCTTTCTCCACTTCCTGATCTGCTGAGATTTGGACAACAGCCTCATGGTTCTTCTGTGATGCCTTCCCTGTCTTGATGGGCTTTACCTCCTCAAGCTGTTATCCAAGGTAGATCTTTCTGAGGTTGCTTTTTCAGATATTTGGTCACAGCCGTGAGAAAAGTAACTTGCACGATTTTTAAAGAACAGGCTTACTGTCTAGTAACATATTGTTTCATTTTCAACAGATTTTTGGGTGCTGTTTTTTTTTGTTTAATTTTATTAATTTATTCAGATTACAACTCAATCGTTATCCCATCACTTGTATCCTCCTGTTCCTCCCTCCCTCCCGCTCTCACCCTATTCCCCTTCCCTAGGTCTAAGGCCAAGGGGGACCTCCTCCCCCACCATATGGTCATAGGCTATCAGGTTTCATCTTGGTAGACTGCTTATTCTTTCTTTGAGTGATACCAGGCCTCCCCACCAAGGGGAGGTGGTCAAATATGGAGCACCAGTTTTCATGTCAAACTCATTCCCCACACTCCCCATAACTATGGAGAATGTTCTGTCCTTTGGGTATATCAGGTAGGGGTTTGATGTTTACTATTATATTGTCCTTGATTAGTGCAATAGTTTGAGCAAGTCCTCCTGGACCCCACCACGTGTGTGTGTGTGTGTGTGTGTGTGTGTGTGTATGTGTGTGTGTGTGTGTATGTGTGTGTGTGTGTGTGTGTGTGTGTGTGTGTGTGTGTGTGTAATACAACAGAAAACAAGATGGCGAAGAAATGTTTAATATAAATCATCCAAACTCGTCTCGCAGAGTTAGAGACAAGAAGATAAAAGTGGAAAAAGACCAGACTGTGCAGTGAAGAAACCAAGGAAGGAAGAATAAACATCTCTGCTCAATAATTTCTAGCTATGAATTCTAAATGGAAAGGAGAACACTGAGGCTCACCGTAAGGAAGCTTTGCATTAAATACTACAAAACTGATTTTATTTATAAAATACTTGTCAGAAGAAATATTATACTTTACTTTTAAATTATTAAAAATATTAGCCTACAAGAAGAATATCATGATGTGTGACCTTTGCCATTCTTGCTGATGATGCACAGTGCTTCTGTTCTTGGCCTGAAAATACTCCAGGTAATCCAGCTGTCAAAGAAACATTTGAGCAGATATGGTTTGCAGAGCTCCACTGAAAATATGGATGGAATTTTGTTTTCTTCCAAGCAAAGGAGTTCTTGTTTCTCTCTTTGTATTCTAGGCCTGGCTTTCAGGATTTGATACTGACTGTGTCAAAAAGTTCAAATCATTCATATATGGATAGCAATTGCATTTCAGATGTTTCTTTTAAGATTTCTCCATATCTGTGAATCTCTTTGTGTGTGTTTGCCACATGCTATCAGGTTGCCATGAGAGGGTGTCTGATCCCCTGTAGGTGAAATTACAGGTGTTTGTGAGATCTTGGACATGAGTGCTGGGAAACAAACCTGTGACAACTGCAAGAGCAGAAATCACTTTTAATTAATGAGCTGTCTCTCCAGCCTTTATTTATCTGTTTGTCCTTGAAATAGAATCCCTTATAGTTCAGTTTTTCCTGGAACTCCCTGTGTTGTCAGCAGTGACGTTGAACATCTGATCTTGGCTCATTGCTGAGTCCTGGGATTATAGGTATATACTAGTATGTGTGATGCTGGTGATGGAACACAGGGCTTTGTGAATTCTGGGCATATGTTCTATTAACTAAGCTATATCTCTAAGCCATGGACTTCCACTAAATATTATTTATAAGATAAATTGTTAGTACTCAGAAATTTGATGCAATTACCATATGTTATCGTTAGGAAAGGTATATCCCATAGATCTGGGATTCAAGAACTTGAAAACTATCCTAGGAAATGGTGTTCAATGTGGAAGTGGTTAGAGCCTCCAAAACTCACCTTAAAAATAGTTAATTTTAAAGTTTTGCTATTGGAAACTCATATTTCTGGTTGTGAGCCTAGCCTTTAATGGTTGAGACATCTCTTCAGTCCACGTTCGGCACTCTTTATTATGACAAACATGGTGATAGTGGTTTTGTCAATAGTTAATGATAATGGTGCCCTTTATATAAAGTTTAATCATATATGGATATAACTTGACACTCTACTTATTTTGCTATTCTGGTCAACATTCTATTTTAGTCCAAATTACCTGCTTTGAGAATGAGGAAGCTTTTCTCGGGGGGTAATTACCAGTGTAATCTCAGCACCATCTGCTTGCCTTATGTTCTATAGATGGCTCAAATAAGGTAGTTTCAGGAGAGAGCTGGGTAAGGAACATTTCAGGACAGAGGAAATGAAGATAAGCAACATGAAAGTGATAATTAGGAGTTTAAAGTGGAAAAGCATATGGTATTGAACATATAGCTTAGAGAGCAGTATCTTAGACCTTTGGTCCACCTGAGATTTTCCTGAGACTAAGAACAGAAGGAAATCCAGGCTACAATAGAGAGTGGCCAATTAACCTAGGGGGAATTTCCAGAGGGACATAGCAGAAAGGAATAGCAGATGGTATTCATTTGTGATTTAGTGGGAAGAAGTAGCCGCAGGCTAGATGGAGCCAGCGGAACCTGGCTTTGCATACTCTAAGACAAAGCTTCAAAAGGGAATCCTGAGCCCAGAAGGATTTTCATGCACTCATCATTCATATAAAAATATGTACTTAGCACTTTCTAGGCAGGATGTACTTCATTGAGCTATTGGAGTAGATACAGCGATGTTCAAAGTCACAGTTCCTGCTTTTGGAGACTATATAATGTTTAAAAAAGCAGGGAAACAAGATGGGTGTATACGCAGATACACAAAATTCCTGGCACATGAGTATTGTGTTTAGGAGATGACATGCTAGGATGTTTCCCAGAGGCAAGAGATAATTGATGCCAGGACATTGTGGGGGGATTTTTTGGTATCTAAACAGAAACCTATGTAGACAGAACTTTTCTAAGCATTGAGAAATTGCCTAATATGGAGGTGAGAATCAACAGCAGGATCCAGGGTCCATGAGTAGAGTGGTTTAGGTTTTTAATTTTCATCAGATGACATAATAAATACATAAATATTTCTTATGTTTTAAAGACTTCTAAAATTTGACTCTGATTTATTGGACAATGAAGCTGCACATAAAGAGATGTTCTTGATGTGGCATATATTTATTATTCCTGCAGCTGTCACTCTAGAATTAGCATTTTAATAAGAATCTTCTTTTTTTAAACTATAGCAAACAAAAGGGCTTGAGCTTCCAAAGATACTGATGATGTCAGGACCTCTTTCAGTTAAATTCAGGTGAGCTCTGGTTTGGAGTAAGTAGAGCTTCTGTTGTCCCATGGACATGCCTTATTTGCTCAGTGGTGTGTAAGCTTTGAGCTTTTCAAACCTATTTTATTTGGGATTCTTTGATGCTTATACCTCCCTTTCAACCCACCTTCCATAGATAAGAGAGAAAAGAGGCTAACGGGAACAGGAGAAATAGACCTTTTCAGACCCAGTTCTTTGATGCAAGTGTAGTCAGGATTTCAGCAGACCCATTAAACAGCAAACTTGTATTTCAGCAAAGGTGACTGCAACTGCAGCAGCTAGAATCTGGAGCAGCAGCTGGAACCAGAAACCTCAAAGCATTCTCTGGAGCATTTCTCTCTAGGAATATGTAGAAGGAGAGCAATCAACAGCTAAGCAATAGTAAATGATGCCAAGACCAAAAGCCAAGCCTCTTGTTTGGGGATAATATATATAATATACTAGGATGCTTATCAGTTGGCAAAGACAAGGTCCCTGCAAGAGGAATTTCCTCTTCTAGTGGACAAACATCACTTGTTCTCTCACAAGTCTGTTTCTAGTGGATAAACACCGCACACCCTCACACAAGTCTGTTTCACATCGCATATGTGGGATCAAAGCAAGAGCATGTTTACATTCACTACAGTGGTGTTTGAATATTTCTAAGACACCTATATTCACCTCTCTAGTGTTACAAAATAAATCAAATAACAGTATAATGTTTGAAACTGGCAAGAAAGTGACATTGTGATACAACCTAACTTTCCCCCCCCCAAAACCAGAGTATTTATGAAAATTTTAAGGGGGAAGAAACATTGCAATTGCTACCCTCCATCATTCTTTAGCACTGTGTCAACGTGCTGGAGGGAGTAGCCAATGCCATCGCCCAGAGAATACAAGTGGGAATAGGAAGTTAAAGTTACATTATCAAAAGGTTTATATACACCCCAACCTCAAAAGTGAATTTTTACATATATAAATGATAGTCATATAAAAGATAGCATGAAAGAAAATGATGCATTTCAATAGCAATGGGAAACAAAACTGGGACCAGAGGCCATTTGCTCTCTTGTTTTCCCTCTCCTCTTCATGTTTGTGAGTAGACACAAGTGAACCTCCCACCCCCGTGTCATAAGTACATATTTTACTTTTAATTGGTCATTTACTTTTTTGTTTTCCCTCTCCTCTTCATGCTTTTGAGTAGACACAAGTGAACCTCCCACCCCCCGTGTCATAAGTACATATTTTACTTTTAATTGGTCATTTACTTTTTGTGTTTTCCCTGTCCTCTTCATTTTTTGAGTACACAAAAATGAACCTCCTCCCGTTCTTGTCGTAAGTACATTCAAGTCTTCTTTCTGCATAATTGCTCCCTTGACGTTGTTTAAGTCTGTCAGCAGCAGAAACTGATAGAATCAATTGAGGTGTGAATTATGTTTAATTAAAACCTATCACTTAGAATTGAGTGAAACAGCATTTTCTGTTCATTTCATCTCAGCTACTTTATGTCTCCTAGGACTGTATGACAGGGGCATGGCTTCATACTGGTATTTGGGTGGATCAACACAGCTGTGTGCTGTTTTTGATAAGAAAGACACACCAGTGCTCACTCAGTACCAAGGTTGGGACACTCCAGGATCAGTATCATATAACATTCTGGCTTCTTACTCATTGTGCTAATGCCCCATGAGACTTTGAAAGATCCATGTTTGGTGTTTCTTACCCTACTCTTCTCCAGGGCTATTTTCTCTAGGAACACTCAGATTTCACACTAAAGTGGTATTCACACTTCATTGTCACCCTCATCACATTGGTAAACAGAAACATTTGTCATGAATTCTCCCAATTGTCTTTGGAATCTTAACTTCCATCTTAAAATTCCCAACAAACCATAATCCTCTTAATTTGGATGTCTCTTTGACATCTCAAATTACAACTGGATTTTTGTTAAAGAGTAAGGCATAAATCCTGGGGTGCTAATTGATGATTTTTTTCTTGAGAGAAGATGGTGAGAGTCTCTACTATCCAAGAGTATTTGAAATCTGGAAGTTGATCAAAGAAGGCATGGGCCATATGTAAATAGGAATTGTCTTCTGGAAAGATAAGATGTTGAGAAGTAGCAAGAAAAAGAAGTAAGTGAAACAGATCAGGTAAAGACCATGTAAAGGCTCTGATAAAGCAATATCTGAGCCAGAATTAATTTCAGGCATTCTTCACAGACATTCATTCCATTTATAAAGGTTGACACATTTTGGTGTATTTAAATTGCAACTAAACTTTTCATAATTGATAGAGAAATTTGTGTTTTTTTGATAATTTATTAGTCTATTTTCTTTTATTATGATGCCTTAAAATATTATTACAATTATCATTCAGTCAAATATCTTCTACTTCCTCCTCCTTTGCTTTTCCTGTGCATTCACTGCCTATGTACTCAAATTGTGTCTTTAAGGTAACTCCTATTTCTTTGACTCACTCCTGTCCTCTTTTGCTCACAGCCTGTGACAACAGTCTTCTAAAAATTTTGTTTTCAGTGGTGTTCTACACTGCTTCTATTGCACAGCTGGCAACCTTTTCGATTCAATCGTTGATTATTTATTCAGATGCTGCACACCTTTCACTGACTTTTTTCCATTCTGCTTATGATTGAAAGCAATTTCTCAGGTGGTGCATGAGATTTTCTTTCATCTAATTTTAGCATGGTCTAACAAGCATTTCCCATCACTCCTCTTCAGGAGCCATTACTGTAGGGAAGGTAGAGAATGTGCTGGTTTCTGTAACCCTACTGAACATATTCCTCTCTGGGTGGACCATGCTCCCTCTATCGTGTCATATTCTATAAATCTTTTGGAATCACAATATAATTATATCATTCCTTCCTCTAAACCCTCCCATGTACCCTACCATGTGCTCTTTCTAATTCCTGGGCTCCTTTACTTTAATTGTTCACACACATACATCCATGCCCACCCTCATGCACACACACACATACACACTCACTCATATCTGTGTGTCTTCCTAAATATGAAAATATGATTTGCTCAATATGTATAATGTTACTTGTAATATATATATAATTATATAATATATGTAATGATATTATATGTATGTTTCTATGTATATATCATAGCTGATCATTTAACCATTCAGTATTGGATGAGTCATTGGGATACTTTTTCCTGAGGAAGACTATTTCTCTAGCTCTCAGAATTCTTTAGTTTTCTGTGGTTCTTTGTCTAGGTTAGAAGCCTTGTGAGTTTTTCCTCATCCACATCTACTGATATCCTTCTTGTTCAGGTCAGGGTTAGACAATCTTGTTGATGTGACTTAATAGGTGTAGCTGTTAGAACGTACGTAGTTTCCCAAGCCCGCCTCTAGGTTGCCTAACAACCTCTGACATCACCTGCTGCCAGGTGTGTGGCAGACTAGACAAGGACAAACCTGCCATCTACTGTTGTCTTTCTTACTCTCTTACTCTCTGTTCCCCTGGGATGCTCCGCCTTTTTTCTCTTCTCATGCTTTTTACAACAAATCTTATACTATGTATGTTATATGGTGCATATTTTATATTGGTGGCTTGTACTGGGAAGGCGTGCTGGAATCTCTTTTACCAAACTCTTTCTACATGTCATGTCCACGATTTGCCTTCTGTTCCACCAGTTGCTAACCACTGTTCTATCCATTACTGACCATTGATTGGAGAGTTTTTCCTTCCTGGTCAGAGTAGACCCTAACAGCTGGATGTTACCACTGACCTCCACTTGTACATCGTCCTTCGATGAGATGTCCTTCTCCTACTGGCATGTCTTCCTTTCCCTTTTTCTTGCACACCAAAAATCTTGTAACCAGGTGAAATCATGCTGCTCGGATGTTTACCCTGGCCACTGGAAACCTGTGTGATAACAAGTTTGGCCAGCTTGTGCCAACACATTTCTAGTGCCCCAAGCCCTCTGGGATGCCATTGGATTGGGCTTGAGGCTTATTTCTTTCTATCTTCACCCACCCATGGAAATGGAATCCATAACTCAGACTTCCAAGCTTTTTGGAGCACATAGCTTCTAAATTATCTGATTACACCACGCAAGTGATGGGGAACATAAAACATTTTCCTTTTTTTATGCCCCTTTCTCACTCCAAAACTTCTTTTTAAGTCACCACTGCCACTGCTGCCACCACCAACCAACCTGCCTGAGCTGGCCAGCAGCAATGGCTGCTTTGGAACATGTTTATCTTGCCACTCCTGCCACCTCTGGGGGCAGCAGAACACAAGGCTGCTGTCAGACCACTATTTTTACCAATGCGGAGGTAAATTTAATTCTAAATTCTACTTAGAGATTCTCCCAGGTGTCTCTGGCTCCAGCATTCCTCTACTTCCCACAGCTACCCGCTGCACTTGTGGCTCCAGGTCCTGACTACCCCACGCCCATCCTTGGCTTCAGTGCGTGCTGATGACAGCAGTTGTCACAGAATCTCCAGTCGTGGCTCTGGAAGCAGTGGCTGCTAGAAGTGGTGACCCAGGCAGTGGCAGCAGCAGGTAGGAGTCATGGTAGCTGTGGAGGGACTTTTAAAATCTGCCCACTGCAGGCTGCTCACAACACATGGCTGATTGCCACGTTGGTTTTGGGACAAGGAGTGGAGCTATATGGCCTTGCTGCCATCTTGACTGAGGGCAATCACATGACTAGCCACCACATTTTGTTTTGTTTTTTTTAAATCATACCTCTACAAACCATTTTTTGAGGGCTTCTAGCCCCCTTCAAATCTTCACTGAACTCCAAAAATAACTTGTCTTTTAAGCTTCTGCTGTTCAGTCTACAATGGTGCAGTTAATAACTCATCACGGGTTTTACATTTTTAAGGATATATTTTTTTACAACAGTCTGCATAGATGATCCAACTTGGTTTAAAATGTTTTTATATAACAAGCTAATTTAAAATATATGTCTAACTACTCATGTCTTTATTAGTCCTTAGATAAATGAACAAATGCTGTTTCTCCTGTTTCCAGGTGCTGTGGGTTCACTTGCAAGCTTCCTGGTCAAAGGATTTGGCATAATAAATTCAAATGCAGTTTTAAAATTGATCTACAGTGTCCCACTATGTTGCCACCCCTGGACTATGATATACTAATTCTAGAGACAGTCATTTGCTTACAATGTTAGAACTTGGTTATCATGTGCTACCTTCATTTTCAATAGGTAAAACCTCATTACCTTCCTTGTGCTTATCCTTGTTTTTGCTAGTCTATAATATAGCTTTAGACTATTATAAGCTATCGAATTTTTATAAACTAAATCATACTGTTCTATTTTCTTCTTATAGACAATGCTTATGTTTTCTAAGTCTCCAGCTTAACATGGAAGAAACCTAAAGTCCTAATCCTTAATTATTAATATCTTATAACTGATCAAACCCTTTAACATGTTTAAGAATATATTTTTAGTTATGCTAAGAACCTATGTGACATATTTTCAAGGTCAAACATAAAATAAGATCATAACATTCTGTTTTATGTTTCAAAATGTTTAGAGCAGATAACTAGAGACAGACAAGAATTGATTAACTCAAATATATTAGCTCTCAAACTTGGCAGAGATGTGCTGAATAGGCCATTTAACGTGTGCAAATTTATTATGAAAAACAGAGATTCCAAATCCTACTAGTAATTCCTTAAGGTCTTCAAGAATATCTGGGAATAACAACAGATGACTTCAACCCTGGATTGTGGTATGCTAACCACTGGACAAGGCTGCCCCCAATGTCTCCTCCTCCGCTAGGGACCAGCATGAATTATGGACACACTGGACACAAAGAGAGTTATTGTCTCATGTTGCTGAAATGAGTTGAGGTCAGTCTCTCCATGTTATCCTTCCACAGGTGAAAAACCCCCACAGATCTTCTGATCCAGGTGACCTGACTGCCCATGTTGCCAAAGGAGCCTGCAACAACTGTCTAGGTACTGGGATATGACTAACTAGTCATCTCTGTCATTTTAATTGATACATAAATTCATTCATATTACAATTTATACTTTTAAGGTCTCTGTTCACATTAATGGCCAAGTTAATGTTAACTTATGAGCTAAACAACAGGCAATTAGCTCCTTAGCCCAAAGTAATCCACCATGTTAGTTCATTAGTTAATTCATTAGCTAATTAAAATTACTAGATACTAATCTCTTATTTTAAAAGGCAAATAGTTTTGCCTTGCTCACAGACCTCAGAATAAAGATAAACAGGCTTCAGATGCTTTCTTAGTCCTCTTCTTATGCAATGGATCAGGCCTATAGCTTCGTTCCTATAGCTGCTACTGTCAGGTATAGATACAATCTACCTTACTACCAGACTTAAAAAGTAGGTCTCAGATGCAGCCTTTTACCATGCTTTTAGCTAAAGGACAGTGACTGCTCACAGCAATTTCTCCTGTCTCATGGTAGATAATTACATAAGAATACAGAAGTTTAAGTTAAAAACTTAAGTTTCTAAGAAAGTATTTGAGGAGCTAAGAAGGTGTTTTAACATTGATAAAGGCAAGTTATAAAAGTTCAAGGGTCTAAGAAGGTGTTTTAAAGTTGGTAAAGACAAGTTATGAAGGTCAGAGCGTTTAAAGGGTTTTTTAAAACGATGTTTTCAGGTACCCAAAATAGAAAAGAATGCTTCATTTTTTTATTGCTACACTCCTGTTGCACTATCTAGAGCTTTGGCATTAATCATTAAAGCTATGACTTATTAACCTAACTCTGGTTAAAAATTCCCCTATACAATCCACTATCACAATTCCAAGTTAAAGAATTTAAATTTCATTTGCTTTGTCTTTTAAATACAGACTTAAATGTTTTCCATTGTGCTTGAACTATATACATCTAGTCTTCTGGATAGAGGGAAGAAGCCCCTCTTTCATGATGGGTACTGGTGCTGAAAATTAAGAACAAGTGAGCTTTTACCTTTCTGCTTTACAGGAGGTTTCTGCCCTCCTCACATTACCATTTCACAGATGTCAAAAGGATCCATTAGGTTTCTGCCTTTCCTAAGCTCACCTCAAAGAATATTCATTCTTTTAACTCAAAGTTTCTTTTACCCAAACCTCTGCTATACTATAACAAAATGTATATATGCTATCTTTTTCTACAATGTTTATTTCACCATAGATTGCAAACAATGATGATGTTAACACACCTAAAATTTATTTGCTTTTGTAAACTTAAAAGGATTCTTGTAAGCTACAGGAAATCCACCTCTCAGATAAAATGGAATCCAGAAAAACACTGTCAATTAACAGCCTAAGTTTCCCACCCATCACCTAAATCAGAGGGTGTTTCCCTGATTTTTGGACTCTCCTATCTACCTGATTGCTACATTCATGCACCCTACACTGGCTGATTGCTGAGTTCCCTTCTGGTTGACATAAACACGTCCAGCCATTCTTGCCAACTTACAACCAAACCCTTTATCTAGGACCTTCTCCTTTGGATGAAATCTCACTCTACTGGTATGGTTCTCTCTCCCTCCCCTCTTGTTCATGTTTGAACCACTAGCACTAGGTGACCATGCTTGCTTGGGCCAATCCCTTGGTCTCTGAGCAGTGCTGATTAGTTGCTGGAAGAGATTACAGCAATTGTGTTGAGTTAAACCTTGTTCTGGGTATGTCCCAATGGGTCACTGACTTCTACTCTCACCATGGTAACAATCCATTCATCATGCCTTTAGTCTCCCCTCTGGGATGCCCTCTGGAGAATTTTAAATCTCTATGTCTGCATAAAGGGATGCTAAGCTTACATTCCTCTGCACCCAAACACAGACAGATCCAAAATGGAAACTTTTTAATTACTGCTAGCAATTGGGTAAATGGAAAGAAGTTCTTTACGTTCAAGCCTTTTCTCTTCTTTGCTCCAAAACTTCCTTCTCTGTTCAATATCTCAAAAGTTTCAAATGTACACTGAAAGGGAACTTTCTCCCAAACCTACTAACTTTATCTTCTGCCCACATATATGGGCAGTTGATCAAATTGGGAGCACCAAAGTTCATATCAGAGGCAGTCCCTGCTCTCCCAACAAACACAGAGAATGAGCAGTCCATTGGCTATACCTGAACAGGAGGTCTATGTTCTCTGCATGGTACAACAGTTTGTGCAGGGCCCCCGGGTCGAGATCTATCACTCTTGATGGTCTCCTTGTGGGTTTCTTAAGCTCTCTGGGTTCTTTCACTCTTCCATACTTACACTGTCAGTAGACCAAAATGACAGCCTATCAACTTGGAAAAGATCTTCACCAACCTTACATTGGATAAAGAATTGATATCCCAAATATATAAACACTATTTCAGCTTTTTTACCCCCTGTCAGCACCCCAGTGTCAGAAGAAAGCAGCCAGAGATGATTGCTTTCTTCATCTTTTATCCATTTATTATAAATAAAAGGCTGGAATGATGTGCCTCAGACCTGGAACAAAAAGCTCCAGATTCTCCCAGCATTCCTTGGTCGCTATCTGCTGCAGGACGTGGCAAGCATTCCCTGCCTGTTACTCTGAACTTTTTAGGGAATGGGCTTTTCCTTCTCCTTTACCATATAATCTGGACATTTTTTGCTCTTGCACTCCCTTACATGACAACCAAGAGCTGCTTCCAATGAACCTACATTTATATATTTTAACTTACCTTGCATGAAAAACAATACAAGCTCCTCATTATTTTTTAATTATAGGAAAAGGGAGGAATGTTTGCATATAAGCAGCTTCACAAGCCTGCCTCTAGGTCTCCTAGCAACCTTGACATTATCATCTGGCTCATTTGATGCCATGTGTGACAGACTATAGTAGGACAAACCTGCCACCCATGACTCTGTCACTCCCCTACGTTGTCTCTCTTACACTTTCTCGTTGTGTCTCTTTCAGTCTCTCTTTCTCTGTCTCTGTCTCTGTCTTTCTCTGTGTCCCCCTGGGCTACTCCATTTCTTCTCTCCATATGCTTCTACAATAAATCTTATACCATGCATTCTGTGTGACAGATATTTAATAGTAGCTTCTCTGACATTTCTAGGAGACACAATATTATGGCAAACTTCTTGCTTCTCTGGCTCATACAGTCTAGTTATCTCTCTTGCTATGATGCCTGTGCCTTAGGTGCAGGAGTTATGTTGTTAATGTATCAGTTGGGACAGAGATCCACAGCTCTGCATTTTATCTAAACCACCATAATACCTAATTACATTCTAAATATTTGTCCTTATACCCACAAGAAAATATACGTCTCACCCTTCACCAAGAAAATTTCTCTTTGCAACAGAGGAGGCTATTTAAGAAAGCCACAATTGATCATATTCTTTTCAATGCTGATACTATTTCAAATGATAAAATCCAACATGTTCTTCTACAGTTCAAATGCCACTCATTATGGGTATCTGCATTGTAATGTACTGGGTAGTGAAACACTGTCCAGTTAAAACTATTCTCTGTTCTTTTTGCTAAGCCTAGCTTCTAATATAATACTTTCATAAAAGATGATGTTCAGTTTATTTGAGTAAGCTAATAAATGCATAAAACAGAGAATTTTTGTGCATGCATGTATGTAGTGTGAGTGCATGAATGTTTGCTTATACATGTGCATGTAGAATGTGGGTGATCAAGAGTCTTTCTTGATTTCTCTCTGTCTTAGTCTCCCACTTCCTCTACTGTACCCAGTGTTTACTAAGGTAACAGTACAGTTAACCACTTTACTAAGGTAACAGTACAGGTAACCACTTTACTAAGGTAACAGTACAGGTAACCACTTTACTAAGGTAACAGTACAGGTAACCACTTTACTAAGGTAACAGTACAGGTAACCACTTTACTAAGGTAACAGTACAGGTAATCACTTTACTAAGATAACAGTACAGGTAATCACTTTACTAAGATAATAGTACAGGTAACCACTTTACTCTGGGTTTTCTACTTCCACCACTTGAGAGCTGAAAGTACAGATGTGTCACCACACCCATATCATATTTATGTGGCTTCTGGAGAGCTCAACTCTGGTCTTGCTTTTGTAGAAAGTACTTCATCCACTAAGGCAGCTCCTCAGCCTGAGAATGGATATTTAATATGGCAACAAATAAGCTATAAATTCTACAATTCCTATTGCTTATGGGTGAAAATGATTTGTGCATATGAGGGCTCCCTACTTTATAGGACCGAGAAAGATGAAGGGGAATGCAAGCTCTGAACTTTGCAATTTATGAAAATTGACTCTAAGAGTTGGACTGGTAGGCTTTCATTATGCCTGTAATTCTACAAGGCTGCTGTTTGGCTCATTCTTTATTACATTGTTTATCTACATAGTGTTCACCAAAAATGGATTTTTCTCACTCTCATTACTAAGAAAAATACCATGTTTTTCTGAGGAAATGACTAAGTATATTTTGTGATGTCTTCTCTGTCATTTCTTCACCATCAAAGCACATAGCTCTGCTCTCTTTCTTACTGTTGCTGTTAGAATGTTGAAGTTTAATGATACTGGTAAGGAGAAGCAGCATGAAGGAAGGGTGGTCAAATCCTTCTGAAATTGAAGATTTTGTGAAAATTAAAAGGGAAAGAGAAAATTCTAGGTGGAATTTATTTGCTATTCAATAAATCAAAATATATTTCATTTAGATATTAACACAAATTATTTTTCAAATCAGATTATTTATTTGAAAAATAACATAATGGTGTTCATATGGGCTGCTTTGGAAAGCTATATTAATTAAAAACTATAATGTAATAGGAATGTATAAAAGTTCAAAGGCACTCTGAAAGGACTGGAAGAAGGAGATACAACATTGAAGCCAGATTTAGCTGTAGTAATTCCTTAGCTGGACACAGTACTACCACTCCACTGAACAAAGCAGCTGACTTTGTAAAGATGCAACTGGACAGACTGGAGATGTACTTCTGTCATAGAGAGCTCATGCTGAGGTAGGGATAAGATTAATTACAGTGGGTTTAGCCTAGTGGAGGACAGGTGAGAGAAGAAATAAAAAAGTGTGTGTGTGTATGTTGCCCTATGAATTCTTGTTTTTTCTGTAGTTTTTAGGGGAAGGGTTACTCTGCTTTTGTATTGTTTCCTGTCTTTTGATGGAACTCTGAATTTGTAAAACTACGTTAACCTTCTGTATTATTCAATAATGGAACAATAAAAACAAGTCACTGGAAGTATCTAGCCCATAGCAACTGTTTGGGCAGAGGAAGGTTATGCTCTCTAACTAGACTTTATCTTCTGCAAAGACAGTCTGATTTGATGTTACAAGGAGAAGCTCCTCATTTAGAATAGGAGAAAATCAACGTATACCATGACAACCACACACACAGCTCTGTCTACTTGGCCTGCTGATCATGCGTAACTCATTATAGGTGTAGTAAATAGAGCTAAGTGATACAACTATTGTCTGTTGAGTCGGGACTCAGAAGAATGGTCCAGTGAAAGAATTCTATAGCCTTGGGATTGTGTTTCAACGAAGTGATGTGTGTGTGTGTGTGTGTGTGTGTACGTGTGTGTGTGTGCGTGTGTGTGTGTGTGCATGCGTGCAGGTGTGCACATGGGGGAAAGTCTGGTATAAGTGTTGGTATGTCATGTGTTTGAAAGAATGAGCCTAAGTCCATAAGAGAAGATGTGTATGGATGTATTTGGTGGGTATGTTCTGTTTGTGTTTTAATGCATGTGCAGAAAAAAATGGTGAAGGGAACCATTCATATTATCTTTGATATCATTTATTGGGAGAGGATAAGTGTCTAGGGATGGCACAGCCTTAGATTTTTCATTTGTTTATAGATGTGCTGATTACATTTGTGGTAGATGAATTATTTTATTCTGATGATATGAGCTTTTTCATGAATTACTATTATGTCCTCATAAAAGGGTTGAGAGACTGTAAGTGACAAAAAGAACATTGTTTACCTTGTGGATGAGTTTAAAAATAATACTTTTCCCACCACAAGTCCTAATTTTTAAACCAAAGTCTGGTTTAAATGTAAATGTTGAATGTATTTAGAAAGTTAAAAATAAATTATTGCTGAAGCAAACAAAAACAACAGCAACAACAAAATGTTGAGCCTCAGACTTGTGATCCTAGAGCTTGGCAAGCTGCCCACTACAGAATATGTCTTATTATGGCATTACACATCATTTCTATAATCTTCATTTTATGATCTTCATTTTGAATGATTTGATGGTTCAGGGGTATGGTAATAGATATGAATTTTATTTTGACATGTGGAAGAAGGCATTTAGATGCGGGAATGTGTGCACTGTGAGATGATTAGAAATTATTATGAGGTAGAAAATTTGTGATTGAGTTTGAATGATTGAATCTATTTTAAAAATGTGCAGAGCTGTTAACTTTCAACATAATTTGTAGAGTCAAAAGAAACAAATTTCCTTTTAGTTATTCATATTTTATTTTTGAGATAAGCCATAGCTATTTCATTATTTCTTTAAAGAAATGGCTTAACAATAACCCTGCTTCTTCAAAAGGGGAAAATCAGCTTGAAGTCATGGTAAGAGAGTGTTTTTCTTTAAGATTGTATTAAGAATTAGTAAATTAACAGTTATCTTTAATTAATTACTTGCTGCTTCAAATTCACACATTCCAGGGCAAAGTAGGAAATAGTTGACAGAGGTCTGAAGGCTTGCAGAAGAGACTTCACATTTCAGATGAAAATTAAAATCTTGTTAAGGTCTGCATATTTTTTTCTTGGCTACTTTTTGAGATATGTCCCATCGGACAGTGGGTGGTATAGGTCTGATAAATAACACTTTAGCTCTTTAGCCTGGTTTCTAGGGCAGATCTGTTTGTCCTTTTGTTTTCTAATTGTAAGTACATTGGTTTTTTTCCTCCAGAAACATATAATTATTCAACTTTGACTTGATGCAACCAGAGTTGTGACTACTGTTGTTTGCAGTGTAGGAAAATGTGAAAACTCAGAGGAGCATAATATGTGGTTCATGTATTTTTACTTTCCATATTCATTTACTGACTTTTAGAGTGAAGTACATGAATTCTAGCCACAGAGGCTTTTAGGGCCTCCGTATTCTTAGGATCACATACCCCAAAGCAGTGAGCAGTTGATTCATGGGTATGTGTTCTTTTCCTCAGGCAACAGAATATGCCTGAGCGTTTCAGATCATTCTTTTCTCCTTCTAGCATCTCTGGGGAGTTTCTATGGTGACAGATTTCCTCTACATATCTTCAGTCTATAGAATAAATATTTTTGTGGTTATAAAAGCTTTTCATGGCCACTTCAGTTATATTGAAATAGCCTTTTCTCAATTTTCCCTATCATAGAAAATGTCTTAACACACTATGAGTCTGACCCTGTTTTTCCTTTATAACTATTGCTTACAATTACACATTACTTTTGTTCTTCTAAGGGTTATATAACTTTTGACTATGCTGGATGCTCACCTATTAAATGAATTATCAGTATATTACAATGAAAAACTATAATATCTGCTCTAGGAAAAGGAATTTAATATCTAACTAAACTGTGGTAGCTACACCTGAATTTTATTTCTGTTTTAGTCCCCTTTTACCTGTGATGAACTAATACTTAGACTCTTTGTCTTATACAAAGTCAATAAAGAAATCAGGAAACATTTTATTAAACAATACTTCTCCCATTAAATTAATAAGGCTCTTTCTCTGAATCCCAGTACTAGGATTGTTATTTACCATTGAAGAAAAAGGTTCTGCACTAAATTCCCTTGAAGACAAAGGCAAGTGATAGAGATTATGACTTAATACTGAAGTAATTATTTCACTTAAAATGTCAGGAATTTTACAAAGATGTGATAATTTCATTCTTTGTAAAAGTAGTTTTTATTTGCATGGTGTAATTGTCATCTAAGAGGTTTACTGCTGAATAAACTCACCCTTTCTCGTTCTTTCTGAACTCTTGCTGGCTGGTTCAACTCAGCTGTTCTGGCTCAAAACTGCTCTCCAAGCTGACTGATTCAAACTGGCTTCTTTCAGCTTCTGAGTTTCTCTGCTTCTGAACTTGACAACCTGAACTGTTCCAAACTGCAGGAATTCACTTGAACTGCACTGAACTGCCCATCCTGTCCTGTCCTGTACTTTACTGTACTCTACTGTACTGTCTTCTCTACTGAACTCTCTACTGTACTGTACTATTCTGTTTTCTCTTCTCTCTCTCTCTCTCTCTCTCTCTCTCTCTCTCTCTCTCTCTCTCTCTCTCTCTCTCTCTGTTGTACCTTATTCTACTGTGCTCAACTCTACTGTAGTGCTCTTAAGTAGCTTCTATTTTCTGTGCTGTTTTCCTGAGAGTTGGGCAGAAGACTAACACAGAAAAGAGACGCTTAAGAGATAGATCACACAGACCTAGAATGTGTGATAATATTGGATGTGATTATTTTATAATTATTTTTCCAAGCCTACTTTGTATAAAATCCGAATGTTGGGCTGGAGAGAAAGCTCAATGAGTAGCGGTTTGGTATGCAAACATAAAGATCTGAATTTGAATATCCAGAATCCACATAAGATGGATTCTGGAGCAGACCAGTAGGAGGTTTAGCATGAAAGTTTATAATCCAGGTGATTCTATGGGAGCAATGGAGGGAGAGACAGGAGAACCTGAAGACGGCAGGCCAACCAGGATGGAAGACACGGCAGGAAAACAGTAAAGAGCTTCTCTCTGAAACAAGATTCAAGGGAAGGACTGATATCTGTGGTGTTCTCTGACCTCCACACATATTCTGTGGCACCTCTGAGCATGCACTCACAAACATAGATGTACACACACACATACACACACACTTAAACACACATACTCATCGTATACCTCCCCCACAGAGATATATTACACATGAACTGCTTAAAATTTTCTACACAGTTCCATTAAGTTAAATTATTAAGGGAATAGTTGTTCCAGAGTATGACATTTTTGAATCTAGAACTTGAAGGAATACTTTGGCCAGAGTACTCAGGAGGCCAAACATTTTATCACTTTGGCAAGAAGTGGAGAAGTGAAATATGTCATTAGAGATGATTTGCAAGGATGACTTCTGAGTTGTTATTTGTAAAACTACACAAATGAATATTGAGGTCATATTCTTAGTCTCCATTCTTCAGACAGGTCTTGAAGTCAGTGTTTTCCATGCTACGGACTGAATGTGAAACAACCTCCTTCAATTCGGTGGTTAAGTATTAACAGCTTTTGTGGAAACTTGCATAGCTGAAGGAAAGCGGCCAGTGAATATGTGACTTTTAAGGGTATACCAGATCCCCATCTCTTCTTCGTTTTATTCTTATTTGCTGTAAAGTGAGTAGACTCTGATGCATGCTCAGGCTGCCCTGTATTCTGCCTCAGAGCCAGACCACAGTCGTGTGATTAAAGGGACATTGACCAAAGCTTAATATGTGAGTTAAATATACATCTTTCCCTTTCAAATTGTTAATGTGCGGGGTTTTGTAAAAGGAATTCAAGCTTCTAATATAAGAACAAAACCCAGATCATTGGGGATAGTTCAATGAAATGTCTTTTCTCACTAACAATTAGGTGAGATTGCTTTGGTTCAGCAACACTGGAAATCTTTCTACTATCATGTATTAGAAACTTGAATGTGGCTGGCTTCCTCAAATTCTTAAAGAGATTAATGAAAGCATATTTTTCCCTTTATGGAGTTTTCCTCTCCACTTATTTGCAGGTAGGTTAATATATTTCTCACAAGACAGTTCATGTCTAAGGAAACTCTTGATTAAAGACTTCATATTCTTGTGTCATAACCTTTCAATATATTGGAAAGAATTTGAGGACAATAAACTATAAAATTGTCTTGTAATTATAGACTACCAGATCAGTTGATCTAGATAGAAATTTTGTAAAATTTGTATTAATGAATTAATTTTAGTCAAACTCATAGGTATGCAAATGTTTTTTGACTTTCCAGCATTATTCCACACTATTTTCAGTTTTGTTAAAATAGAACCTTCAGGTACCAAGGAGAAAGAAGGCAGGTCAGGAGGAAAAAACAAGACCAAACAAAATAACACTGAGTAAACTGGCATGCCCTTGCATTGTTATTGATTTTATTTTCAGAAGTCCTGGCAGTCAACTCCCTCCGGGATAGAGAAAAACTCTGAGATACATCGTGGAGCCAATGCTGATTGTTGGATGCTTTTGAAATTGACATGGGCCTGAATTTTTATTCTTCTGTTCTGGAATAACCACTGAACTGAATTTGTTTATTTATTTATTTATTTTTTAAGTTCAGCTGCAGACACTTCCTGATTTCAAATTGTTCCTACTGTGGGAAAATGAATAAAAGTATTTATCCCATCACGATAATGCATATTTTGTTTGCTAAGAAATTTACTAGCATGCACTCATTTTGCACAGGTCAAAAAATGTTATTTTAGAGTATTGGGACTCACTATGTATAGGGAAGGTGATTTTTCTGTGTAAGCATTTCTGGCACCCACAACTGAGATGACTGTCCTATAAGGCTCAAGACCACTCTCAGTCATTCTATGAAGCTAAGGCTTTGACTTTCTACCCTCCTTCTACCTCAAAGGGATGCTATGAACTGGGAATGGATTCTTGCCATTCTGGAGCAGATGTTTGTAATTTGGTTTTCAAAGACTATTATGGAGGTGATAATACCTTTCTGTCTCACCACTACCACTGTGTGAATGTGGAGAGAATAAGGACTTGGGAAGAGCAATAACACAAAAGAAATCCATCCAAATACTACTCCAAAGAGATTTGAAGGCCTCTATCTGCCAGAGTAGAAAAGACAAATAAGGACAGTGTACCTCTGGATCTATTTAGTAGATCTGGAGAGAAAAGCTTGTGTCGATATCACATGAGAACTGATCTTTGAAGACCTACATGGAAAGGAAATGTCCTGTTAGGCTAGGTGCAGTCGTATGTCCTCTTCTCCATAGGCATGCCTTGATACTGAAAAGATAGTGGTCACAATGAACAAAGCTTTCTCTGTCTTCTCCAGTCAAAGTCTCTGACACCTAGGGGTCAGGTTGTTACTACAAAGAAAGACAAAAGGACATATGAAAGATGGATAGATGTGAGGACATCCTACTGGGACTCTAGGTAAGACAAATATAGGAGATGGGGAAGTAGAAGGATCCAGAGGGTCCTAGAAACCTACACGAAGAACATCTTGATGGATGGATCAGGGCCCAGGGAGTTCTGCTCAAACTATTGCACTAACCAAGGACAATACAATAGTAAACATCGAACCCCTACTCTGATCTACTCAACAGACAGGACATTCTCCACAATTATGTGGAGAGCGGGGACTGACTCTGCCATGAACTCTGGTGCTCCATATGTGACCACCTGCCCTTTGTGGAGAGGCCTGATGACACTTAAAGAAAGAATAAGCAGGCTACTAAGATGAGACTTGATAGCCTATGACCATATAGTGGGCAAGGTGGTCCCCCTTGGTCTTAGACTTAGGGGAGGGGAATAGGGTGAAAGCGGGAAGGAGGGAGGAATGGGAGAATACAAGTGTAGGCTAACAATTGAGTTGTAATCTGAATAAATTAATAAAATTACAATAAATAAAAGAAAGTTGGAATGCACAACCAAGAGTGTGTGTACAAAGGATGGTTTCTGGTTTAAGGGTGAGTCATACTGTCTGGCATCACACCATATCTGGAATTTGAGGATGAGAGAGTGCTGGCAGAAGGAGTATCAAAACATGGGTCATAATTCATGAATACCTAATCCCATATCCAAGCTGTAGTAATGGTCTTCATCCTTACAGCAAAAGATGCCAGTACTTTACAGCTGCAGGTGAATTTCCAGGAAATGGTCCTGTGTCCCAGCTAGTCTGTGCTGACAACATTTCCAATAGAAAACTGTACATGTGCTTTCTAAAATAAAGATATTATCTACCTACCTTATACAGGGAATTGTACTTTGATGTTCAGAAATCATGGATAATATTTGAAAAGCAAAACATATCTCCACAGAGAGACCCTGTCTCGAAAAAAATATTTCCTTTATAATCTTTGCAAATGAAGTTGAACATCAAGCTCCCCTAAACTCTATCTACAATTTTTTTGGGCCAGTTTTCAACTTAATATGGTGCATTTTCTTTTACTATGTAATTGGAAAATTGATTTTTGCACTCCTGAAGGTACATTAAAAAGTGGACAGGACATTCTCCACCGTTGAGTGATGAGTGAGGTCTGACTTTCATACAAACTCTGGGGCCCCATTTCTGACCACGTCCCCTTGATGGGGAGGCGTGGTGGCACTCAGAGGAAGGATAACAGGTCACCAAGAAGAGACTCGGTACCTATGAGCATATACAGGGGGAGGAGGTCCCCCTTAGTCACAGACATAGAGGAGGGGAGTAGGGGGGAAGCGGGAGTGAGGGAGGAATGGGAGGATACAAGGGATGGACTAACAATTGAGATGTAATATGAATAAATTAATTTTAAAAAGTGAATTTTTTAAATGTATTATTTCTGAATAAAATGTATAGATAATTGTATTAAAAATTTCTTTACCTACTCCTTTTAATTTTGTTTGGGGTAGACATGATGTGTGTGTTGACTTACAGTAAAGATCAATCAAAAATTGTTTAAAATTAGATTTGTTGCTATGTCCCATATTTTCCAGTAGGGGGCAAGAAAGTACTGCATATAAATTCCAGAAACCTTCCACCCCCACCTTTTCCCTTTTCCCTGTACTTTTGAAAACCAATTAAGTTCCTGAATTATGAAATGCTAAACATGATAGGGAAAAATATTCAAATACATTAAATACAATCTTTCCATAAATCAGAGGGCTATTAAGTATGATCATTCTCTGTACAGTCAGCCCCTCTGGTAAAGAAATAGAAGAATTTGGCAATTTGGGAAAGGCCCAGAGAATGGAATGTCATGCTTTAGTGAAGGCTTCTTGTCAGCCAGTCAACTAACATTTTTCAATGTCTGTCTACCCACTACCAATACCCTGCCCAACCCCCAAATAAAAATATCAACTGCTTAAATGCTGTATTGAAGACACATTTCTGTGCATGAGCATACATGTCTGTCATTCCTGAGGCCTTGTGTTAAAAGTAGCTTTCAGTTGTTGTTAGAAGAGAGCTAACATTCATATTGACCATTGCCACTGAGAGAAGCAATGACTCATAACTGATCCAGTCTATAAGCGGGATAACAGTTCTAATACTCGAGATCCTTATGTAGTCTGCAGAGCATATTTCTAAATCTAACCTAAAGCTTCTTTACTGGACTCCCGCACCACCACCATCACCACCACCACCAGCACCACCACCACCACCACCACCACACACACACACACACACACACACACACACACACACACGCACACACGAATAGTCTCTTTTCACTGGTTAGTTGAAAAATAGATGGCAGTTTGCCAATAAACTGAGGTACTTAAAGGGAAAACACTTAAGGTACATGTATATAAAGACTATGATAAAGTTGTCAAAATCAGGTAAGCAGCTCCCCAAATGCCAGTGTGACATTTCATCATCTTTTCCTTAGGAATTAACTTGCATTTTTAATAAGAAATTGTATTCACATGATTTATCCAGTCAATAAAATATACTACAAAACACAGCTTCATCTTAGAAGTGAATTCTGTCTTTTAGCATGCTTCAATTCATCTGTGTCTGAAACTTGGAAGTTATAATTTGGAAAAATATAGCAGTCGTATTAGAGTGAAGTTATATTCCCCTTACCCATTAGTGAGTATCCACAGATCAAGCAAGCGTGACTTATAGACAGAACAAAGAATTAGTTTGTTTGTGTTTGAGGGATTATTTGATTTCTGTAGAAATCTGTTCCTGTGTTTCCTCCCCTCCCAAAATGTTTGGTTTTTATTCTAAGCATTAGTTTTGTTCTCTTCTTTTTTCTTCCAGACAAGGCTTTGGTTGGTTCTTAGTATGTCGTCTAGAACAGGGTCATAATAAAATGCTTCTGATCAGCCATCTTGAAACCTGCTTTCCACCACCCTAACTTATATTTTCAGTACATTTTTAAAACCAGTTGTAGAATTAGAATTTGAGGACATAGGAAAAAAATACAATAATTTTTCAACACAGTTTAGTTAAAACACTACTTATATTTAATGAGCAATTGAAGCAAGTTGTTCGTAGAGGACTCTCATATATAAATTTAATTCTATTTACTCTTATCTTTGAGCTTGAGTTGGCTTTCTAACTGAGGAGAGAGAAAAGGCTTTTAATACAGAGTATATGACAGTCTGATGCTGTTGTTATTTTTCGGTGCTTGGGATGCAACCCAGAGCTTTGTACACTGCATACAGTGCTCTACTGAAGAGCTACATCCCCAATCCTATTGGTCACATTTTCAGCCATGCTCTTTACTTCTTTTTGTTTTTGTTTTTGTTTTTGTTTTTTGAGACAGAGTTGCTTTGTGTAGCCTTGGCTGTCCTGGACTCTCTTTGTAGACCAGGCTGGACTCGAACTCACAGAAATCCACCTTTATTTCTATTAAGAGAAATTTTTTTTTAAAAAAATTGATTTTGTGGTTTTGTGTGTATGTGCATTTTGCCTACATGTATGTCTGTGCATCATGCATTTTGTAGTGCCCTCAGAGGCCAGAAGAGGCCATTGGAAGATTCCAATGGTTGTGAGCCTCCATGTGGGTGCTGGGGATTGAATCCCCATCACCTGAAAGAGCATCCAGTGCTTATCATGAGCTACCACTCTGTCCCCAGGAGTGTCTATTTCCAAATCAACTGAATCCCTTAAGAAATATCTCCTTGAAGATACTAACATTTTGAATAACTAAAAAAGAAGAACTACCTTAAAAATCATTGTATTGCCTTAATTGAAATTCTCCCAAGTACATAATTCTAAAAATATGTTGCAAGTGTTTGCAGTCATATTAGCTTTACTTGCTCATCATATTAAAAATGGCAAGCCATAGAATTTAAAAAGAATATATAGATATCAAAAGATATACTTTGGAAAAACGTAAGAATCATTACATTTTGGAAGCAACCAAATCCAATGACATTATGGATTTAAGAAAACTGAATGGTCCCATGTAGGAACTAATTTAACTTTCAGTTAAATGAATTGACACATTTTATAAAAAGGAGCACTATTGGAAGAAAGTATTAGTATGGTCTATATGCTTTTGCACACATAAATATCCAGTCTCTTAAATGTAAGGCTGACTTTCAGACTCTGCATAGGAATCTTGAATGCTGTGTCTTTTCTTGGGGAGCATGGGCTTGTGGGGTAGGAGACCTTGTCCTCTATTAGAACAAGATTTGTCAAAGAGGCAGAGTGAAGTAATTTCTCATGATGCCTTTGCTACTGTGACTTTCATTGCTTTCTTGGAACTTTACTGTGTTGAAGAAAAGAATTAGTCATTCTGTAGGGTATAGACAAGGAATTTGTAGTGGCAAGCTGTGTGTGTGTGTGTGTGTGTGTGTGTGTGTGTGTGTGTGTGTGTGTTCCTCATATGTTACCACTTTTTGTTTTTGAGAGTTTCTTATTATTCTGAATGCACCCAGTAGGACAGGTAGGTCAGGAGTTCCAGGAATCTACTTGTATCTACCTCCCTAATGTTGGAGTTGCAAGTGTGTAGAACTGTGCTTGGCTTTCTTACACTGGATACTAGGAAATCAAACAGGTTCTCATGCTTTAATGACAAGAAATTTACAGGCCAAGCTTCGTTTTATGACTATGTAGTGGTGAGATTTTTTAGAAGATAATATGGATTTTAGAGGACAGAGGGCATCTTAGGATATTTGATCTAAGTTAGACTCTGAATCAACAGATAGAAAAGCAAACCTTAGGGAGGGAGGAATGGGAGGATACAAGGGATGGGATAACCATTGAGATGTAACAAGAATAAATTAATAATAAAAAAAAGAAAAGCAAACCTTATGCCTTTTCTAAGAACAACAATCTGGTTTCATTGTCTTTCTCATCATAGTTTTCCTCAACATTTCTTCTGAAAATGTAATTCACTAACCCTATTATAACACACCCAATTCATTAATGTTTGTCATTTCTCTGAGGTTTTTTAACCAGCAACTATATGCATTACAGGGCAAAGATGTGCAACTGTCATGCATATCCTCCTGCAGTAGTTTACAGGTCAAGGTACTTTATTTCTGAAGAGTATAAAATTTAACAGTTTAGACTCTGGAAAATAATCTTTCAATAGGTTATGCACCCCATTTTCTGTGAAGTCCCATGGATGCAAACAGAAGCCCATTTTCAATGACTTCTCTTAATTTCTATTTGGTTGTTTTGGTTCAGTCATATGTCTATAAGAAAAACACGGTCTTTTAAGGAAGTCTGTCTAAGATATTGCCTATGTGAGTCATAGAACAAGAGGCTTTTCTGCTTAGACTGAGGTGTGCTTTGCTAGGGTCAGCACTTCTTAGGCCAAAGTTATTCTGGCTTTGCATACATTTAGGAACACTGCTTTATTTTCTTGTAAAGTCCTAGGTTTTACATATTTCAACAATACTTCTTTCACAATATAATGCCCAGAAATGCTTTATTCCTGTTGTGGAGATGATTTAGAAATTCTTGGAACTTCAAAACCTGTAGACACAAACATTCTGAATGAACTAAAACAGAAAAGAAACAAGGTTTTTGTTGTTGTTGTCACTGTTGGTTTGTGTTGTTTTTAGCTTCAGAACAAACCCAGATTGCCTGGCATGGATAAGAACAAAGAACTCTTTTCAATTCGGGATGACCTGAGGACAAGCCCAGGGAGAGAAGCACAGTAATTTGCACTTTTCACAATTATTTATTATTAAATTAACTTTGATTTGTCTAAAAATAAGAAGATAGCCTAAAACTGAACTCAAAAATTTTCCAAAGATCTAAGTCCAAAGGATGAAAATAGTTCTCATGAATGCCACATCACTTGGGGACAAAGTGATTCAGAAGTGATATTTCAAGTTAGTAAAAAGCATATTTTTATCTATTTTGAGCTAACATGGAATAGGAAATTTCTTCTCTGAAATTGCCATTGATCACCTGGGAAGCCTATGTTAGAAGTTGTGATATGTGCTGTAGCTCAGGGTCCTTTAAGCATTCTGATGAAAGTACTCAGCTACATAAAGAAATGTAGAGGATCCTCTGTTAGGCTCCGTCATTTTCTGTGTGTTTTCCAGATGGAGTTAGAATCCATTCCAGACAGCCAATTACATACATTAACAACTAAGACCACATGATCAATGGCTATGCTTAAAAAGTGAAGCATCTCCTCAAAAAAAAAAAAAAAAAAAAAAAAAACCTGGCCTCAATTTTTTTTCTTAACTTAAATTCTTCACCCCACATGCTAAGAAGTCAGTATTATGTATCACTGGGAATAAAATAGGTCAATCACTTTTCCAGGGCTAGTCTCTGGTTCCCTAATTTCTGCAAGACAGAGGGAAGGTAACTAAGGCAGAAAAGTCCCCACACTAAAACCTGTATCCCCAATCTAAAGAACACAGTCTTATAGAGAGGCAATTCCACAAAGTAAGTTAGATTTCCAGGGCTGTCAATCTGGCATGGATTCAACAATAAATTTAAAAACTTTAAGGAAGGGAAAAATACCCTACCTGTCAAATATCTCTATATTGTCAATAAAATCTAATGAACTGCTTTTTGTGAATATTGGTCCCCAAGGAGAAGTACTTACTGATTACACTAACCTATCAAAAAATCCTTTTCTTCCAGGTATTTTTCACTCTTTAAATACTTTATTGAGAATGATCAAGTATTTTCTATTAAAAACTTGATCTTTAGGCTAAATTAATTATTAATATCTTAAACTCATATAGATTATGACAATTTTGCAGCAGGGCATTCCCCTACACTATGCCTAGAGGCCTTGTAAAAGCAAATTGAAATGCTAGATATATTAGTATTATTCTACTGAAAGAATTTTTCCTACTTTTAGATATTGATGTAATATAATTTTCCAAGAAGTATTTACATAAAACTCAGTCTGGAATGTTGACAATGAAAACAAAATAAGGAGAAAAATAAAACTCGATTTTCTTTTTAGAAGGACCCAAGTGTGATTATCAGCAAAAACATCTAAGGGCTAATACAAGTGATCATCCAAAACACACAGAGGTGAAGGTGTTTGTAATGAAGATTTAATGAGGACTAAGTTGCTGAAACTCTAGTTATTACAGTGTTGGCTGAGCGGAAATGAAAATGTGGTCCTCAAAGTAAAGTATCTTTTGATTAACTGCAACCTAGAAATCAAATTAAATACTGAAACCAATTATAAACAGAAAGAGAAAAATCACAAAATTCTAAAGTTCTTTGAGACTTATGTGTGGATAGTGGTCATGTATTAGGAATAAATGTTTAGGCTTATGAAAGCTTTTCCATAAGATTAAAAAAAGACAGTGTTCTTTGTCTCACTTGGTGAATAGGGTAAACTTCAAGCATGTAAGTTGCAGTAAATTACTTTTAGAAAAAATAGTATCTCTCATCCCAGACTGGTGTCATTCTCAGAGGTGACACTCTCAAATTGGAGTAATGATTTGGAGACTTAGTCTAGCACTGATGATTATCATAAGCTACTTTTACTGAGAGCCTAATGTTTGTAGATTGATCCATTGAAAAACTTTGAAATATTAAGGTAAATTATTTAAAATGTAAATATGAGATAGGAATGTAGAACTTACTATCATTATTTGTATAGGGGGAAGCATAGGGCATCTTCGAGTACCAAAAATCATCATCAGAAAGCCAAGGTTGTAGTCCTTGTCTAGTCATTTAGGAGTTGAGTGTCCTGGGCTCTTAATAATCAACTATTCTGCTTTTCTTCCTCTTGTTCTGTGATGTATAACTGAGCATGTTAACTGTGGACAGGAGAGTAGAAAGCACACATTTTCTTTTCTTTCCTTGCACCAATGTGTGTATATGTACCATATACTTAACTTTCCCACATACTTTTCAACTGGCTTTAGTTTGTTACTGTGTGGCATCAACAGCCTTGCATAACTATTTGTTATTTTAAGACAACTAAATTGGATGTATCAGTGGCTTATGATCATAGTCACATGCAGGTACCTGTTACCCCTGTAAACTATAAAACATATAAACAAGTGCTATCTATGTGGGCCTCTTTCAACTACCCAGTGTAGAGGGTCTTATCTCATTTTACAGATGGAAACCCAGCCTCAGAAGAACCAGATGATGAGGTTAGGACTGGTCAGTGGTGGCCCAGATACTGGAATGTGTCCTCTCTGGCTTGAGAGACACCTTTGACCTGTTACGTGAAGATGTTATTGTAGGGCCACACTTATGCATCCATGGAAGCTCTGCCAGCGTGACTATGGCAGTGCTGTTACAAAGCACTGGGATATCCTACTGCATTTGGGATTTAAACATTATATTGTTAACTTTATCACACTTTTCTTGGCTTAAGTTCATTCCTTCAGAAATGAGGACTCACAGGGAACAAAACTAAAATAAGAAAAATGTCTAATAATAAAAATATGTAAAACTTAGATGGGCATGTGAAGGAGAATAAAGTCACAAACGTTTAAGATGCAATAAGTCAAAGACAGGCTGAAAGCAGATATAATCTTCTATGACTCCAAACTCATCAGCACATTTATGTTCAACTAAATACAAAGCCAGAGATGCTGAACTCTCTTCTGTTTCCCCTCTTCCTGTTCTCAGCTCCCTAGCCTTCCCTTCTGCTCCCCATCTCCTGGCTTCTCTCATTGCTTCTGTTTCATTTCGTGATGGTTATAAGAGTTTAGAACAGTGTCTGCCCTATAGGATGTGCTGAGATGTAGTTCCAATAAAATTTTGGTATATCATATAGATATGCACAACATCATTTTCAGAGCTCCTACAAAATACCCCAGCTACATTTTAATTCCTACAAAATAACCCAGCTATATTCTAACTCCTACAAAATACCCCAGCTACATTCTAACTCCTACAAAATACCCCAGCTACATTCTAACTCCTACAAAATAACCCAGCTACATTCTAACTCCTACAAAATAACCCAGCTACCTTCCACCCATTATGGAAAGTATAGGTGTCTGGGAGTCAGAAACAATCAGGGTTGCATTGAAACCCCAAGGTCTAGTTATTTGCTATGGATGTGGTTATTTAGGTTGAGTTTTCAATTTCATTGTTTTACACTGTTCTTTGTCTTACTTGGAAGCATCATCCACACAATTTAGCTATGCAGAGAGACCACTTAACTGAAGGCTTGACACAACCATAGATAATGCTAGCTTTGTCTCCTCTTTATGACTTAATGACACTTAAGCTTATCATGTGTACTGGGGATATCTGAAAAGCCTCTAGCTAAGTATGAGAGAGTGATTCCAATGAGAGGAGAAGAATTCTCATTTGTCTTATAGCAAAGAGCATTATCTTCAAATGTCATAATGGGGTTTTCATTAACAAATGGGGTATTCAGATTTCTTTTTTTTTTTTTCTTTCTTTCTTTTTTTTTTTTTTTTATTAATTTATTCTTGTTACATCTCAATGTTTATCCCATCCCTTGTATCCTCCCATTCCTCCCCCCCCCATTTTCCCATTATTCCCCTCCCCTATGACTGTTCTTGAGGGGGATTACGTCCCCCTATATATTCTCATAGGGTATCAAGTCTCTTCTTGGCAACCTGCTGTCCTTCCTCTGAGTGCCACCAGGTCTCCCCCTCCAGGGGACATGGTCAAATGTGAGGCACCAGAGTACGTGAGAAAGTCGTATCACACTCTCCACTCAACTGTGGAGAATATTCTGACCATTGGCTAGATCTGGGAAGGGGTTTAAAGTTTACCTCCTGTATTGTTCTTGGCTGGTGCCTTAGTTTGAGCGGGACCCCTGGGCCCAAATCTGCCTATCATATTGTTCTACTTGTAGATTTCTAGGACCCTCTGGATCCTTTTATTTTGCTGTTCTCCCATGCGTCTCTCAGATTTCAAACAAGAAGCAGGGAGTTATTACTTTGGTGTATGGTTTCATAAAATAATGTTGCTTTTCTCATTTGACTTAAGCTGAAAAACATTTTTAACATTAAAAAATCAAGTTAGAAATGTGGAGCCAACGACATTTGAATTCTAGCAGTGCGAAGTCTAGGTGCTTCATCTTCTCATTTCTATACCATAAAATCTTCATGATGCAAAATGACCACTGTGCATATGTAAAACGCCTTCTTGCAGCATCTCAGTGCTTATCCCATACTGTGTTCCAATTAATTTTGGCATCCAGAGGAAAAATTTGCCTTTCAAAGTAGCCATAGTGTTATCTTCTGCTCTTGAAGCAATATATTGGCAGATTGTTTGTTCTGATCTGAAGTTCTGGGAGTTCTCTGGAATTTCAAAATGTACTTTTCTCATAATCCTCATGTCAAAGAAATCAGTGGTACAGTGTCTCCTCCCCCACATGCTTCCTGTGTTCCCTTTCAGAATGAATTCCCCACTCACTGCTATGTTTCTCGCCTACTCTGTTCTAGAAGCACTTGTGTATTGTTCAGGGCCCATGCTTCTTCCAACTCTAATCTCTCTAACATCTGCTACCTAAATATGAATGGAGTGGTCTGGGCTTTGTTCCTAAGAATGCCACTTGCACCCAGTGTAGTGCATCTAAAGAAACAAGTGAAGGACTGGACTTTTCAACATTTTATCCCAGCTGTTGGGAGTCTCCGAGGCCCAGGCAGCTCAGGGTAAGCTATTCAATGTCTAGGTTTGCTCTGTGGGAGGCAGAGAACAACAGGCACACAGAAAGAGTGCTTCATACAGTTCTGCTCTGTGATCAAATGCTGAGGGACAAGTCTTCAGAAAGGAGACACAGGAAAAAGCAAGGGAACCACAATATGAATCAGTCGGGTTGCCCATGTGCTGTAATTTAGCTCCTGGTATGTATGCAGTGTCTGCACTGCCTCCGGCTTAAAACTATGAATTAGATATTGGCTTTATTTTTAAAACTCCTGGACACTGATCGATGCACACTGTTTGTGAGACTATAAATTAATATAGCCATTATGGCCAATAAAAGCAGGGTTCTAAATTACTGAATGGTCATATGAGGTAGTGGTTTCATTCCTGAGTAGTTATCAAAAGCAAATCAGCTCAGTGTATTGAAGAGACTTCCTGACTGTCGTGGATGTTCAGAGAAGCTGAGTATGCTAACTACCTACGTGACCATCAATGAGGGAATGGATACAGAACATATGGCTCTCTTTCTTATGGAGGCTCAAGTTTACACAGAATATGCATGTGATAAGCTATATCTACATCCTACTTAGGATTCTCCTGGGGAAATCACAGTAACAGTCTCTTCTTAGTCAGGAGCATCTCATCATTGGAGCTGAGATCTAATTTACCACATCATCAATTTTCAGAATGTTCCACACAGTTTCAGTTGCTAGGATCAAAGCACTTACTGACAACAACAGAGGCTGGACAACCATTTCCTCCAAAATGTTAGAAATTCCACCTTTTTGGACATTAATGCCTGTAGTTTTATTTTTCTCCTTGGGTATGTCGGTTTCTTAGTTCTGTTACTGTAGAAGTGGGATTCAGGCCAGCATTTTCAGCTAGTGCAGATGAAATGACTTCCATAGCATCCACTAAAGCACAAACACAGTAGGATGCCATACCAATCAGTGTTCGAGAGTACTTAGTCAGTCTCAGCGGCAACTCTATATCTGGAGCACCACCTCCTGCAATAAGAGCTCTTTTCTCCACTATGCAGAGAGCATCATGGATGGAACACTCAGCTTCTTCAATCACTGGTTTGTTAGAACCAGGGACAACAACTGTTAAGTGTTTTGTCTGGGCTTGTACAACCTGTAATCTTGAATAGTTTTCTGGAACCATTTAAACTGACTTCCTCTGCTAACTCAGCAGAACCCAGCACGTCAGGAGTGAACTGGTTTGGTTCCAGTTGTCTTACAGATGAACTTAATGTCTTCTCTTTCAAATCCCTAATCACCATACTCTTCATCTTATTCAGAAAATGCAATGCAAGATCACTAAGCTCATCTCTAAGGATAGACTTCTGTATGAGAAAGATATTACATGCTATCTTCTTAATCTGTTTCACCAGATTTAAAATACAGGCTCAGACCATCTGTACATAGGCACTACAATCTGATTACCTGTTATCTATTTTAGGAGCAGAGCAGCAAGACTGAATAGGCCCAATCTTAACCTTCTCAGCTCTTGTGCCAGAATTTGCCACTTTCTGGCTGAGAACAAGACCTTCCACCAGCTCACAGTCATCTGTTGTCCCACCGAGCTTCTTAATTATTTTAATATCTCTAAGGTCTACTCTAGTAGCTGTGGCTGGGTCACTCACTTTCAATAGCTCATTAACACTTATTGGAGATAGTAGACTTGAATAGTGAGAGACAACCTTTGAATTTAATGAAGTTGTTGTACTATTTGAGTTTCTTTGTCACTCAGTTTTATAGGTCGAGACATGTGAGTAACGATTTCATGACATTTTTCCAAAACTTTTTGGAATGACTCGGGAATGATGGTTGGATGTATACCTTTCTACAGAAGCTTGGTCCAGGAGTCTAAAAGAGAGCCAGCAATGATGACAACTGATGTGATCCCATCTCCTGCTTCTGTGTCTTGAGCTTTAAACAGCTCCGCCAGCATTCTGGCTGTGGGGTGCAATACTTGTTATTTGTTTTAGAATAGTGGCACCATCCTTTGTAATGGTCATATCACCATTTCCATCTTGAATCATTTTATCTATTCTCTCAGGCGCGAGGCTTGTTCTAATGGCATCAGCAGCCGCTTTGGCCACGGAAACGCTGCTGAAGTGGATCTAGGCCTGCTTGTCCGGGTTCTGGGTGGCGCCTTTCCTGCAGCCCGGCCCCCCGGTGGGTGCCCCGCTTTGGGGAGCTACATTCTCTGGCATAGCGATTTTGGCAATGTCTGCAGGCATTCGGGGGACCGATGGACACGGATTCATGCCTACTGCGGAGTTACAGTCTCAGTCTGCCTCCTAGGCGAACCTTCAAGCAGGTTTTGGTAATTTGGTCTTTATTCTGGGAGCTTAGGGCAGGGAGGAAAAATCACTGCAATAGTGAGTGCTCTGCATGAATAGCAACGTCCCAGCTGACTCCTATTCCACACACACACACACACACACACACACACACACACACACACACACACACGCGTTTTCTTTTCAGTTTATTATCCACATTGTAGATTCATAGTTCATAGTTCATAGTACCAAGAATCTTTAACTATGAGTCATGACTTCATATCTGGGCAACTGATTATAGAGGTTGATAAAAGGGCAAAAATAGAATGATATAGAAGAAACAATAAACATTAATTTAAAAGCAAACTCATAATGAATCTGAATAATTTCTGGCAGCACTTACTTGTGTTGCATCATGTGACTTCAAAGCATCCTTGCTTCTGAGAATGAACACCTTGGCCTGTGCATGCCCTAATACTGTATAAGGCCAATGAATGCAGCTTGGTATACTTTGGCTAGATTCGAGCTATGCATCCTATGAATTATAGCGGTTTTTTTTTTTTAGCTATACATAATGATTTCTGACCTTATATAGAACCATTAGAATTTAATTATAGAAAGCAAAGGCTTTTAATATTGTACTATCATCATTGTAAGTAGCAAATTATATGTGTTTTGTACTTTGTTAGCATGCTCAATGCCAAAAATGGCTCTTTGAGTTGCATACTTGAGTTCCAAGAAAACTCCACAAACAGATATTAGGTCAAGTTGAGAGAACCATGCAGAAGATGGAAATGAAGTATCATAGGAACCAGAGGGGTAGGAACCACGGAATACAGCCCACAGACTAAACACACAGGGGCTTACAGAGACCAAAGCAAAATCAGGGACCCTGTATGGGCCTGAGTTGGGTCCTCTGCATATATATATATATATATATATATATATATATATATATATATATATATATATATATACGCACACACACACACACACACACACTGTGGCTGTTTAGATTGATGTTCTTGTGGGACCTCCTAACAGTATGACTGGGGTTTGTCTCTGATTCTTCTGTCGGTTTTGAAGACCCTCTTTCTCCTACTGGGTTGTCTTGACCAGCCTTTATATGAGGGTATGGGCCTAGTATTATTATAATTTGTTAATTCATATTCAGTTGATATCCCAGAGATGCTTGCTTTTTTCTGAAGGGAAACAGAAAAAGAGTGAATCTGGGGGAGAGAAATGGTGGAGAGTAAGTACTAGAAGGAGCAGGGGGTGGATAAACTGCAGTCTGGATGTAATATGTGAGAAAATAATTTTTAAAAATTATATAAATTTGACAGAGTCAGCGTATAATGTTCTATATTTCTGAAATTAGATCTAAATATATTTGTGCATTTTGTACTATGAATTGAAGTGTGAGAGCATTTAAAGGATTGAGGATTATAAAATCAAAATATTGGTCAACTCTTAAAGGTTGGAATCCTATAATTTCAAATATTCAGCTAAGATATAATTTAACTTTATATACAAAATAAACAAGCATCATATCCCATTAGCATATAGATTTTCTTTTTTAGTAAGTAGTAAATTGTGTATGTGTCAAAGAATTGTTTGAAAATAAATTTACTTGTAATTTATTATCAGAAGATTTTGATTGGTACATGTCTTTTTTATACACTTATATTACCAATATCACATAAAATTTCTGAGGTGAAAACAAGTCACAAAGGACAAAGGTTTAAGAATCTCCAGTCTAGAACTCAAAGAGCACTATGATGTCCACTATAGCATTCCTGAAAGTTCATGTGGTCTTCAGGGTAACAGATGAACATTTCCATCTCTGCTTTGGTCAGGAGTATATTTCAATTACTATTATTCTCAATTCCAATGATTGCTAATCTCCAGTTTCCTATATCATGTTGCCCTTCTCTGTCTACAATGCTTTTCCATTTATAAAAACAAACAAACGAGGGCCTGGAGAAAAGGCTCAGAGGTTAAGAGCACTGACTGCTCTTCCAGGGGTCCTGAGTTCAATTCCCAGGAACCACATGGTGGCTCACAACCATCTATAATGTGATCTGATGCCCTCTTCTGGCCTGCAGGTGCACATGCAGGCAGAGCACTGTATATATCATCATCATCATCATCATAATAATTAATAAATCTTTAAGACAAACAAACAAACAAACAAACAAACCAACAAAAACAAAACACCCAGCACTCTAACTTATTTATTAGGCTTCCATACATATTTTGCCTTAACTAAGAAAGATTCTCTTACCCTAAAGCAAGCCAAGATATGCTGTGTGATAATGGACCTTTCTTTTCTCACGTTACAGTTTTCATAGGCTGGGAATATTATATGGCTACTTCTAAATGTCGATCTTGCTTATTCTTGAATCCCTGATGCCTAACAGGGATTTGCCAATGAATGTTTCAAATTGCTGCATGACATCCCATCATCAATCACTGGACAATCCAGGATTATTTCACAAACATTATTACTGATTGGCAAATTTATCCAGTTAAAAACTCACTTACTATAATCTTTTTTTTTTTTTTTGCGATTCTTTTTTTTCTGTTTTTTTATTTAGAAATTTTATTCTTGTTATATCTCAATGGTTATCCCATCCCTTGTATCCTCCCATTCTTCCCTCCCTCCTATTTTCCCATTATTCTCCTCCCCTATGACTGTTCCTAAGGGGGATTTCTCCCCCCTGGGAGAATAGCAAAGTAGAAGGATCCAGAGGGTCCTAGAAACCTATAAGTAGAACATTATGAAAGGCAGATTTGGGCCCAGGGGTCCCGCTCAAACTAAGGCACCAGCCAAGGACAATACAGGTGGTGAACTTCAAACCCCTACCCAGATCTAGCCAATGGACAGAACATTCTCCGCAGTTGAGTGGAGAGTGGGATATGACTTTCTCACGCACTCTGGTGCCTCATATTTGACCATGTCCCCTAGAGGGGGGGGACCTGGTGGCACTCAGAGGAAGGATGGCAGGTTTCCAAGAAGAGACTTGATACCCTATGAGCATATACAGGGGGAGAAAATCCCCCTCAGGAACAGTCATAGGGGAGGGGAATAAGGGGAAAATGGGAGGGAGGGAAGACTGGGAGGATACAAGAGATGGGATAACCATTGAGATGTAACAAGAATAAATTAATAAAAAAATTTTTTAAAAAAGGAAAAAAAGAAAACAGTAATATATATATTATTAATTTATTCATATTACATCTCTTATAAAGGAACACATTTGCTGGCTTACAGTTTCAGGCTTTGTCCATTATCATCATGACAGGAAGCATAACAGTGTGCAGGCAGACAAGATGCTGGAGTTGCCAAGAGCTCTAGACCTTGATCTAAAGGCAGTAGAAATTAAGACTGTATCTCACATATATAATTGAAATGTTCTGCCTCCATAATGACATACTTCTTCTAATATGGCCACACTTTCTCCAACAAGTACATACCTCCTAATACTGCCACTACCTATGGGCCTATGGTAACCAATTACTTTCAAACTACCATAATTATTATGCTGTTTTATTGAACAAAAGGCTTAGAACCCTTCTTTTTTGGGCATTTTAAAATGAAATATGTCAAGAACTTTTAATATCCCTCCTCTTGGCCACAGAAATTTTGTCTATGCAGGTGGTCTTGTAAGCTTAGATTTTTCAAAACCTAATTTAGTTAGGGTTCTTAACGGCTTCACTCTCCCTTCTAATCCAATGACCAGAGGTAGGGGAGAAAGAAGGTTAATTGGAAGAGGGGATTGTGGACCTGTTTAGAAGTAGTTTCTTGTGGGCAATTCTACTTTTCCTTGTCAGGAAACCAGCAGTCCAGTCCAACAGCAAACACCAAACAGCAGTATGAACCAGTAGCAGTAGCACAATCCAGCAGGAACAGCAAGGCTTTGCTGAATTAGCATGAGTCAGCAGAAGTGAATGGGCCAGAATACCACATGAAGCACTCTGACAATTATTTTGAGATAAGATATCTTTAGCAAAGTCTTCAGTCAGTAAAATACCACAGGCATTTTATGTCTAGTTTAACATTTAAAGAGAACATTAACTTCCTTTTTTTCCAACTGTGCATTTCCTATGTTTTCTACTTCTGAGCTGTATATGGCTATAGTAATTACTTACAAGATAATTTCTCATTTCTAAGCACCAATGGCACCCTACATTCACATCGTTAATGTGTGATTTGTTCTTCTTTATTATGAAAGCCTGTTATTTCCTCCTACATTTGCTGTGAGTATTCACTGGTGGCTGATTCTATACATTTTTTTCATTATTATTTTCTTAGGATTAGAGTGAATTCCATTCTCATCCTCCATCTTCAACTGGGGTTCTTTCTGGTTAAACTTTCTCTGTTTATTTTTTTCCAAACATAACATTTGAATGTCTTTGAAAGATTCCCCTACCATTCTTAATACATTTATGGGAATTTATACTTTTCTCCTTAATTGAAATAATTTTCTCAAAATGCTACTAGAATACCAGGCAGCCACACAATTTACACAGTGTACAAAAATGTGTCTGTTTGTGATAATTCACACTGACCTAGATATCCATGACGGTATATATATGAAACATTTATGTCTTGGTGTGCTGACTATTGTTAAAAAATAACTTTCACAGACAAACAAAATAATTAAAAACTGTCAACTTTTTAGATCCATTTTCTCTCTACTACTTTGGGAGCAAAAGGATACTAATTATAATTTTAATAGCAGTAAGTTTTTGAAGTTATAAATTGTTGAGATTTGTTATTGTGGCTTACTTTAAAATGTCAAAGCAATATCACAAACCAAAAAAAAAAAAAAAAAAAAAAGCATCATTCTTAGCAGTGCAGTCATTGGAAAAAGTCAGTATAAGAAAGATTTTGGGGAGATTTTTTTGTGGTATTTTCCATGTGAAGCAGTGTTTTATTTTAGTTTTGTAGAAGCTTAGAGACTAATGGCAAACCTTCATTCCCCGCACCCACCCACCTCTACCACAGCACCAGAGAAGGTTGAAAGGGATAGTGTCATAATACAGATTGTAAGGTGAACTATTTGATTAATATTTGTATTCCTTTGCCTTGCCCCTAAAGCCAGAGAACTTCAGGGCTAGTGTGCCAGTCTCCAGGTGTTGAAGGGTGATAAATTTACTTTGTTAGATCTGAGCAAAATCAAAAAGTTTCTTTGTTTTAGGAAATGCTCTTTCCCAACATTTTATGATTCCCTGTTGTTCCACATTTCTACTTTATGAAGCACCCTGAACCTCGGCTTTACCTTTGCTCAACAGTAATAATGGCCATTACCTGCCCCTCTCCATACTAAGCTAAGGTGTGTGGTGGTGAATGAGTAGAAAAGAAGCAGTAAGTATCCTTTGTAGTAAATGTAGTGTCCAATAGAGGGTGTCCTGGTATCCCCTCTTTGTGATAATATTAGAAAGTCGTGGTCTAGAATGCAATATTTGGGAGCGCAAAGACCCTCTTTTAATCTCTGAGACTAAGGATCCTCTATTTTGATTGCTGTGTCTCAGATAGGGAATGTGGTAACAGAAGAGATAGACAGGGCTAATCCTCTCTTGGACTGGCACTATCAACATTGAAACTGTCCTAGGAAAACTGAAAGCTTAGGAGCTACTTTATACCTGTTTAGTGGCAACAGCCTTGCAACACTAAAATCTCACTCTTGCTGTGGTCTTCCTAGGTTCTCTGTGTGCAATAAGAAGAAAATTGATTTGGGATATCTGTAGCTTATTGTAGTTATGTCCTATGTAGATGCTATTCATGATCTAAAGATCTCAAAGGCCCAAAGTCTGTTTAGGGATCGAAGCTGCCCAACAGCTAAGTATTCTGCACTGTGGAGACTCAGATAAAGTACTGATGAGGCTTCAAGTTTCTGTCTTTTTGAAGTAAGCCATTGAGATGTTGAGAGTGCTTGAGAAATACATCTTGTTTTTCTTCCAGTTGTACACTGGAAGGTGCAGCTGTACTAGAGATATAACAAAGGCTTATCACCATCATCATCATCCTGACCAAAGTTTTCCCTCTCTCTTCTCCTAGTTATTATCCCCATGTTCCTTCTACTCCTCCCTCATTTACTCCTCCTCCATTTCTCTTCAGAAAAAGGCAGGCATCCCATAGATATCAACCAAACATGACATATCAAGTTGCAGTAAGACTAGGCACATCCCTTAAAATTAAGATTGGGATAGTCTACCCAGTATAAGGAAAGGGTCTCAAGAGCCAGCAAAAGAGTCAGAGATGGCCTCTGCTCCCACTGCTAAGAATCACACAAGAAGGCCAAGACACACAACTGTAGCATATATGCATGCAGAGGGTCAAGGTTAGTCCCATGAAGGCCCTCTCATGGTCAGTTCAGTTTCTGTGAGCTTGATGAGCCCAGGTTAGTTGATCCTATGGGTTTCTTGTGGTATCCTTGACCCTTCTAGGTCCTACAATCCTTCTCCCTCTTCCCCAGGATTCTCCAAGATCCACCTAATGTTTGGCTGTGAGTCTTTGCATCTGTTTCCGTCAGCTGATGAGTGAAGCATCTCTGATGACAATTGGACTATGCACTAATCTAGCAGTAAAGCAGAATATCATAAGGATTTAGCTCATTGACTTCTTTTCTCAGTTGTGTTCGGTTCTATCCTAGGTCTCTGAGATACACAGCCTCTGGGTTCTGGCCAAACAGGCAGTGTCAGTGGCGGGCTCCCTCTGGTGCCATTGATCTAAAGCTGGGTCAGTCATTGGTTAGACACCTTTACCACAGCATAACTTGTAGGCAGGACAAATTGTACACCAAAGGTTTTATGGCTGGGTTTATGTCTCAAACCCTCTACTGGTTACAGAAAATGGCCAGTTCAGGCTCCATATCCCCCATTGTGAAGAGTCTTAGCTAGTTACCCTCCTAGACTCCTGGGATTTCCATTGCACTAAATTTCTAGTTAGTCTCCTACATGCCCGTCCTCAATTCTGGGTGTTTCTCCCCCAATTACAGTACTCTCTCCTTTTATCTTCCTCCTACTTGATTCCTCCTGTTTCTGTCCCCCAATCACCTCCACCCATGATGTCTATTCTATTTCTCCTTTCCAGGTATATTCATATTATCATCCCTTGAGCCTTCCTTGTTACTTAGCATCTCTTGGTCTTTGGATTGTAACATGGTTATCCTGTACTTTACAGCTAAAATCCTCTCATAATTAAGTAATAGCATGTTTGTCTTGCTGGTTTTGAGTTATCTCACTCAGGATGATTTTGTTCTAGTTCCATCCATTTGCCTGCAACTTTATTATGATGTCATTGTTTTTAACAATTGAGTAAAACTCCATTGTGTAAATGTACCACATTTTATTTATCCATTCTTCTGTTCAAAGACATCTAGGTTGTTTCTAGTTTCTGGCTATTATGAATAAAGTTTCTATAAACATAGGTGAGCAAATTTCCTTATGGAAATGTTCCAAAGTAGCTGTACAAGTTTGCACTCCCACCAGTAGTGGAGGAGCGTCCTCTTGCTCCACATCCTCACTACTCTGAGCTGTCATTTATTGCTTTGATCTTAGCCATTCTGACGGTTATAAGATGGACTCTCAGAGCCATTTTGATTTGCATTTTCTGATTGCTAAGGATGTTTAATATTTCTTCATGTGTTTTTTTGTCATTTGAGAATCCAGTTGAGAAGTATGCTTAGTTCTGTACTTAATTTTTAATTGGATTTTATTTATTTATTTATTTTTGATATCTAAGCTCTTTAGTTCTTTAAATATTTTGGAAATTATCACTCTGCCAGATATGGGGTTTGTAAGCTATTTTCCCATCCTGTAGGATGCTATTTCATCCTATTGATGTTGTCCCTTGGCAAATGTGTTTAAAAAGAAAGCTAGGAGGGTATAGGAGGAAGATCCTTTTCTTTCCTCTGGTTGTCTCCTCTCATTAGATTACAAAACCAAGTCTCCTATGGTAATGGCTGAGCTACAAAGATCTGAAGACTCTAGAGTATTGTTTGTTTCTTTGTTTTGTTTTGTTTTGGGTTTAAGGAGCTGTTAATCATAGTATTTCAAGTTCTGTGTAGCAATCCATGGTATTCAGCTTTTGCTTTCAGGAAGATCAGTCAGCTGGATTCTTTAAAATTCCATTTTTCAGGATTTGACTCTGAGACAGACTCTTAAACTTCCCAGGGGTGTCTCTTTTTGTACCTGTAGGACCTTCTTGTGCATTCCATATTCTTCTATACTTTCAGGTTTGGATATGACCTAGGCGGGTGGTCTCATATACCTAAAGGGGAACAGGATGACTGGGCCACTCTTTAAGGCTTTCTTATATGACTATCTATTGAGACTAGATGTTTCCCTCTCTTGGGAGGTGGCAGATAGATGTTTTAGACAGGTAAAGATTCCTGGTATTTTCTAGAAGCTGATCTGTGAAAGCCTTCTGTGCTGGAGAATAAATAGTGTGGTACCTGATACAGCCTTCTGTATTGAGTATTTTATTGCTTTAACAGTAAATGTTTCAAAATACTGTAGAAACTGAGGAAATTGAAGAAATTACACTAAACTGAGGATGTTAACATTCTCATTGGGTATATATCAAATGTACTTGGAATGTTCTATAAATAACTGGAAAGAAAGCATGGATCTTGCTAAGGTGAATTATAAACAGAAGTAGGCTCAGAGACAACTTTCAAAAATTCTTTAGAGGTGCTTTAATTTTCATTTCCAGTAGTTTAATATTAATTTTCTTGGTCTTAATACAAATGTGTTAAAGTGAACTGTAGAGCAATAAAACTAAAGAAAAGAAAATAAATGATGGAAGTTTATAAGGAAATAGGGGTTTCTGTGTTACTTGGTTGGGAGTCAAAGCTTTTTTTTCATATAATTTATAATGTTAATTTTGCAAGTGTTGATTCTTCTTAAAGGGACTTGAATTCCTGAAGAAAATGAATGTATAGTTCTGAAATGTTAAAGCCCCATTTTGTAAAGAAAAAAATTTTAATGAATACTGTTCAAGGTGGTTGTTTATCTTACTAAAAAGAAAGAGTCCTCCATACCCCAGAGGGTATGTACACATTAAATTTTGATTACCTGTGAAAGGCCAATAAAAGCAATCACTTCATGCATCCAGTTGCAATGCCCAAGGAAGACACAGAGATGGGGGAGGGCAAATAAAATTAGACTATTTAGCTCCTCTGTTCATTCCTTAGTTAGGTTACTATGGTTCATTTATAGATTAAGGCCAAACATTCAGTGAGTATACAACTTTTTCCAGGTAGCAGCTTATAGGTTTACAGGGAGGTTACAGATTTCATCAGACACAGGTTTCTGGAGATGGGCATCATCACCATTGACTGTTTGCTCTGCATCCAAAGGCTTTGAAGCTCTAGTTCCAGCAGGAACAGTTGTTGATCAAAATAAAGGCATTTATTGGCTGAATTACTAGACTTTTGTGAATTACCAGTGGGCTAGAGGGAACTTATAAACTTTTTGTTGAGCACCAATCAGATGAGGCTGAGGAGGATTGACACCTGATGTAGTGTGTTCTTGAACTTCTAATGTGCCATCTACAGCATCTCTTCTTGAGACCAGGCTATGTTCATACCGTTTTACAGCTACTTTAGGTTAGGATGTTCTTGACCTTAGCTAGGTTTACGTTTACATCTGCCATTTGAGAAGATAACATCCTTCACCCTTTCCATCTTTCTTTAATTTTTTCTTCTGTTAACTTATAATTTTTATGCAAAATTTTAAGCATGTATGGTATCTCTTCCCTCTTTCCTCCTTTCTTTGTCTTCTAATGTTCTTCTATTTTTTCCTATCTGACCCTCTATTGTTTCCAATTATGACACCAAATCTTTTTAAATAAATCATAAAATTATAAAGTTTTCTAGATGTTAGATGAACCTCAAATGGTCAAATGTGATTTAACTCAAACCCATACTGGATGAGTTATGAACCTCATCTCATCTTTTCTGTTCATCTTTTTTTCTAGTTCTTTCAGTATAAAAGAAATGTTGCCAGGCAAAAGAGTCTATCTTTCCCACTATCTTTTGCCATGTTTTGTGTGATTTTTTTCTCTTTTTCTCTCCTTTCTCATCTTTTTCTTTCTCTCCACATTTTTTTTTGTTTGTTTATTAAGACAGGGTTTCTCTGTATAGCCTTGGCTATACTGGAACTGACACCATAGAGATGGCTAGCCTCAAACTCACAGAGATCTGCCTATCTCTACTTACATGCTGGGAATAAAGGCATACACCACTGCCCAGCCTATGGGGTCCTGTATTCTCATCCAAGTACTAATTAGCCCAAGCCTGCTTAGCTTCTGAGATCAGAAAAGATGGGACATGTTCAGAATGGTACGGCCATAGACCTCTCTAACTTCTTGATAAATGTTTTTATTAAAGCCACCCATGTAAGGAGTATTACGGAACTTCTTTTTACAAAAACAACAAAAATGTTGTTTTTAGATCCTAAATAGGCAAAGCCTCTGGTTCTTCTTCCAACAAATATGAAACTTGATTTTGAATTTGTTGTGTGTGTGTGTGTGTGTGTGTGTGTGTGTATTACTTAAGTGATAGAATGAAGTTTTTAGAGAATCCAGGACTGCTTTAGAAATATATGCCTTTGATCTGACTTTTGTTGTGCTGAAATAAAATTTCAAATTTACAGATATTCTTTTGTTTTGTTTTCAGATCAATTCTGGATCATTTAAGTTCAAGTACCTTTGATAATATGAATGACACATTGCATTGGGTAGGTAATTTGGAAGCAACATTTTTTCTTTTTTTTTTATGGTCAAGTTTTTTTATTAATTTTTAATTTTTTTATTAATTTATTCTTGTTACATCTCAATGTTTTTCCCATCCCTTGTATCCTCCCATTCTTCCCTCCCTCCCATTTTCCCATTATTCCCCTCCCCTATGACTGTTTCTGAGGGGGATTACCTCCTCCTGTATATGCTCATAGGGTACCAACATTTTTTCTTTTTCCATAGAGTGAATGAATTTACAGCCTCAAATCCAGCATGCATTTCCATTCCTATCATATGCAGTTGGGTGCATGAAACTATTTCAATGCTATAATATCATTGTGAATTCTTAGTTTTAGTATCTTAAAAAGTTTGTATTATTGCTTTACAGAATGACATTAGACTTGATTCTTTAGTACTTTTTTTTCCATTTTATTATTTTATTCATATTACATCTCGATTGTTAGCCCTTCCCCTGTTTCCTCCCATTCTTCCCTCCCTCCCACTTCCCCCCTTCTCCCCTCCCCTATGTCTGTGATTGGTTTAGTACTTTCTTTTGGATTAAGTTGCTAACATGTAGAATAACTTAATATTTAAGCAACAGAAAAGAAGAATCACATGCTTTCTTCAAAGATAAATTGTGATATAAGACTTAAATGTCAAGAATAAAAAAGTATCCTTATGGTACTCAAAAGCATAACACAGTAAGAATTTAATGTATGGAGAGAGTGTTCTAACCATTCTATATGTATTACCCCTCCCATGGGTTCTCACAACACACATGTCTGCTTCCTTTTAAAACTCACAGCATTTATGCTGTTTCCCCAAGGTCATTGTCACCCAGGACATAATTAAAATACAAATCAGGAGACTTCTAACTATGGAGTTCTCATCCTAGAGCCACACTTCTTGAGAGAGAATATTGAAGGAATTAAGGCTGCCACAAACATAAATGGGAACACATTTGTGAAGTTGTTTCTTTTGATTTTAATGTATATGGAGCATTTTATTTAGTGATAAATGCATGCACCACAGAAGTCTAGTATCAGCCTTACCTTATAATTCACGAAAGGTACAAGTTTTTAAATAGTGATTTAGTTATTGCATAGTAATCATTATTGAGAAATGATAGTTTCTCTTTAATGTATTGATATGTATATAAAATATACTGATGGATAGATAAAATGACTCAGTGATTGAAAGAGCTTGCTGTGTAAGCCTGAAGATCTTCCATTGGAATAAAGGAGGAAGGAGAGAAACTCTACAGGATAGTATCTGATCACTACAGGCCTGTTGTGGGACTTCTGCCTACAGACATATGTGCATATGCACATCCATACATATACACATTGTCCATACACAAATAAAAAACAAATAACTTAAAAGTATATTGCTGGACATGTTTTAATACAGTTATTTTTCTTTATATCCTTCTGCATTTTGCATTTAATGTTTATGCCCTCCTGAAAGCAGAGCAAAAGCTTAATGGCCTACACAAATGACAACTTTAGCGATAAAGGTTCAGTTCAGTTGCTGGAGAGAAAAAAAATGTAGCATCTAGAACATGCAACATGTTTATTATTTCTAAACATCTGTGTATCTATAGGACACTGAAAGGGAAAATGTTTTCATTTGCCACAACCAAAATCTCCAGACGCCCATTCATTTTATACAGGCTATACTGACTACCTGGAAGTTGTTTTTTTTTTTTTTTTTTCTACCATTCTAACTTGTGTTCAGGTTATTTATGGTTTTGTTTTGTTTTTTGCTTTTGTTAATTCTTAAATACAAACATCCCAAGGAGCTTTCTCCTCTGGCTGACCTGTGTCTGGATCTGGGCTTTCTCATCTAAGTCAAGCTAAAAGGCAGAAAAGAAATAGCAGAACTCAGATACCTGCTTGTCTTTGGTTCAGAACACACTGAGTGCAATAAATTATCTTATGCACCTACACTCTTATAGTTTCAGGTTTGTTAACTTATGAATGAGCATCAATTAATTTTTTCTTTAGTATACTTACTAAGGCTCAGACTTTCTTTCAGGAGTTAGAAATAGAAAGAGAATGTTTTATAGGAGCTCTTTGATGAGTTTCTATTTATTTGAAACTATCAGTTTATTAATTATTATTGACTGGATTTATATATCCAGATCCTAAAATATTTCTATAGACACCATGGAACTATAGAGACCTAGAAGCTTGCCTTATCTTTGCTATGTGCCCAGGAAGATGTATGTTCTTATTTCAACATTTCACCACAGTGAGTCAATCTCAACGTTAAATGACCAACAAATAACTTCTTCCTTTCTTCAGAATACAACAGTGACAAAGTGACAAAATATTTCTAAGGGTGCAATAGCGTAACATATATTATGGGGATAACCAACCACTTTCAGATTAAATTTAAGACCTACTCTATAGGAAAAAACACATGCCCTTGTACTGTAAATTTTGCCAGGAACTCATTATTGGGAAATGTATAGGTCCCAAGGGTGAACCCACCACTATTATTTGTGGCATACTGTCAAACTCCTCTATAGGTTCATATGTCTGAATCCATAGACTAGTGCAGCTCTTAGACATCATCAGATGAGTTTATTCAGTGATTACCACAGAGGCTAGAGAGATTGTCATTGGAGTACTCAGACACAAATGTTATGTCTATATCACCCTTTCTACACCAAGGCTCAAGGACCATTACAGATTAGGGCGAAGAAAGATTTTAAAAGACAGTAGTCAGAAAAGACAAGCAAGACAGTGTTTTCTGGACAGGACAGGACCATTCCATTCATGAACTCATAACAGCTGTGATTGCTTTCAGAAAGCCCACATAAGATCAAGCCAGTTAAGATCCCAGAATGAATATGAGGAGGGGTTCAAGTCTCTTATCCCCATTTGAAGAAGTATTGTTTAATTCTGGGAGATGAAGAATCAATTTTCTCTTTCTTTTTCTTAACAAGCCAAAGCTCTTTAGTTTGTGACTCTTGATATAACAGATAGTATAAAACTTTGGTAGGGTTCCTATTTCAGCCAAGTAAAAACCATATAAAGAAAATCAGCCAGAATGTTTGAAGCAAACAAACAAACAAACAAACAAACAAACAAAAAACCCAAATGAAACTAGAAGTTAATTGTTACACATAAATAGGTTGAATTTCATCTTTGCAAAGAGAGATAACCCTGTCTTCTGTTTGCTTTTTCTCCTGACTGCCGGATCATTCTACATTTTTAACTCTGTTGCCTGGGTGACTATCAGCAACCTTCTACCTAATTATCTATCTATTACCAAACTATTCCATTAGTTATGAACATCATCTGGTGTGTGTGTGTGTGTGTGTGTGTGTGTGTGTGTGTGTGTGTGTGTGTGTGTCCTCTCTTTGCGTGTGTGTATGTGAAGTTAGAAGTTGACTTCCAGGATAAAGTATCAGTTTTATTTAAAGGTATCTGTTTATAGCTAACTTCTGACATATCAGCCAGTCTAGTCTACATGGCAAATTCCAGGTCATCAGGAGCTATTCAAAGAAAATTTACCTCCGAACTACAACAAGAGCAATAGCAACAACATATGTACATGCTGCCTGCCATCTCTGTTTGGTTGACCATGCTCTGATGTATTGGCCCATACTTATGGGTATTTTTATTGGCATCACAAATTGGATTGGTAGATTACAAAACCAAAACAGAAAAAGGACAAAGGGTTAGGGGAATGTGGAGGTGATGAAGCAAACATCATAGAGAGTTGTAGAAAAAAGTGTGAAGCAAATATGAACACAATATAGTGTGTGTAAAAACTTCCAAGAATTCATAAAAAACATTATATTTTAAAGACATTAGTTTTCCAATTATTGAAAGAATATTAAAGCACCCACAGAAGATTCTTAACTGAGTGTAGAATGATAGACGGATGTGTAGAAATTTTTGGCTTGTTGAATTTGAAGATTAAAACAATAAGCATGAACATTTAAGAAAAGAACATATAGGTGCTTGTAGGATTTGAACTTTTACAAACCCACTTTATTTGGTGCTTTTTAACGCCTATACCTTCCTTATAACCCACCTACCCAAGTAAGAAGAGAAAAGACATTACTGAGAACAGGAGAAAAAGACCTTTTCAGACTCAGTTCTTTGGAGTGATTCAACTCTTTGTCTTCAGGATTTCAGCAGACCCGTTAAATAGCAAACCAGCGATTCAGCAAAGGTGACTGCAATTGCAGCCAGAATCCAGAACCTCAAAGCATTCTTTGGAGTGTTTCTTTCTGGGAGTGTCTTGAAGAAGAGCAATGAATAGCCCAATGATAGGAAGCATATCAGGATGTTTATCAGTTGGTAAAGACAATGCCCCTCTAAGAGGAAGTTCCTCTTCTAGTGGACAAACATCTCATGTTCTCTCACAAGTCTGTTTTCAGTGGACAAACACCACACACCCTCACACAATCTGTTTCATATCCTATACTTGGAATAAAAACAAAAAACATATTTACATCCACTACAAATGGTTTTAAGTGGATAGGTGTCAAACCAAGAAGAGAAGATGATGTGAATGTTTGGGTGTCTTGAACACTACTCTAGACCTCTGAGCTTGCTTATTTCCTCTTAATGTGAGTGTTGTGTGATCTGCTGTTATAATCTGATGACTGTAAACATAAAAGAGCTGGAAACCACTTATGAAGCACCATTAACTTTTTGTTATTCTTATATCATTCTCCCTTTACCATTTGTATATGGGCTAATTTGCATTATAGTGGCAGAATGTACATTCAGGAACATGGATATTAAAAACATGTGGAGATGAGAAGATAAGAAACAGCAGGCTATATATTACACACAACTATTTATGTAAATTAAAACACAAACATAGCAAGATATATTTTTAAAAGGATGCACATGTATTTAAGAGCCTTTTTCAAGCACAGCAGAGATAACAGTCTATGAAGAGGGAGAGGAATTGTGATTTGGACATAGACAAGAGAGTAGACAACACAAAGCTAAACAAGTGAAAAGGAAAAGAAAATTCTGCCAAGTGCTGATGAACACAGCATGATGCACACTACAGAGCATAATTAAGTCAACCCCTGTGTCTAAGAACAGTGGTTTCTTGTTGTTAATGAGGTATTATGGAGGGTGGCTTATTATATGTGTCTTCACTAACCCACTCCCCTGCTTGCCTCGCTTCTTAGTAATGGGAATTCCTACTTCATTCAGAACAGTTCAACGTTCCATTGTCTCTAATACTGTTTGAGTTGACTCTGGTATTTGGGATACCATCACTTGGTTCTGGGTCTCACTCTGAAGGAAATCACACCATGGAATAATATGAAACTTAATTTTATAACTGAATTTGGAAAGTCTAGTACAAAATCCAAGAGTCACATGAGCTCTCATTGGGAATAAAAAGCTCTAATTGAATGTCTACACAACAGTGCCTTCCTATCTCCATCCTCCACTCCCCATGGTCAGATCCATATAGTCTTTCCAGTCTCTGTCAGAAGTTATTGATGCCAGGATCATGGGGCAGTTGCAGTCTTCCCAGACCTACAGCATACAGAGCCAGCATGTGGACTGGGAGAATGGCTGCCTCTCTTTAAGGCCCCATTCTCCCTCTTGCTCTGGGATGACTTGAGTACCATTATTCCTCTGCCACTGTGTTTTTCTCTTCAGACCATCAATCGACCTATTTATCTTAGAGCAAAAATCATTCCCCACTTGCTGAGCCTTTTTACCCAAGCAGTAAATCACTATTTTTCCTGCTATGTTGGTGAATTCCTACAAGAACCTTCTCCATCTCCGCATTTAGGGTCACTCTCAGCCAAACATGACAAAATGACGTTTACTTTCCCCGCACTGGTATCCCTGACTTCTTTTTAGTGTATTACTGGAGTGATCAATATGCCTTTGCTGCACGACTAATCAAAAAAAAAAATGTCCCTCAGTTTAAGAATGGATAAAGAAACTGTGGTACATTTAAACTATAGAATACTGCTCAGCTATTAAAAACAAGGAAATCCTGAAATTTGTGGACAAATGGATGAGACTAGAAATGATCATGAGTGAGTTAACTTAGAAGCAGAAAAACTCACATGGTATATACTCACTTATAATTGGGCACTAGCCCTAAAGGCATGTCCCATGAATGTCTTCACTTACCAGGAGATTGGGATAGATGTGAGGACATCCTACTGAGACTCTAGGTAATATAAATATAGGAGATGGGGAAATAGAAGGACCCAGAAGGTCCTAGAAACCTACAAGAAAAGCATCGTGATGGGTGGATCGGGGCCCAGGGGCGTCTGCTCAAACTATTGCACTAACAAAAGACATTACAAGTCATAAACATTGAACCCCTACTCTGATCTACCCAATGGACAGGACATTCTCCACAGTTATGTGGAGAGCAGGGACTGACTCTGACATGAACTCTGGTGCTCCATGTTTGATCACCTTCCCTTGGTGGGGAAGCCTGATGGCACTCAATGAAAGAATAAGCAATCTACCAAGATGAAACTTGATAGCCTATGACCATATAGTGGGGGAGGAAGTCCCCCTTGGTCTTAGACCTAGAGGAAGGGAATAGGGTGAAAGCAGAAGGGAAGGAGGAATGGGAGGACACAAGTGATGGGCTAACAATTGAGTTGTAATCTGAATAAATTAATAAAATTAAAATTAAAAAAAGAAACTAGTAACTTCTATGTCATTCCAGTAGTATTCAAGTAATTCTTTTTATTTCTTTTTGTGCTTTCATCTTTCACTGATAACCGTAAATATTAATGAGCCTTTCCTTTTAATATGTTTAGATATATTTAGTTTACTTTATATATGTAAGTGTTATACCTGCACATATGTATGTGTTTCATGCATGTCTGGTGCCCATAGAGATCCAGAGATGACATCAGATTCCCTGGAACTAAAGTTACAGATTGTTATAAGCCACTTTATAGGTATTGGAAAGCCATCAGGTAATCTGCAAGAGAAACAAGCGCCTTTAATCACTGAGTCATTTCCCCAGCCCACATCGCTTTCTTTCTACCAATTCTTGTTTTTTTTTTTTTTTTTTTTTTTTTTAATTTATTGATGTCTTAGGAATACACAGCTGTGTCCCAGGAGATGCAGACCTAAACTTATAGAAATCTATATGACGATTGTTTTCTTTAATGTTTTGCTACTACTATAAGACATTTGCAACTTTCAGCAGCCACTTTTAAATTTCTGACTATTGAGATCATCATGCAGTTTATGGGTACAGTGTATTTTATCATCGATGAACACTTTGTTCTAATCAGATCATAGCATTTAGCATTTCCATTTCCTCATTTCTTTATGCTTGGAGCCTGTCAACTCTTTTCTCATTTTCTTTATAAAATATATAATGTTGCTGTAAACTAATATTTTCAAAATTATACTTGTTGCTTCCACTTAAGATGAATTATTTGTTCCTTTGCTAACGTCTCCCATCTGATATTCTTCCTGCCCATACAATCTCTTAATCTGGAAACTCTCCCTAATTGCAAATTGGGTCCTTCATCTACTTCCCCTATTTTTTACAAATTGATGCATTACAAAGTTCAAACTCGCTATGAAATCACATTCTCATTTTCTGTCTTTCCTGAATGCTTTTTAATTTTCAGCCTCCACACAAATTGTGTTTTAGAGAATTCTTGACTGGTTAAACTCTGTGAGTTTAAAGGGTTTCTTCTAACAAAGTATTAGAAGTGTGTGATTATCATTCAAAGAGAGCTTTCTTTATCTTTTCCCTGTTGTCACAAGTTTCAGGTCTGAGTTAAGGTCCTGGCATCAATTTTTAAAAACTTAACATGTTTCCCTGTAGCCCATCTTAGTAGTTAGAACACTTACCAGTTATCCAGCTATACACCCGTCTATCCTTTCCCATCTACCCATCCCATCTTCATCTACCATGGAGCATGTGCAGTTCAATGCCATATGTTAATATGCAAAGTACAGAGTTTTGTACGTCAATGAAATTAAGTACCATGAAATTATTACAAAGACTTGATTTTAATACTACTTATTAAACTTTTACCGTTCAGAAGAAGAATTATTTAACTTAGTATTTTTAGTGTTTTGGGTCTATGGAATTGTATTAATTTCTTTTGTTGGTAGAGACAAGACACATATGGTGAGAACTTCATACTTTGGCGAAAGGGATGTTGATGTTCTGTTGGAATGAGTTGTACACTGAAATTCTCTTGGAGTTCTCAGTTCACAATGGGCATCTCAGAATATGATGGTATACTAGTTAGCTTTTAGAGAAGTGGCTTTCAACCTGGGGGTTGTGACTCATTTGGGGGGAGTTGAATGACTTACAGGGGTCACATATCAGATATCTTGCACATCAGGTTATGAATTAGCAACAAAAATAACTTTATGGTTGGGGTCTCAACAGCACGAGAAACTTTATTAAAGGGTCACAGCATTTGGAAGGTTGAGAACCACTGTTTTAAAGTTTAATGATTAAAAGATATGATCTGTGAACTTTAGAAAATATGTAAAATGGGCAAATAACTCAGTGCACCAGCCTATGTTAAAACTCAATAAGATACCATTCTTTTACTGTGTTCTCCATCATTCCATGTTCTTAATAGAGAATATTGTAGGAAATGATCTCACAATAATGTACTAAGGTGGTTCCAGATTCATATTTTTACTTTTCAAGTTTAGAAATCATATTTATTCATCAAATTGTCATCTAGGTATAATTTTGAATGTTGAGAATATTTTTAGGCATCATTGATTGGTTAGTAAAGTTAAGAATGCTGCTTTTAAACAAAACTGTAAGGGATTTGGGGAGGTTGGTTTGTTGGTGAAAGGCTTGATTTTTAATAAGGACCTGAATTTAGATCTTCAGCACTGTGTGAAAAATTCAGTCATAGTAGCTTGTATCTGCACCCAGAACTGAGGAGGCACAGGTGGGCAGAATTTTTGGGATCACTGGATAGCCAGTCTTGTCAGTGGGTGACTTCCATGTTCATTCTAAAAAAATAAGATGAGAGCAGTTGAGGAATACATGGAACATTGACTTCTAATCTCCATATTCAGGGGCATATACACACATGTATATGGGATGGACATACTTGTATATAGCAAAGACATAGACAGAATGTTAATAGGGCTAGTCCACAAATGTATTTCAGAATACTCATTCTACTTAGGAGATTTCTATGAAAATAGTAATATTGCATCAATAATTTACACAATATGGTTTAAAGGGAGTTTAATTTTTTGAATAGTACTTGTCTTAAAGCATATGCATTCTTTAGCTGTATTCACTACACTGTCTTGAAGAAATAGCCTCCTTTGGGGGAAGAAAGTTACAGTTAAAGTAAAAGTAATATTTTACAGAAAAGAAAAGAATGGAAAAGTTTACTCTTCTGAATAAATATTGAAAAAACTTTGATGCTAAGGTAATTACATTGATATGACATAAGAACGGCAGCAGTTATCAGCTCTCTTGTCATATTATGTACATACCTCTGTTTAATGTTTCACAGAAATGAAGATTCGATTTATAATTGCAGGAGTCAAGAGAAGAGTCAGGGAAATATTCTTAGGATGTAGATATCTCTATGCAAGCTATTTTGTGGGGAGTCTATGTCCCAAGCTACAATGTTGTCTGGGAACTCAAGCTCCAGAAATGGCTTTGATCAATACCTCCTGCTCTCCCAACCCAGCAAGGCATAGTCCAAACCATGTGTTGCCTGTATGGTACTGATAATTACTACTATTACCTTAATGGCTAGAGAACCCTGGAATAATACATTTAAAGTTGTGAACTGTAAATGGTAATATATTAATAGCTTTGATGCTGTCAGAGTGAAATTTCCCTATGAAAATTGTAAGAGTTGGAAGATTAATTATATTTGTACAACCTTTTCTCCCCTTAGAAAGCCACTAACAAATTGTGAATGTGTATGGGGGGGGGAAATAATTTGCAATTATTATCTCAAATGGAGTGTTGTTAGTTTTGTTGTTGCAGTAACACAGTAACGTGCTGACTGCAATACTTAAACTCCATCTCTCTGGGTTGGTATTACCTTAAAATCTTTTGAAAATAAGATCAAATCTTGTTTAACTGTTAGACTGACCTTTACAGTGCTAATAAGACTCCTAATGAATAAACGAACTACACTGTTTTGTTCAACCTTATAAAAATAAAACCAGAGTTAATTGACAATATAATGAAAAACTAATCAGAAGGGTGTTTCTTCATTCCTTTTTCTTTGTTTCAGATTTAAAGTTAGACCATAGTTTTGCATGTAATCCCTAGGACCTCTCCTCAAGCTTGAACAGACTAGGCAGTGCCTTGCTAAGAAAAAGGTTCTTATTTGGGCAATTGACTAAACTTGAATGCAGTAGAATCAATTGTAGGTATATTATTGTATTCATTTTACTAAAGGGCATGTCACATTTTTTCCTCCAGGAATTTTTAGCAAGTGGTTAAAAATAACCTTTTCAGAAAGGTTATATTACTGCTGAGGCCTGGCCAAACCTTTTGAATGGAAATCTACATCCATCATACTCAGATCTGTCAAACTAAGTCTAGTGAGTAGTTCAGTAGACATAAGGTTGAATTCAAATGTCACTGTGCCATGTTTCATGACAAACAGGCTGGCCAAAGTGACCTTTGCATGCCAACATTCCATTTTATAGCTTGAAAGGTAAGAAAAAGTGGGTCTACAAAACTATGCAGCTTCAGGACCACTGTGGAGAGCCAAGACAGATTCAAATTTGAATTCTAAAATTATCAGCTTTGGCTAGAGATGAACACAAATATAATTACGCTCTAATTTTCATTAAGGTATAAACAAAGAAGTTTCTTTTAGGAATGAGTAATTTACACTCTTGGTCAAACACATACGGGTTTATCAGTGATAGAAAAAAAAAAAAAGCTTTGAAGGTGTTTACTCAGTACACATTCTTTTAAAAGACCTGTCTCTTTCTGGACTAATAAATTTCCTAAAGTTATCACCTAACCCTAGAAAAAAATCACAAGACAAAATTAGCAATAGTTATTAAAGGCAAGTAGCAATGATGAAAGTTCAATCCCACGAAAAAGAAATCACCATATGCAGAACCCAAATGTAATTACTGGAAGACTAGTTGTAGCGTTTTTGTTTGCTAGCAAATAAAACAAGAGAAGGAGCTAAAACATTTTATTTTATAAAACACATGAAAAAATAGTAGTATCCTAACTCAATGAAACTTCCTAAAAATTGTGTTCATGGTCATTTATAAGATAGACTCCAAATGTATGTACCGCAAACATTTGGTTCCTTTAGTCAGTCACTCAACCTAGAAAGTTGAATTATTTTTGTAATTCCACATACCCATATCCAAACCCTTTCTTTTCTCTCTCATCAGATAGCAGTTAAAACAAACAACAATAACAAACAGAATAAGACAAAGCCACAGGAACTATCACAACCCTCAACTTCAACATAGGTCAAGTACATCAATATGGTCGGGTGGCAGCCCAGGCCACCGACAACAACATGACCATTGTAGGCTGCACAGCCCAGGACATCAACATATCCAGTAAAGCATTGTTAGATAAAACCCCTATAAAAATACCATTGAGCTTCTTTTGTTATGAAAACTAGCTTTTCTTATGTGAAATGTTGTCATTGGAAATGGCTTCTGGGTTAGAGATCTTGGCATATGTGCACTTCCTTTCTCAATACTGTTACTCCATCTGGATTATACCTGTTTAGGACCTATGCATGGTCCCAAAGTCTCTGTGAGTGCAGATATGTGTTGACCCTACAGTGTCTACATGGCCCAAAGTCTCTGTGAGTACAGATATGTGTTGACCCTATAGTGTCTACATGGCCCAAAGTCTCTGTGAGTGCAGATATGTGTTGACCCTATAGTGTCTACATGGCCTTTTTCCTTGGTGTCTTTCATCCCTACTTGCTCTTACAATCTCAGGCTGAAACATTTTGAAGTAAGGGGTTACATACATGAGTAGCTGTCATTTTATCACACTTTCTTGTGCAATGAATAAATATATATATGAATTATTGCTTCATTTTTCATCTGTATTTGCCTGTTGCCTTTTAGAACATTGGTCAAAGACATGAGGCCCATTTAGCAGTTCCTATTTATGGTGTATCAAACACTGCCCCCAAACTTGTTTTGTTGAATTCTAGGTGGTACCTTTGTGGTGGGGTCATGCTTCCAAAAGTGCCAATTCCTTTCAATTCCCTATCTTCTCCTCTGTATCCTGTTTCTAAGTAATTAATCTATTTTGTTGGCTTACCCTACTCTCTACAGTGTTTTCTTAGTGTTCTATTGATATGAGGAGGCACCATGACCATAATAACTCTTAAAAAAGAAAGCTTTATAGGGGATTGCTTAATGTTTCAAAGCTTTAGCCCATTATAATCAGGGAGCATGGTGGCATGCAGGTAGACATGATGCTCGAGAAGTGGCTGAGAGTTCCACATCTAGATCCCTAGGAGGCAGGAAAAGAACTCCTGGGCCTAATTTGGGCTTCTTAAATCTCAAAGCCAACCCCTGGTGACTTGTTTCTTCCAACAGGGACATACCAACCCAAAAAAGACACATCTCTTAGCTCTTTAAGTATTGCCATTCCCTGATGACTAAGCATTCAAATACATGAGCATATAGAACTATTTTTATTAAAACCACCCCATTCCAATCCCAGGCTCCCATAGGTTTGTAGCCACATCATAATACAAAAAATGCATTCAGTCCAGCTTCAAAAGTCCCCATAGATTATAACAGAGTTGATGATGTTTAAAAGTTCACATTTCAAAGTCTCTGATACTCATGGCAATCCCTTAAGTGCAACACCTCCAAAAATCAAAATTAAAAAAACACAGAGATGAGATATGATAGATTATTGATTCTCATTCAGAATTTTGGAATCACCAAGATAGGAAAGATGTTTTTTACAAGGTTGCCAGATACAATTAGCCAAAACACCATGAATGTAAAATTCATATAATCCATGATTGTTTCATGGTTCTTCTTTCTGTATGTAATTTTTATTTATGTGCAGTAATATAAATGTATATGGCAAAAAATAAAATAAAATCTTTAGAAGAAAAAAAAAAAAGCAGAACACGTATCACATGCTTTCAGTAACAATGGCTCAGAATCTACATTAGCCAATGAGAGGAGAGGGAGCATACTGAGGAAACACCGAGGAAATATTACAGGAATACTGGACCAAAGCAAGACCAAAAATCATCAGGAAAAACTTCAAAACATTGTTTCTCCATGTCTGATGTCAAAGTGTTCTTCATGTCTCCAACTCTTTTCATCTTGGTTGACCGCAACACGCTTCTCTCTCTTGGGCTGGTTCCATGCCTGCTCTGTAGCTTTCCTTGGCAGGTATACCACGACTTTGGCGTCTCTAACATCTTGGGGTCAACCCATATCTCACCCTCATAACTTTATGCAATGGCTTCTCTGGGCCTCCATGAATGCACACCCCTAACAGACACCTCGTCTCAGCAGCTTTTTTTTTTTTTTCATGTAGAGGAAGATCCTCCCTTTTTACATCCTTGACTGTAAAGCCAGAACCATGTGGTTGAAGCTGCCAAGTTCTACTGCTTGCTGGGGCTGAAACACGGTCCCCTCGTCAAATTACATATGCATCAGTTTTCTGTTGTTGACCATTTCCTTCATTTATTAAGCATTTCTTTAAATTTCTTTCACAAGTTGAAAATTTACATGGATGAGTTTGTCCCAGGAGATTGCCACTCCTTTTATTCCATTTATCATTAGGCTTTTCTTAAACATTTTATCTACTTGAACACTGCACTTAGGCTACTACACTTCTTGGTGCTCATTTCTCTTCAAACAATACATTTTGTATTTCTCTTTGTCCAGCCTGTTCATTCTCATTATAGATCTGCATAAGACTGACCACTAATAACCACAAGACATAATAGTAGGATGTCTTTAAATCTATTCTGCCAATGATATTAATCACAAACTCTTTAGTTTAGCCATAGATAGATTTTTCTTGGACAGGGAAGGAAGCATCCACATTCTTCACCAAAAGATTACAAAAATGGTCTCTAGGACACTTACTAATATTCTTCATTCTGAAAATACTTGGGATAGGCTGTCATAATCTACATTGCTCTCAGAACCATTGTCCTCCATGCTCCCAGTAGTTTGGCCTATTAGGCTCTACTTAAAGCAGTTAACTGCTTTCCTAAAAAAGGAGAGTGGGTTTAGTGGTTTGAATAGAAATGATCCCAATAGACTCATATATTTGAATGCTTGGTCATTAAGTAGTGGTGCTACTTGAGAGGTATTATAAGTGTGACCTTGTTGGAAAAACTGTATCACTGAGGGTGGGCTTTGAGGTTCAGAAGCCCAAACCTCCCTTCCTTCTGTCTCTGTCTCTGTGTCTCTGTCTGTCTGTCTGTCTGTCTGTCTGTCTGTCTGTCTGTCTGTCTCTCTCTCTCTCTCTCTCTCTCTCTCTCTCTCTCTCTCTCTCTCTCTCTCTCTCTCTCTCATCTCTCCCTCTGCTTGTTGCCCATGGATCCAGATGTAGAATTCTCCAGTATCATGTCTGCCTGCATGCTGCCAGGCTTCTGGTTATACTGAAAATGGACGAAGCACCTGAGACTTTAGACAAGCCTCAATTAAATACTTTTTAAAAATAAGAGTTGTTGTAATGTTCATGGTATCTCTTCACAGCAACAGAACACTAATACAGACACAGAGTCACTGGACCTGGCTTAGGCATCTTAAACCACAAAACCTACCCCCAATGACATTTTTTTTATCCAACAAGGCCACACCTACCTCAACAAGGCTATCACTTCCTAATCTTTCTAAATAGTGCCATTCCCTGATGACTAAACATTCAAGTATATGATCCTATGGGGACCATTTTTATTCAGACTGTAAATGTCATAATATTTTGTATTTATTCTTTGCTCTATGGATCTTTATTTTCATTTTCAAATGCAATTTTTCATATGATAGAAATATTTAGAAAGTTTATTATAGAAGTCTGTGGACAGTGTATCTATTATTTCATATAGACATTCACCTGAAGCCTGAGGCAACTTGAGGCTACACCTTTTACCACATGATAGATAATCAAGATCTTGTTCATTGGCTAGATCTGAATAGGGGTTCAATGCTTACTTGAACAGACTCCCCTAGGTCCAGATCCGGCCATCATGATGTTCTTCTTGTATGTTTCTAGGACCCTCTGGATCCTTCTATTTCCCCATTCTCCCATACTTCTCTCACCTAGAGTCCCAATAGGGAGTCCTCACATCTATCACAATCTCCTGGTAAGTGAAGACTTTCATGGGACATCTTATTTGGGCTAGTGTCCAATTATAAGTGAGTATATACCATGTGAGTATTTCTGAGTCTGAGTTAACTTGCTCAGTATGGTCATTTCTAGTTCTATCCATTTGCCTGCAAATTGCAGGATGTCCTTGTTTTTAATAGCTGAGTAGTATTCCATAGTGTAAATGTACCACAGTTTCTTTATCCATTCTTCACTGAGAGACATTTAGGTTGTTTCCAGGTTCTGGCTATTATGAATAAGACTAGCCAATAGACAGGACATTCTCCACAGTTGTGTGGAGAGCGGGGATTGACTCTGCCATGAACTCCAGTGCCCCATATTTGACCACTTCCTCTTGGTAGGGAGGCCTGGTGGCACTCAGAGAAAAGAGACTTGATAGGCTGTGACCATATGGTAGGGGAGGAGGTCCTCTTTTGTCACAGACCTAGGGGAGGAGAATAGGGTGAAAGAAGGAGGGTAGGAGGAACATGAGGATACAAGTGAGGAGATAACAATTGAGATGTAATCTGAATAAATCAATTAAATAAAAAGAGATATTGTTGACTTTTGCCTTCTAAATATTTCAATGGCAGAAAAATACAGAAAATGTGCAATAATCAATGGCTGTTGAGAGCCAAAGTATTTGATATTATCCAATGTACATGCATGAAGTAGCTATTTACTTTAATAATTAGCTTGATGAAAGGGGAATAAAATATTAAGTGGAATATAAATATATATTTTAGATAGCAGTGTACTAAGGATTTCTGGTTATTGTTATTCAGTTTAACTAAACCTCTTGCACAAGGGAAAAAACCAGCATCTTTATGTAATAAATATTACATCAGTATTCCTAGTGGAATTTTCCCTCTTAACATCTGATAATAAACAGACATATATTTATTTGCACAGGGATTTCTGAGGCAAATAGAGTCCTTTGTGTGAAAGAGCTAAACTTTTCTCATACTGAGAGATATCACTAGGTAGTGTTTTTCACAGATAAGCTCAACAATGAAATGTGTTCAAGAGCCCAATGTTCAAGCTGTATTCAGTGGGATTACTAGGAGGGAGAAGGTGAGAAGAAAAAGAGCTTTCAGCATTCTCCCTTACTTCCTATCCCAGGAGTCTGTGACAAATATCTTGGGCTCTTGATCTTGGGAAATTTAAGCTGGTAATCATTGCATGTTCAAACATGACACAGAATGCATCAGAAAACTGAAAAATAAAACCTCACATCTACCTTCATCATGTAAGCTTGTTTTTTCCTCTTTCAGTTTCCCTACTGTGTGAGTTGATCTATAATCTGTATTAAAACAGTGGCCACCTTGGGTTTGAGAACACTTTATGCAAAAGAAGAGTAAGGTCAGATGCAGGGAGCTGGAATTCATCCCCAACCCCTAACAGAGGGATAGATGAAAGTTCTTTTCATTATCCCACACTAGCTTTTCCATATCCTTTCAGTTTAAAACATGTTGGGCTAAAAAGAAATTAAATTTTATTGCTAGGGTCTAATAGTAAATAGCTCTGTAGCCAAGAATTCTTGACAAAAGTCTTCTCAGAGGGAAATTTGCTTGAGAATTAATATTCTTCACTCAAATGGACAGCCAAATTTGAAGGCAACAGCCCCCAAACTTCTACCTAACAGTAGATGCATCATTGTGTTGGTATTTTACAAATGACTTTTGACCAGATCTTTGGTATTACACAGGCTTATCTTTCTTCATAAACCATGAGGTATTTCCTCCATCAAACAGTAAAGAAAGGCAAGACTTTCAACCACACTCAGGAAGATGCAAGAAAAGACATATGGGGTGGCATGGAGCTGTCAGCTGCAACACTGCAGGCAACACAGGAGATTATTTTTATTGGAAGGCAATAAAGTCCAAATACCATCATTACAGGCCTTCTCCCTGCCTCTTTTAAAGCTTTCATTATTACTGCACAGCAGCCTCGGCAATTGTATTTGTCAACACTGTAGGAAGAACTCTGCAACCTGTTGGTCTACTCACTAAATTGGGATTTGCCTTGTGAATACTGATGTTTTAGAGAGCTCTGTCCTAGCAGCTTAGAAAGAGTCTGCTATTCAGAATGACATTTTATTCTGTGTATTGTGATTAGTTTTTCAGTAGAGTTTAAAAAGTGTAATTGCTTTGTAGTCTGAGGAAGAAAGAAACGCTAAGCTACATTTAAAGATGTGTTTTATAATTGCTTGGGGATGTTAAAAGAATGGTGAGTTTTCAGGGATTGTACATAGATTTAAATAAATGATGTTGTTTATTGGGAAACTTTGCCAAAAGGTTTTGCCCTGGTGGAAATGCCACAACTTAAAAAATACAGTGTTCTCAAGGTATAAAGAAAAGTACATGATGAATCAAGGGTTTTGGTCAGTTGATTTACTTGGAAATATTCAGAATATGATCAAGTGAATAATTCATAAATATATAATATTACACATCAGAGTTAATACTGCATTTATGACAATTGTACTAGAACATATATCCATTATGTTGAGGTATAAGAAATGAACAGACCATTCTAATGTGCACTGAAATAAGAAAAATCCCCTGGTTAGGTTTTTGTTTGTTTATTTGTTTTTAGAGTAAAGCAGAGAATTGGGGAGAAGACAGGACTTATTAATTTTTTTAATTCATCAATTTGGTCAAGGCACATATTCTAGCCACTGTAAACATGATACTATTTTAGACACTCAGGGCACAACTGCCAGCAAAAGACTCTTGTTTCAAAAACCATTTATTCTAGCAAAGTTGAATATCATGTAGATTGAAGGTAAGTAGGTGGAACTGGAAAAAACTATACCTAGTAAGGTATCTCAAGCATGGGAAGACAAACAGTATGTTCTCTCTTATATGTGGACCCTAGCTTCATGTCGTTGTTATGTGTATTATTGTAGAACAACTAAAATTGAAAAGTATTGTGAGGCCTTGACAGGTATGTCAAGGAAGGGAGAAAATAAATTATATGTAAAGTAAAAGCAGTGAGGAGAAATACTGGGGTATAAAGGTTTAAACAGAGATAGCTATGGGAGTATTAGGAAAACTAGAAGGTAATGTGGAGGGACAACCTAAGGGAAAGTATATAGAAACCTCTACCATCTCATAACCCAAGTTAACATGAGTAATTGAAGGGATGATAAAACAGATGCTAACTGAAAGAAGAGTGGGGGTTTTAGGGATGCAAGGATTAAGCAGTGATGAGGTAGAAGGATGGGGAACAAACCAAAGGATACACAAAAAGGCCTTATTATTAGTAGGCTAATTTCAAAACACAACCTTTTTTGTTGTTGCACTAATATTTAGTTGTAGGGCCTTTCATTTGCTAAGCAAAAAGGAATCTTTACCACTGAACTACTTTCCAAAGCCCTGTTATTTACCTACTGTTCAAAAAGTAACTTGAAAGTGTTCCCAGGAATGATTACCTTTCCACTGAGAAACTAAGAGGCTTCTGGTATTCTATCTCCCTAGGGCCTGTAACATCACACTGGAAGATATTTGATGTTGAACAGTGGAGGGAATCTCCTTTTTCCACATTTGGAGGTAGTAGGAAGATGGATGGCAGATAGTTTGCCTTTACTTTGACCAGTCTTAGTGGGAAAAACAAAAACAACATTTTTACTACATTTTAAAGGGTTGGGATTTTTGTTTGTTTGTTTGAGTCTTATTTCATGGCTTCTCTTTGGATCAAATCACTTACTGACAAAAATCTATAATTGCTGTGGTGCATTCTAGAATATCTATATTTAATGATTTCTTTCATTGTAGCTCAAATTAATTTCATTGACTTTATTTGGCCTCATCATAGGGCAATATACTATTCCAATACTTCATTGTGTCAGTAGTTAATGGTCATCAATAAAGCCTTGCACTGTTTGAAAGCATGGCTCACCATAATGGAGGAAATATACATATATTCAGATTAAAAGATTTAGCTGCATAAATGACCATTTAAACATGATTTCTTTTAATATTACAAAACTGAGTAATTCCATGACAGGAAAATATGTGTGTACATATCTACATGCATATGTATATGCACACTTGCATGTGTATCTTTCTGGGGATTAAACTTAAAACCCTCTACATGTAAAGCCAGTGAACCTACATCCTCAGTCCTGAGCATACTCAGCACATTGGAATTTTTTAGCATTTACAATCTATAGATTATATTTTAAATATAAGTTTTTTGAGCCACAGGAAGGATATAGGATTGGTGATGATCTTATCCCAATATTTAGACTGTCATTTCATTCTATTGACAGTGTCCTTTGCCTTATAGAAGCTTTGTCAATTTCAAGAGGTCCCATTTATTAATTGTTGATCTCAGAGCCGGAGCTGTTGATGGTCTGTTTAGGAAGTTGTATCTTGTGACAATGATTCCAAGGCTCTTCCTCATTTTTTCCTCTAATAGCTTTAGTATATGTGGTGTTATATTGAGGTCTTTGATCCATTTGGACTTGGGTTTTGTGTAAGGTGATAAATACAGTCTATTTGAATTTTATACATGTAGACATCCAGTTAGACCAGCATCATTGTTGAAGATGCTTTCTTTTTTCCATTGTACGGTTTTGGCTCCTTTATCAAAAATCAACTGTCCATAGGTGTGTAGGTTTGTTTTTGGGTCTTTGATTCAATTCCATTGATCAAGCAGTCTATTTCTATACCAATACAATACACTTTTATTACTATTCCTCTGTAGTATAGCTTGAAATCAGGGATGGAGAGATCTCCCGTAGATGATGATGATGAGGATGATGATGATGATGATGATGATGATGATGATTATACAGGATTGTTTCAGCTATTCTTGGGTTTTAATTTTTGTATATGAAGTTTAGAATTGTTCTTTCAATGTCTATAAAGATCTTTTCTTGCTGTCAATCTTTTTCATGTTTCTATTATGTTTTTGTTTAAAGTGTCAGACTGCTGGACATGGTGACGTACATCTGTGACTGTGTCTGTATTGGTGTTTTGTTGGGGATTGCATTGAGTCTGTATATTTCTCTTTACTATGTTGATCATACTGATCTCCGAGCATGGAGCATCTTTCCATCTGATGTCTTCTTCAGCTTCTTTCTTCAGAGACTTTAATTTCTTGTCATACTGGTGTTGACTTGACATGCTTGGTTAGATTTACACCAAGAAACTTTATATTATTGTGAAGGTTGTAGTTTCCCTTATTTCTTTCTCAGCCCATTTTGAGGGAGATAAAGTCTAATGTCACCTGGCTAGCCTTGAAGTCAGTTCATCTATAAAGCAGGCCTTGAGCTCCGGATCCTCCTGCTTTTGACTATTTAGTGCTGGAATTCCAGATGTGTGCCACCATGTCCTGTAGTGCTACACTTTAAATAAAAAGAGAAAAGGAACATGTAAAAGATTGGTAGAAAGAAGACTTCTTACTTTGGAATAAACTCTCAGAATGTTATTCTTCCTGGAAGGTACAGATTTGTAGGCACTCACATTTAATTTTGTATTTTCTACTTTGACTTGTACGAATTCCTCTTTATGGGTAAACTGAGAGAAGAGCTACACGATGAGTTGAGGGTCCAGCAGGCCGACTATGACACTGCATTGCTGGATTGCCTGTTTTATGCCATGTCCAAGGAAAACTGTTGTCCTCACAGACCTTAACAGCAACTGGAGAGAAGCATGGTACAGCCAAGGCACTAATCATAATGGGCTTGCAAAGGTGAATGAGGCTGCTGCAAAGATCCATCACTGTTGAACTGAGCACTTACTTCATTAGAGTTGAGCTCCTCACAGATGGGTCTTCTCCCTAGTATGGCCTTGGCATTATAGCACAAGTTTTGTACAAGAGACAGAGATTTGTAATGAAGGAGACTGTTTATCTTTCTACATCCCTTAGAAGCTCTGTACCATTTAGAGTTAGGCCTGGTAGTTTATTTTGGGTAATTCTCATTCCTTCTTAACAGAGCAGTTTAATTCAGGATGGTTTCACAACCTCCAGGCCTGGGACGGCTCTTGAGATTTTGCACAACAGGCTTAAGTTATATGTGAATGCAAGTTTTGGGTTGATATCCCATTAACAAGCCCCAGAAGTATGGAGTTCCTCAACCACTGAGGCTAATCATCACATTTCTTAGTTAGTATGTTCTGCTAACCCTGAGTGAAGAAGACAAATGACATCATACATCTCGTCACATGGAAGAGAAAACCAATGGCAGTAGAGGGAATGAATAGGAGCTAGGGATAAAGGGGCTCACTTGAGTTTTAAGCCGCATGAGCTATGTGGAGGAAAGTTGGACTCTCCAATGATACTTATACTCAGAAACAGCTTACACGAAACATCACAAGAATGAGCAAGGCCAAGGTTGTAAGTTACACTGTGGATGATTGAACTCACAGCTCTGTCCTCCCAACTCGAACGGAATGAATCTGCCCATAAGAACACTTGGTACTGGGCATGTATGAAGCTATGAATATCTAGTTTTCACACCAAGGACATCACAGGAACAAAAAAATTTCGTATACTGCTGTTGGAAGGCAAACCACATTAAAAAGCAACATATTTTATAGTGTTGCCTTGCTAAATCTGTGTTGCAGAGGAATGGTGTTACCGTCAATAGCTAAATAGTCAAGTTTTCATGTAGATATCTCCTCTCTGACACTGTGACACTGAATAAGGTTTTGCCCTCTCAGTGCCTCTGGTTTCATTTAAAATATTAGAACAATGAAATGAGATGTGAGTACAAATATCACATACTGCATGATTTTTGTACTTACCAGCTCTTTAAATACTTAGCTTATGGAGTTATTTTTTTAAGGCACTGAATGGACTGCTACATACTAAAGTGTGTTATAAATTTGTCCACATCTGTAAGCTCTTAATGTGGTTATCTGCTCTTTTAATTTGCATACTCATGTGCAGGTGTGTGCACATACATATGTATGAGTGATGGTGCCAGTATGGACAGCTATATAGATTTGTCTACTAAGCTTCTAGCTCCTTGTAAGAGACTATTTAATGCAATCCGAAAAAGCAAGCAATGCCATGTCTAATATTTTTAAATAATCAATTCCATTTAAACCACAGGCTCACAGGAGAATTACATCAGCCTCCTGGAGGCTGTATGTGGCTTTGGGTGAGATTGGATCTGCCACTCTCAGCCTCCAAGCTGAGCAAATGGACATATGTGTTTTAATGGGTTTCTATGGTGGCTTGACCTTTGTAGTGTATAGGTGAGCTGACTCTGATTCCTGGATCTGAAACCTTCAGAGGCATGCATGGCCCAGAGGGTAGAAGGCATTTTCTAATCAATAACTCTTGAAGTCAGCAAAAACCTACCTAAGCTCAATTTTGTAAAATCTTATAACACTTTGTGACAAAGTCATTTATGAATGTTTTTTAACATTTAAAAGGCTCTTTGTATACTCTGTCAGAATTCCAAGCAACAAATTTTACTTGGTTTTAGGGGGGTTGAAAAAAGTCTTCTATTTAATTTTAAAAGACTATATGAATAAAATTCATTCGGCCTTAGTTGGTGACATCTGTTGTTTATTTCAGAGAAGGAATCATTAAATGGTAGATCTATCAGGCTCCTTAGAGACTTCTGCATAAAGTGGTTTTTGAACTGGGCTTTGAATAGAGTGAAAAGTTGTAGGTCCCTCTTGAGTCCCCAGAGATAGGCACAGATTGGGTTGCTGGTTGGCAGAGCTCCAAGAAAGTCAGCACATTTAACCAGAGCATCATTGTTTTAAAACAATTTATACATTAATGCTCATTATATCATTGTAGTTAAAATATTCTTTCATTAGATTGTTGGCAAACCACCAATGGACTTCAGATCATTGAGTTTAAAACTGTAGGTTCTAGACTTTAAGGAAAGTAGTTGGTGAGACTACAAACAGTGTATGTAGGTGGAATCTGGGTCTAATGATTCTTAGTTCTACCTCATACAAGTTGGAGGGAGGAGAAAAAAGATGACTATTTTTCCTGCAGAGGTAGGAAAGTCTAGGTAGAGTTTCAGGCATTTTGAATGGTTGATTAACTAATTTCTTCCTTTACCCAGTGGTATAAAAGAGAGATAAAGGATGAATTCTACCTTTGAGGATAATCAAATATTAGGGTAATTATGTGCTATATATCTGTCAATTCTCTTTTTGGGTAAGCTGAGGACAAGAGTAACTGTTAAGTATGATTGTGCTTGTACTTATCAGATACAAGGCACAAACATGGAAAGGATAAAGAAACAAAGGTCCAAAAATAAATTGATGTGTTTTAATTTTTGAATCATTTTGCTATCATAAACTAAAATTATCCTCTAGCCAACTCCAAGGTAATTATAGAGTATGACATAGTCAAAGAACTGGAGCAAATTTGGGCTGAACCACAGTGAAGATGGAGAGAGTGACAGTGGTCAAGAAGAGGAGGAAGTTATGGCACCTTCCCTACTACTTTATAAGATTCACTGAGCTGATTCACCATGATGTAGAAGGCAATAATTAACAACTGTAAAGCTATGAGTCAAAAACGACATGGGAAAAATGACAGTTTCTCTGTTAAAATAATATGTATATGGCAACATGTATAGAGGTCAGTGTTAGAAATGGGGCCTAGTTAAGTAGGCTTTACAATCTTACTGGTGAGGTAGGGTCATAGTGGAGTATGCTGTAGAGATATAAGGTAGAGAAGGCATTCACATAGTCAACAATGAATTTTTAAAAATAAATTAAAAGGACTACTCAAAGGTAGACTAAAAAATTTGTGTTTGAGCAAATGAGTGGTTATGAGGCTTTTGATGAAAGAATCATACCAGAGAAAGAATAGTTTGGTTATGGTAACTTTGAGACACCTGTTAAGTGTCGAACTGTAGGGACATTCTGGTCAGTTAAGTGTCGAACTGTAGGGACATTCTGGTCAGTTGAAGTAAAGAACTGGGATTTAACAGATGGAAATTTGCATTTTGTAGTTATTATGTATTTACAAGCATTGCTTTAAATAAAGATCATCCAGAAGAAGAGGGTCATATACTAACGTCAGAAATTCTTAGTGTTTATTTGTAAATGAAACAGAAAGAATCAAGTGTTAAGGAGAAAGCTGGGACAGTGCATTGTCAGGAAACTGAAAGCCAGACCTGTCAACACTATATGTGTTTGTAGGGCAGAGCACCTATGAAAAAAATTTATTGGTAGATGATAGTTAATTATACTATTCCAAAAATCGGTAACAAAGAATGGTAATTTTTTGAAGAGACATTGAGGTGTTTTATAGTTTGCCACTGTGTTGGTTAGTTTTTTTCTCTAGTTGTCAAAATATGAGTCGTTTGGGAAGAGAGAATCTCAGGTGAGGGACTTCCTCTATCAGAATGCACATAGATAAGTCTGTGGGGTATATTTGTGACTGATAATTGGGGAATTATGGGGGGATTCATTCCACTGTGGCAATACTGTCCCTGAGTAGGTGGTCTGATCTAGGACTTCTAACATATGACATGAACACCTCTTCAGTAGTTAGAAAATTCAATTTTCCAATTAATAGAATTTAAATATATGGATATTTGATAATGTATAGCTTTTCATCCACGACAAGTGCAATGTGCATAAATTCTGGCGTGTTGATTACTGATAGTATGGGGAAAGTATAAAGTTTATATTGTATTTATTGAAAGTACTTTATGCAACTTGAAGGTCATATGGTCCTTGAAATTATTGAGTGGATCCTGAAGGTTTAAGAAGCTCATATGATTTGAGCCAAGTCTTTTGGACTTGGTGCTCGGTGGGAAGGGGCTGCAAATATCAGTTCTGGGTAGTTTACACAGATGTATATCTAGCCCATATTTTGTTAATTTATGCAAGTACTATGATAGGACCACAGAAGTAAATGAAGCCACTTCAGATTTTCAAATTCAGAAAGGCTTGGGAATTCAGATGTAGCACTGGGAAAATTATGCTGTAAAAATGCAAATGACCTTAAACAAAAACAAAATGGTTGGAAATATTACCAGTACACTGTTTTCTAGGATGCTGTAGACGCCTAAGAGGAAACTGTTAAATTAGTTATTAGTAACCTTCATAATATTAAATGTGACTTGAAGGATCTGTACAACAAAGTAAACAGTAAAATGACAGTTCACAGAATTGGAGAAAATATTTTATAGTTTTATATTTGACAGGAGAATAATGTCTTGAATGTATAAAGATTACCAATTTAAACAACAAAACCAAGTAATCATTAAGCAGATTAATGAGTTGTTAGATAGTTTTCAAGGGCCAACATGTAGTTGAAAAAGTATTCAACATTCTTAACCATCAAGGCAATACAAATTAAAATTTCTTTGAGAGTTCATTTCACCCTACTCAACATAACCATCATTAAGAAAGCAAATGCCTACAAGTGCTTGTGAGGCTTTAGGGACAAAGGAGACTTTATGCACTGCTGGAAGAAATGTAAACTAGTGCAGTCTGGGTGGCAATTTGTACGGAGAATCGTTTAAAAGAAAAAAAACCTAAGACAACAAACAACAAAAAGCAAAAGTTAGAACTACCAAGTAATCCATTAATACCATACATGGGTATTTTCCTGAAAGATCCTACATCAGCATACATCTGGTATATTTATACATCCATGTTTCTTATTCGTGTTGTCAATATAAAAATGAAAACATGGTATCTACACAGAATATCCAGCTGTGAAACAAAAGAATGAAAATATGCTTTTTGGAAAATAAATAATGTGGAGATCACTATTTGAAACATAAAGTAGACTCAAGGGGACAAAAATATGTTTTCTATTATGTAAAGAATCTAGATTTAAAGAAATGTGTGTGTGTGTATGTGTGTGTGTTTGTATGTATGTTTGTAGAGCATGAAAGTGGAAAGAGAACTTGTATTTTGTGAGTTCCTTTTTCTTCAACCTTTCTCCACCCCTGTTCTTCCACTGTTTCAGCACCCTAACACTACATAGGAAAGAAGTTAGAGGGAAAAGAAGATTACCTCCTGCTGAGTAGAGGTGAGTTCCTTGAGGTAAGTTTGATCTTTGCCCCCATGATATCCAATTTCTTTTTCTGCTTTCATTGTGCATGGCTACTTAACAAACTGCAACCAATAGCATCCAGCCAGCAACCCTTATATCATGGCTCTAGCATGTATAGCCTTTGAGAAGTCTCCAGAATTCCAAATGTCACACATTCACACAACTATCTGAAGTTGAAAAAATCATGCCCCTTCCAGAGCATGAGGCAAATCATAGTCAGCTGCTGCAAAGCATCCCCACATCCCCACATCCACGCTTAAAACAAAAACATATTCCCCTAATACTGCTGTTTTTTTAAAGAAACAAAAACTCCAAAATTCTTACAGGAACTAAGAGAAGAGACAAATCTACATGGAGGTGAAAGGAGAGAGGGCAGGCAGTGGAACAGGCAAACCAAGTACTAAAAACACATAGGTACAACTTCTCCTTTAAGTAAAAAGGAGCATCCAGTTAGTTGAACATTTGTTTTAGATGCTGTGTTTTGCACCAGTATGTTGTAGTGACTGAGTGCAGTTAGCTCCCACACTCATGAGTGCTACCATCTAGTAGTGGATATGTGGGATTTACAGGTTAACATGTAGATTTTACATAATAGATGATATGACCATTCTATGATGGAGTACAATAGAGAATAAATAATAAAGTCAATAATTTAGGTTTTAGGATTCAAGGAGAAATAATATTTAGAACAGGACAAGGTAAATTTAGACTATGTATATACTGTATTCATTCAACCTTTTCTGTACTCACATTAAATGCTTTAAGAAAATAAAGTTGGTTAAAATTTTGTTATGCTTGGTCTATGGTGGGAATATATACCATCATATGTACCCCATTCATGTCAGCTGGAAATACAAAGTTGGAGATAATACAGTTCCTACAGTATAGCAATGCCCACAATATGGGAATTGACACAGACAGTGGGTCAACCAGGATGCTTTTTCCTGCAGAGAGGTAGAGGGGATGATTTTAGGTTTAGGTTTAGGTTCTTCAAGTACATATTATTGCCTATTATAAATCATCAACATGTCTCTTCCTAACTATCATGTCTTCTAATTTTCACATGAAGAAGTTAGGACTTTAGGACTTTCAGGCCACCAGTGCATCATCATCACAAGCACCCTGCAGTTCCTAGGTCCACAAGGACGCAGATGCACCCAGTTGGCTATCATCGCACACCATTTACCCATATGGTTTTAGGATTCCTTCATGTTAATTTTTTGCTCACTTATAAGGTTGTCCTTATTATTTCTATAAATAAGAAAGGATGAAAGTACAGCAGATTTGAATTAATGAGTATAGCATAATTTTCTTATTCAACATGCTAGTTCCAGTGTCTTAAGCAAGGAGATATTTTAATTAAACTATAATTTTCTAATATATTATTTAAAGCAGGATGAGACAAGTATGCCTATGAGGTATACAAACTACTATATTTTCATACACTTAAGGACTTTCTGGCCTCATAGTCTCTCCTAGAAGGAATTACTTTCTTTTTGGGTTTTAAGCCATGGCTAAAACATTTTATTTACTTTTCTTATAATGATTTCAATGAGTGAGTCATACATCAGACTTAATCAAGCCTTGGAAGATGAACAAGAACTAAAGAGCACATATGAAGGGAATAGACTGACCTCACAAATTATGAGAAGGAAGCACACACAGTGCAGGTGTCTTCCTTTAGTTAATAGCAATACTCCTGAGAACTCAAGTTCTTTGTGAGTTACAATGTATACCTACTCAAAAAACTGTTCATGTAAAGTGAAACGCCCCATGCTCAGCTTGGCACATTAATCTAAAAAATAGTTAGATGTTGATAATCACCTTCATTTTGAGATCGTGCATGTTGTTTTTGATACTGTTACAGCAAGGTTAATTGGCCTCTGTAGAATTTTGAGCATGCAGGATAGAAAAAAAAAAATAGGGGGCATAGCAGAAAGTGTTCATTCTGAAAGGAACGCTGAGTGTTCTGTTTTCTGGGATAAAAATCAACATTGGTTTGGAGATTAAATTTCCTCCCACCAAACTCCATACACACACAAGTATGTGCATGCAGCAGACACACACCCAAACAAGAATGCCAACACAGACAACTAAAGAAGAGATTATAATAAAAACTAGACCCACATTTCTTTTTTTTTTTCCCCACATTTCTTAAATGGACCAAAATTATGCAATTAGAAAGACTTATCTTTCTTTCCAGTGGGTTATTTTTGTGGTGCTGATAATTGAGAAAAAAACTATTAAGATTTGTAACACACTGGGAAGTACATATGAATAGTCATTAAATACACACCATCCACATGCCACCACTGAACTGACCATCTTAGACTGTGGCGGCAACGCTTGTGCTGTTAGCTACTCCCATATTCCATGTTGAGAACAAAATTCCCGCTCTCATTTTCTATACTTCATGAAACAGACTGCATGTGTTATAGCATATTGCTATGAGCTAGATAGATTAAAAGCAGTGGAGACTTAATTTTATAATTTTGGGTGCTGGATATGTAAATTCTGAACCCTTGCTGGGTAAGGTTTTGGTGAAGTGTCTCCTCTAGATTTCAGATATTTTTCTACTTGTGTACTCATGGGTCAGGAAGTGAGAATGTTAACAAGCAGCCTTGGGTCTCTTTTATAAGGTACTAGCTCCTTATGAGTTAAATTGTTTCCTTAATTTTCTACCTTCAAATACCACCATATTGAAGACTAACTATGTCAAGACATGAATTCTGAGAGGCATAGACATTTTTTATGAGCTCACATCTTATTTGCCAGCAAGTTCTATGAATTCTACTTAATAAATGTTAATAAACTTATTTTAAAAGAAGTCACTCCTAGTACCTTGTCACATTTTCTATACTTCTGACAATCTATTTGTAATAAACTTCTTGAATTGCCTTTAAAAAACATCATCCAACTGTGACAACACTCTGCCAAAAGCTCTTCACGAGGACTATTTTTCTTAGTCATAGCCTCAGTCGTCATCAAATCCTCTGTGAGGACGAAACCAAAGAGAACCCTGCTTATTCTAATCCCATGGTTTACAACTTTTCCCCTTGCTGTAAGTTTGAATTCCTCTTGCTCTTCTTTCACAAACACTTGCCTGCCTTACCCCATGTATACTGAACCTGTTCTCATAGTAAGGAATATACAAATATCCTAGTCTTCCCTTAGTTAACTTGGTATTAAAACTTTCTCCAAGTTTCCTCTGTGAGATTATAACTCATCAAACTCCAACAGAAACACAGCTCTGTGTCTCTTTGGTAGTTTTCTCCTGTGATAGTAGAAACCGTGAAAGCTATATAGTTCATTTACCCACTCCTGGAATGTCAGTTCTGCTGTATCAGCTACCAGCTAAACAAGAAATGAAATATTTTACAAGCTTAGTAGATATATTTTAAATAATCTTGCTACATTTGCTAAATATTTTTATATGCATTCATCCTATTATCTTAGAAAGAAATCTTTCTAGGCCTTAGTTTTATAATTTTAAAAAGTGGTGGTATATAAATAATTTGGGATTAATTTGAGGATTACATTTAAAAGTAGAACTTAACATGGTCCTAGTCACACAGTGAGAGAGCAAATTGTACAGTCATCATGGTTATAATGAATACAAATAGTGTTATAAAAGTACTTACTTGCAAATAAATACCATGCTTATAATTTAGTTGTAAGGCGATAGCAGGGAAATATGTGATTGCCATGAGTTTTCAGAAAAATACAAGCTATAGTAGACATTAGTTTATTTGTGTGTAATAACTAGTGTATTTATTTATTTTAAGATATTTTCCACATGTTGTTTGAACAGAGGGGTCCAATGAGGTACAGTTTGCAACTGTGAATGCCTTAATGTTATGAGCTCACAGGCCTGGACATCAGAACGGAGATGTTATAATACCATGTTTGACGACCAAGGTCTCAGCTCAAAGAGCAGAAAAGAGATTAATTTTCCATTTCTCTGCTTCTTTGTCCTGTTCAGGACTTCAAAGGGCCAAATGCTTTGTTGAAGACTGTTTACACAACTTTTGTGCCTGTGGTGACTTAGTCAAGTTAGATGAACCACTAGCAGGTGGGGAGGGGAGATACACAGTTGGAAAAGTGCTTGCCCTGTAAGCAGGAGGACCTGAGTTTAATCCCCAGAAACCACTTAAGATAAAGCCTTGTCTTGTAACTTCAGGACAGAAGAGATGGAGAAGGGTGAATCCCTGGGGCTCACCAGTCAGAAAGCCAGGACTAAAAGTTAATTTCCAAGTCAACAAGACTTGCTGCCTCAAAACAAGGAAAAAAAATAAAGGTAAAAATAAATGATAGATGACACCTGAAAATGCTAATTGGAATCGTCTTGTGACCCCCTATGTGAGTGTGTGTACACTTTCTCTCACACATGAACACATACACAAACACAAATCCAAAAATCCAAAGTGGCCTATTTGAGTGTGTGCGTGTGTGTGTGTGTGTGTGTGTGTGTGTGTGTGTGTGTGTGTGTGTGAGAGAGAGAGAGAGAGAGAGAGAGAGAGAGAGAGAGAGAGAGAGAGAGAGAGAGAGAGAGAGAGAGAGATAGATTCTAATGCAAAATATAAACCAAAGAGTTGATGAAATACAGGAATTCTGATTGGCTAGGCTTTATATATGGGTGGTGGTCCTCATGTTTGCTCAACAGTGCTCTTCCAACTAAGCCATCACTCTAACCTTTTATATACCACTCATAAAATGAATAATATATTAGACTGAAAATAAAATGAAGCATGTTATCCATTTGACTTCAAGTTTTATGATATCACTGTTTTTATTTTATTTGTTTATTTAAGTAATTTATTCAGATTACATCTAAATTGTTATCGCCTTAAATGTATCTCCCCCCTCCCTCCCTCTTTCACCCTATTCCCTCTTCTAGGTCTGGGACAAAAGAGAACCTCCTCCCCCTCCAATTGATCTTATCAGGTCTCATCCTGGTTGCCTGCTTACTCTTCCTCTCAGTGCCACCATGCTTCCACACAAAGGGGAAGTAGTCAAATAGGGGAGACCAGAGTTCACGTCACACACAACTGTAGTGAATGTGTTGTCCATTGGCTAGATCTGAATAGGAGTTCTAGGTTTACTGCATGCATTGTCCTTGGTTGGTACAATAGTTTGAGCAGACCCCACTGGGTCCAGATCTGCTAGTCTTGATGGTCTTCTTCTAGGTTTCTAGGGCCCTCTGGATCCTTCTATTTCCCCATTTTCCCATTTGTCTCTCATCTGGAGTCCCAATAGGAAGACCTAACATCTATCCCAATCTCCTGTTAAGTGAATACTTTCAGAGGACATCACTCTTGGGCTAGTGTCCAATTATAAGTGAGTATATACCATGTGTATATTTCTGGGTCTGAGTTAACTCACTATGGATGATCATTTCTAGTTCCATCCATTTGCCTGCAAATTTCAGGATTTTCTTGTTTTTAATAGCTGAGTAGTATTCCATAGTGTAAATATACCACAGTTTCTTTATCCATTCTTCTACTGAGGGACATTTAGCTTCTTTCCAGATTCTGGCTATTATGAATAAGGCTGTTAAGAACATGGTTGAGCATATGTCCTTGTTGTGTGGTGGATCATCTTTTGGATATATTCCAAGGAGAGGAATAGCGAGGTCTTGGGTAGCCATATTCCCAGTTTTCTGAGAAAGCACCAGATTGTTTTCCAAAGTTGTTGTACAAGTTTGCATTCCCACAAGCAATGAAGGAGTGCTCTTTCTCCACATTCTTGCCAGTGTGCTGTCACTTGAATTTTTGATCTTAGCCATTATGATGGGTGTAAGATAGAATCTCAGAGTCATTTTAATTTGCATTTCTCTGATGCCTAAGGACATTGAACATTTCTTTAAGTGTTTCTCTTCCATTTGATATTCCTTTGTTGAGAATTCTATTTAACTCTGAGCCCCATTTCTTAATTGGGTTATTTGGTTTGGTGGTGTTTAATTACTTAAGCTTTTTATATATTTTGAATATTAGTCCTTTGTCAGATGTAGGGTTGGTGAAGCTCTTTTCTCAGTCTGTAGGCTGTTGCTTTGTTCTGTTGAAAGTGTCTTCTGCCTTACAGAAGCTTCTAAGCCTCATGAGGTCCCACTTACTAATTGTTGACCTTAGAGTCTGGGCTGTTGGTTTTTCTGTTCAGGAAGTTGTCTCCTGTACCAATGAGTTCAAGGCTCTTCCCCACTTTTTATTATAACAGATTTAGTCTTTCTGGTTTTATGATGAGGTATTTAATCCACTTGGATTTTAGTTTTGTGCATGGTGATGAATATGGATCTACTTGCATTTTCCTACATGTAACCATCCAGTTAGACCAGCACCGTTTATTGAAGATGCTATCCTTTTTCCATTGAATAGATTTGGCTTCTTTGTCAAAAATCAAGTGTCCTAATTTGTGTGGATTTATTTCTGGGTCTTCAGTTTGATTCCATTGATCAACTAGCCTATTTCTATGCCAGTACCATGCTGTTATAATTACTGTTGCTCTATAGTACAGCTTGAGATCTGGGATGAAGAATCCTCCCGAAGAACTTTGATGGTACAATATTGTTTTAGCTATTCTGGTTTTTTTGTTTTTCCATATGAAGTTGAGAATTAATCTTCCAATATATTTTAAAAATTGTATAGATATTTTGATAGGGATTGCATTGAATCTGTAAATTGCTTTTGATAATATGGCCATTTTTACTATGTTAATTCTCCTAATCCACAAAGAAGGGAGATCTTGTCATCTTCTGATGTCACCTTAAATCTCATTCTTCTTCAGAGATTTGAAGATTTTTCAAAACAAGTCTTTCACTTGCTTGGTTAGATTTACTCCTAGATACTTTATATTACTTGTGGCTACTGAAAATGGTGGAGTTTTCCTATTTTCTTTCTCAGCACAATTGTCATTTTTATACAGGAAGGCTACTGACTTTTTAAATTTAATTTTGTATCAGCTACTTTGCTGAAGGTGTTTATCAGCTGCAGAGGTTCTCTGGTGGTTATTTCTATACACTATCATATCTGCAGACAGGGATAATTTGACTTCCTCCTTTCCCATTTAGGTCCAATTTATCGCCTTTTGTTTTATTGCTCTAACTAAAATTTGGAAAACTATATTGGAGAAAATGGGAAGCCTTGTCTGGTCTCTGATTTTAGAGGAATTTCCTGGAGTTTCTCTCCATTTGATTTGATATTGGCTATTGGCTTTCTGTATATAGCCTTTATTATGTTTAAATATGTGTCTTTATCCCTGATCTCTCCAAAAGTTTAAACATGAATGGGTGTTGGATTTTGTTAAATGCTTTTTCAACATCTAAGGAGATGATCATATAGTTTTTCTCTCAGCTTGTTTATATGGTGGATTACATTGATGGAACTCCATAGTAAATTATCCCTGAATGCCTGGAACGAAGCCTACTTGGTCATGGTGAATGATATCTGTGATGTGTTCTTGTATTCAGTTTGTATGCATTTTATTGAGCATTTTTGCATCAACATTAGTAAGAGAAATTGGTCTGAAATTATCTTTCTTTGTTGGGTCTTTGTTAGGTTTAGGTATCAAAGTGACTGTGACCTCATAGAATGAGTTTGGTAATGTTCCATCCATTTCTATTTTGTGGAATAGCTTGAAGAATATCAGTTTTAGTTCTTCCCTGAAGGTCCGCTGGAATTCTGCACTGAAACTATCTGGGCCTGGATTTTTTTTTTCTTTTTCTTTTTTTTGGTTGGGAGACTTTGAATGACTACTTCTATTTCTGTAGGAGAAATAGGACTATTTAATTTGTTTATCTCATCTTGATTCAACTTTGACAAGTGGAATCGATCAAGAAAATTGTGCATATCCCTTAGATTTTAAAAATTTGTGGCATATAAGCCTTTGAATTAGGGCCTAATGATTGTCTGTTGTTATGTTTCCACTTTCATTTCTGATTTTGTTAATTTGGAAAATGTCTCTCTGCCTTTTAGTTAGTTTGGCTAATGGTTTGTCTATCTTGTTGATTTTCTCAAAGAATCAGCTCCTGGTTTTTTTGATTCTTTGAATTGCTTTTTGATTGTTTGTTTGTTTCTAATTTACTGGTTTCAGTCCTGAGTATGATTATATCCAGCTGTCTATTCCTCTTGGGTATTTTGCCTTCTTTTTTTTCTACGTCTTTGAGAGGTATCATTAAGTTTCCTATATGTGATGTTTCCAATCTCTTTATGAAGGCCCATAGTGCTATGAATTTTCCTCTTAGCATTGCTTTCATTGTGTCCATAAATTTGGGTATGTTGTACTTTCATTTTCATTGAATTTTAGGAAGAAGTTAATTATTTATTTCTTCCCTAACCCAGTTTTCATTAAGTGAAGAGTTGTTCACTTTCCATGTGTGTGTAGGCTTTTTGTTATTTAGTTGTTGTTGAAGTCTAGCTTTAGTCCATGGTGGTCTGATAGGATACACTTTATTACTTCAATTTTCTTGTATCTGTTCAGGTTTGCTTTGTGACCTACTATATGATGAATTTTGGAGAAGGTCCATAAGGTGCTGAGAAGGTATACTCTTTTGTGTTTGGGTGAAAAGCTCTGTAAATATCTGTTAGATACATTTGATTCATGACATTGGTTATGTGTAATTATTTCTTCATTTAGTTTCTGTTTCATTGATCTATCCTTTGGTGAAAGTGGGGTGTTGCAGTCTCCCACTCTTAATGTGTGGGGATTGATATGTGCTTTCAGCTATTTCAATATTTCTGTTACAAATGTGGGTGTCCTTGTATTGGGGATGCAGATGCTCAAAATTGTGATGTCATCTTGGTTGAATTTATCTTTGATGAGTATGAAGTGTCCTTCCTCATCTCTTTTGATTAACTTTGGTTGAAAGTTTATTTTATTAGATATTAAAATGGCTATACCAGCTTTCTTTTTGTTTCCATTTTCTTGGAATACCCCTTTCCAGTCTTTTCCCTGAGGTAATGTCTATCATTGTGGCTGACATGTGTTTCTTGAATGCAAAAGAGTGTTGGGTCTTGTTTATACATCCATTCAGTTAATCTGTGTCTTTATATTGGAGAATTGCCACCATTGATATTGAGACATATTAATGACCAGTGAGTGTTAAATCCCTTGATTTTGATGTTGGTTGCAGTATAGTGTTTGTGTGGTTATGTTTTGTAACAGTGAAGTTATCTATTTCCAATGTAATTTTGGTTGTAGTCTGTTACTTTGGATTGGAGTTTTCCTTCTAATAACTTTGGTAGGGCTGGATTTGTGGATTGGTTCTGTTTGAATTTGTTTTTGTCATAAAATATCTTTTTTTTTGTCATAAAATATCTTATTTTGTCCATCAATGGTTATTGAAAGTTTCACTGGGTATAGTGGTCTGGCCTGGCATCTGTGGTCTCTCAGGGTTTGCATGACCTCTGCCCAGGTCCTTCTGGCTTTTATGGTCTCTGCTGAGAAGTTGGGTGTAATTCGGATAGGTTTGCCATTATATGTTACCTCTCTAAGTTCTCTTGTTCCCAGCTTTCTTCTTTTTTTAAAATTTTTTTTATTAATTTATTTTTGTTACATCTCAATGGTTATCCCATCTCTTGTATCCTCCCATTCTTCCCTCCCTCCCATTTTCCCATTGTTCCCCTCCCCTATGACTGTTCCTGAGGGGGATTACCTCCCCCTGTATATACTCATAGGGTATCAAGTCTCTTCTTGGTAACCTGCTGTCCTTCCTCTGAGTGCCACCAGGACTCCTACTCCAGGGGACATGGTCAAATGTGAGGCACCAGAGTACGTGAGAAAGTCATATCTCACTCTCCGCTCAACTGTGGAGAATGTTCTGACCATTGGCTAGATCTGGGTAGGGGTTTAAAGTTTACCGCCTATATTATCCTTGGCTGGTGCCTTAGTTTGAGCGGGACCCCTGGGCCCAAATCTGCCTATCATAATGTTCTACTTGTAGGTTTCTAGGACCATACAGATCCTTCTACTTTGCTATTCTCTCATGCTTCTCTCCTTTAGAGTCCCAATAGGATATCCTCCCCTCTGTCCCAGTTTCCTGGTAAGTGAAGGCTTTCGTGGGACATGCCCCTTGGGCTAGTATGCAGATGTAAGTGAGTATATACCATCTGAGTCTTTCTGCTTCTGGGTTAACTCACTCATTATGATCATTTCTAGCTCAATCCATTTAGCCACAAATTTTGGGAATTCCTTGTTTTTAATAGCTGAGTAGTATTCCATAGTGTATATGTACCACAGTTTCCTTATCTGCTCTTCTACTGAGGGATCTAAGTGTCCTGGCTTTCTTCTCTCTGTGCTTTTATAATTGTTTCCATTTTCATCTTCAGATGTTGAACTGCTTTATTGATTTTCTTCATCTGATTGTTTGTATTTTCCTAAATTTCTTCTAGTGATTTCTTCATTTCCTCTCTATAGGCCACTTTAATGTCCTCAAGGGACGGGATAACCATTGAGATGTAATATGAATAAATTAATAAAAACTTTCAAAAAAAGTCTTCAATATTTTTCGCTGCATCTTCCTGCATTTGTTTATGGATTTTATTAATTTCCTCCATTATCATCTTCATTACTAAGGATTTGAGGTCATATTTCTTGTGTTTCAGTTGTGTTTGAGTTCCCAGGGTTGATTTCTTTGGGATAGCTGGGATCTGGAGATGCCATTTTGTTTTGGATTTTGTTTGTGTTTTTATAGTGGCCTTTAGCCATCTTGCTGTTTCTGACATTGGGAGGTAGTTTCTGGTGTCTTTCACTGATCATTTACAGCAGTTCATTTTTGAATGTCTATAGGTTGAGAACCCTCACCTGTGGAGATGAGGGAACCCTTCCATGAATCAAGCAGGTGACATGGTTTCAGCTCCAGGGGAGTTTGATCCACATCATCGCCCCTGTGCTGGGCCAGAAGAGACTGGTTCTAGTTCTCTGTAGCCCAAGGATCAGTTCAAGGTAGTGTAGGTAGAGCCAGTTATCCTGTCTCTGGCTGGGATTTAAATACGCTTCTATCCTCCCCTACAGCTGACCTCAGCCTATCACGTATCACCTGTACTACCTGTAATATCTTCCTCTGTTGCCTGGTAAGGCTGTTCTGCCAGGGGGAAGTGATCTAAGTTCAGTGGCCATAGTGCATATCTGAAGTAGTCCCTACTCTCCAAATTTTGGGATCACAAGGAGACTGTTGCTGTATCTGAGCAAAGGGTCTAGTTCCACATCATACATAGTCCTTGGTTGATGTTTCAGTCTCTGTTGTAGTGTAATTATCCTGTATTATGTGGCTAATATCTGCTTATGAGTGAATATATACTATGCATGTCTTTCTGGTTCTGGGTTAACTCACTAAGGATGATCTTTTCTAGTTCCAATTATTTGCCTGCAAACTTCAAGATTTCCTTGTTTTTAATAGCTAAATAGTATTCCATTGTGGAAATGTACCATAGTTTATTTTAGGGGTTAAGATGTTTTTAGGTCTAGATAGATGTTTTAAGTTGATAATGACAATATATGATAGAGATTGATTTACATTCAGAATTTTAGATGCACTAAGATAGGAAAGATGTTTTATTCAAGGTTGTCAAATACAAATAGCTAAAACACTAAGAATGTAACATTTATATAACTCCTGATTGTGTCATGGTTATTCTTGCTACAGGTAATCTATTATATATATATATATATATATATATATATATATATATATATATATATATGTGTGTGTGTGTGTGTGTGTGTGTGTGTGTGTGTGTGTGTGTGTGTGTGTTTAATATTATAAATGTATATGTTAAAAATGTTTAATTAATTACAAAAAACCCTGCTCTTGGGCACTGGGGTTTTGGAGGCCTAGGCTCAGTCCCCCCTAGAGAGCCAGAACCCCCCTTGTCTTGTGGCAGTTGGCTAAGCTTCCACCTGATCCATTCTTGTTGGTTCATTCCAGTCTGAGAGCAGAAGAGCTGGGTTGTGGCAGCTGATATAATTGTTTTTAATAGCTGAGCAATACTCCATTGTGTAAATGTATCCATTCTTTGGTTGACGGACATCTAGGTTATTTCCAGTTTCTGCTTTTTACAAATAAAGCTGAAATAAACATAGTTGCCCAAGTTATTTATAACTTGTTTTCATATTGATGTTATCTAGTTACATAGAGAATACTAAAAGGCATAAACTGGAAAGTTATTAGAATTGGATATATTTGAACAAGGAAATAAATGAGGTTCCTACTCTTGCCAAAGATGCAGAAACAATAAAAGCCCATGTCTAGCCATCAAAGAACATGCTCAACTCTGCAAAAATGTCACAAATGACATCATATATATATCCTTTCTTGCTGTTTCTTATAAAATTCTGTTGGCTAGGATCATATCAAGTTATTTTCATAGGAAAAAAACCCCAGATGTGTGATGTGTGAGACACTTAAACATTTATCAACAAATAAAATATTGGGGAAATCTGATATATATATATATATATATATATATATATGACTAGACTGTTGTTTAACCTTTAAAAGCAAGAAAATCCATAGGAAAAACCGAATGAACGTTAACAATGTTAAGCTGAATGGACAAGTCAATTACAGAAAGATAATGCTTGAGACTATGGAAAAAATTTGAAACAGTGAAATTCAAAGAAAGAATAGAATAGTAGCTATCAGAGTTCAGGAAGGAGAGAAATGAAGATTACATAAAGGGTGTCCAGTATACTAGATAAAGATATCGTATAGGTCCACTCAAAGTCATAGTATTTATGGTCAATAATGCTGTTTTGCTTTCAGAATTTGTGGAAGAGAGTAGAGCTTATATACATGATATTGCAAAAACTTTGAAGAGTCTAGTTGTGTTTGGTTTCAACTTCTGATCAACGTATATTCTCAGTGAATTATGTACCATATAGGAAGGTATGAGATAGCCCCACTATAAATGACAAATCTCTTTAGTGTTTATAAATTATAACTAATTCTAGTCATCTTCATCATGCTGCTTCTTGTCACCACAGTTTGAGTTGTTGAATATTTGCCACCCAGTTCTGTGTCTCTAATCTCAGCAGAGTTAAGCCTCATGAGAGCAAGAGCCCTGTTTGTTCTGTTGTCAGCATCAAACAGAATTTCTGACATGTAACAGGAGCTTAATAAATATTTATTCAGTGTCTGTCTAAACCTGGTTGTATTTGTATTTATTTGGAAGACTGGGAGCCTATGAATACAACACTGAATAGCTTATGCCTTTGGGCTACTACTTTTATGGACATCTTTAAAAGCGATTGTTTTAGAGATCATTTTATAATATTTCTGTGAACTATGAGAAGATAACAGATCAAGTCCAACCCTTGGCTAGGGTCAGAAGTCTGGAATGGTGTCTCAGAATGAGGCAGGGCCTAGAGAGGTTAACTTGTCTAAACAAAGGTAAGAGGATTATTATGGGTTTACAATTTATTGAAGTTCTATGTACTTTTGTGTTGATGATATTTTATTTACATTTCACTAAAGTTGGTGGCTACAAAAACATTGTGCATTGCTCATTCTTAACTACCCAAATATCACCCTGATTTACTGAAGCATAACTTGATTTTGGAACATTAAAAATATTTCTTGGATTCCCAGTTGGTAGCGTATTTCATGGATTTCTAGCTGAAAGGAGTAGAAGCATTAGTGGGTGAAGTCCTATTGATAAAGAAGATTAAATGTTTTGAGGAGACTCCTGACAGTGGTAGTGCAGGTGTCTCCATCTATTTTGCTTGCTCTTGGGATCTTTTTCCTGCTATTGGCATGCCATGTCCAGCTTTAATATGCTGGTTTGTGCTTGGTCTTATTGTATCTTGTTGTACTGTGGTCAGTAGACATCCTTGGGAATCCATGCTATTTTCCGGGAGAAAACATGGTGGGAGTTGGATCTGGGGGGATGAGGGAGAACTATGAGGAGTGTGGTGCTGGGGGGGCTACAATTGGGATGTATTGTATGAAAGAAGAATACATACAAATAAAGAAAAAGAACATGGGATGTGAGATAAAACTTCAAGCATATTTACATTGGAGTCTTAAAAGGGAAAGATAAACATTGCAGAACTGTGGAGTGTGGGGCCTGTATGTATGAGCACCCTAGGCCTTATGTGTGCAATAATCTTCTGCTAAGCCAAGGGTTGGGGACCTCTATGCCTATTCTACTTGCTTGAGAGCCTTAAAGTGGTTGACCAAATAGCTTAATGTTGCCCAGAGTCACAACTATGGCTTATTTGTTTTCTCTTAACTTGTGCACCTGTCATCTTATTAGACTTGGAAAATACAGGAGTGATAGGACAAGGGCTTCCACCTAAGGACATCCATATTTTTCTTTTCCCTGTACCAATGAACTATTGCCTGTTCACACCGCTTCTCTTCTGAGTCCTTTGTCCCATCTGTTATTATAAATGTCTTCATGCTATCTCTATCTTTATGATGTAGTTATGGCATGGATTTCTTACGTGTCACCTTGACTGGGATACCATAGGTCCTATGTCATCTAGGGTTTCAGTTCTGATATTCTCTAGCAGGGAAAGGAGAGGGGTATCTTGTTGCCATGATAGGCTAGCAGAGATATTCTCATCTGAGTTGAAGAGCGGAGGGAAGCAGCAATTATCTCACAATACACATACTTTCTCTTAAGTTTTCAGGTAAAACTAGTCTAATTACTACTGCTACAAAGGCATTTGAAGATATGTATATCACAAATCAACCAACTGTTCAAAAGATAGACTATGCTGCTGTCTGAAGCTGCTTTCCTTTTCCTTGCATCTTTCATCCTCAATCAGCTATCAGTAGAAACCAAGCTTCAGCACATGCCATGATGTCCTAGTTGCTTGTTAGTTTTCTGACTTTAGCACAAGTATTTTGAGAATTACTTAGGTGGTTCTAGATGGGGTGAGTTAAAACCAATTATACATCTCCTTTTGTTTCATCTCAGTTATCATATTTCTTAAGGTTGATATTATTTCATACATAATTATGAATATAATAGAGCTTGAAGAGATAAACAGCATCACTTTGTTTTCTAGTTAATAAAGTTCAGGAGCTGAAATATTAGACTTACTGCTGAGGAAGCACAGTGGTTAACAAATTGTTCTGAAAAGATCATGGTGATCAAATAACAGCACAGACCAGAACCCAGAAAGCAGGCATTACATCATCTACTTCACTCCTGTAGTCTCATTTATTGAGTGTCCACCTGTATTTTTATTCAAGGAATGGTGAAAATCACTAACCATGAATAGGTATTAGAGCAAAGGACAATATGTTGATTTATTCAAGAATTAATAAGTCATATTTAGTCACAATACTTCTTATATACAGTGGAGAAAATGTATTCTTTTTTTCTGTTTCCTTCTTGGTTTACTGAGCAGTAGAATGGAAAAGCCAAGATTCAGTCTTGCCTTAGCATGGCCTCTTGCTTAGACTTCTTGGCTAGTCTATTTAAGTACACTGTCTCAAATTGCAAGTATATAACTCAAGTCATCCAGTTGTGCTCCTGCTTCATGACAGTGTAATGTTACTTAGGATGATTCATACTACCTGACTACCTTGGTTGCTTGGAATGAGTTTAAGCCGTCATGGTGACAGGACTCTGCCCTTGAAGAAGCAAGATCAAAAAGGGGCAAAAGGCCTTGTACTGGAGGGGTTTGCAGTCTGGCGTGGGTAGATGAGCCTCTTCTATGTGGGAAGAGAAGTCAGGCCACATAAAAGTGAGGAACCCTTTTCTTGTAGCCATCGATATGTATTTTCTGAACTTTTAGTGAAGCAATGAGGCTTTGAGAGCACCAAATCACAAATTTTGTTTTACCAAGATAGGGATTTTGGTTTTCATAGCTGCCTCTGTGTTTCTAACAACAGGAAAAATGTCTGGTAGGGAGAAAGTGCTCAATTACCATTGATTACAATTACTGTTTTAGACTCATTTGAATATCCAGAAAAGGAGCGGAGGCCATTTTCTGACTCTTAAATCTATCACATACTAAATAAAGAGAGACCTAACCTAGGCTTTGGCATATGAGCTATTTTCTCAAAGAGGTTTCCCGAGAGTGTAACATCAATTTCTCCCATAACTCTAAAAAACAGCTACCATGGCCAGGACTGACTTCAGGGATTCATTAGCAGTAACTTTTTCTAAGATCATAGTTATTTGGGATGCTTTCAAGTCCTTTGTAGTGATGGTGAGGTCATTAGGGATTTGCAAGCAGCAATAATGGCAGAGACAGGAATGTGGCACTGGGGTGCTCTGGGTAGAGAATCCTTGAAGATAGTTGATCCACTGCCTATTTCCAAATTACATATTTTTCTGTGATGTCTAGATCTTGGTTCATCCTTTACTTGTGTGAGAGCATGGATATGTGCGTGATAGGATGAGATGCAGTTGCTTGTTGGGACAAAGGACTTCAGGGTTCTTATTTCATTTTGACAGGCAGATCTAGCTTATAACTTTCCCATTCTTTGTTTCATCCCAGCATTAGATCATTAATTGAAGACTCCCTCTCACCTTATTTGATAAGATTCTGCCTGAAAGTTCAAGACTATCACCAGAAATGTGTCATCATGCAATTCCAACATGGTCCTAGGAAAATACCAATAAATACATTAAAGAAAAGAAGAGTTTAAGAAGCAATAAGACATATTTCCTAGAAACAACCCATTTACCTCTAAATTTACTTTAATATACTTCAGGGTACACTTTAATTGTGCATATAAAACATGTGCAAACAAGAGCTGAAATACAACAATTCAGAGTAAGAATGCAATCTGACAAGGTTCTCATGCCCGAAAATGGAAAAGAAATCAATTTTATGTACTGTTGAATTAAGAGAATAAATTGGATCATCAGAACTTTAATTTAGGTAGGAAGACATGTCTTTTGTAAAGAAAAAATGCCGTGGTTTGCCAATTATCTAAAAAACATCGAAAAGTGAGACAAGCCAAATTCTGGCTTATTAGATAGCAAGGAAGCCTGGGGAAGTTATGGACAAGCTATTTAACCTTTCAGTGACTCAAACTATTGATATATGAAATGGAAAATCTATAATCATGATCCAAAACATTTTTCTAAGTACACAATTTTACGTGGTGCTGGGCAGTTAACAAAAAGAAAAAGAAAAAGAAACAGGACTTCCAGAATATTCCAAAAGGCATTAAATCTTGATTGAGGTCAGTATATTTGGACAGTTATACATTAATGAAAATATTTTATCTCTATTACATCAGTATCCAATGATTTTCAGTGTTGAAATAAACTAGTATTCACATCAAAATAATATATGTATATATTCTATATCCCTAGATTATTCTTCTATAAAAATGTTGACTGGCAAATATTTGGTGAGACTATCAATGGTTTCAGATAAAAAAGAAAAACTGATCATGCAGAGGTTCTACAAGAGCTATGGGCATTTCAAGTTTTCTTCTATATCACATTCTCAAAATAAGTTTATGGGGGGAAGCATTTTAGTGGTTCTTTAAAGTCAAAGAAGCAAAATGCAGAGTGAGTACCTAAAACAACCATATCCAGATGGTAGAGTTCAGATTCAAAGCAAGTGACGACTCCATAGTCTGAGCTCTGGCTGAGACCCATCTTCTTTCCTCTAGAGATGTAGATTCTTGGAGACAAGCGCAGCGCTGTGAGTGACATGCATGGTGTTTATTTCTAAGCTCTAACCTGAAGAAGAGTAGCAAGAGTACTGGCCCATACAGATTTACTCACAATTCAGCCACTGTGTCATTTGTGACTGAATTAGAGAAATAGAATACCTGCTTTGTCCTCTGTCTAATTAGGAGGGGAAGGCAGGTCATGATCTGGCATAAAAATCCTTCTCTAAAAAAGTGATCTGGCTGGAATAGGACCACTCTTTCTCTCTTGCCTATCTGAACTGACAAAACTTTACTTTTTTTTTTCCCCCAAGAGTGAGGTATAGCCCTGTGGGAGAGCTAGCATTTGTGAGTCCCAGGATTCAACTTTAGACCCACAAACAAAAACAAACAAAAGAAAGTCTGCACACTGAATATTTCTATGGTACCCACAACTGAACTCATTTGAGTGATCTGTCTTCAGTAGAGAAAAAATGCTTTTGAGATATTGGGAAAGTTAAGGTTAAAGGTAACAACAAGAGGTAAGCTACTGAGGCTACTGAGAACTGTGCCTTGTCCTGACCCTTCTCTCTCTCTCTCTCTCTCTCTCTCTCTCTCTCTCTCTCTCTCTCTCTCTCTCTCTCTCTCTCTCTCTCTCTCTTTCCCTGAATGTGCTCCAGCTGACCAAAGAGTATGTGCTGGAGACAACTGTCCCATAAAGAAACCTCATTTTTGGTGTTCTCTGGCTTTTATGCTGTCTCTACAGCCCAGCCTGGCTTGGAGCAATTGGAGCATGCTACTTAAGAGTCTGCATCTCACTTTAGTTAAGCATATTCCTCAAAGAGAGAAATAGTTTGCTGGATTGTTAGAAGGGATAAATAAAATATGATGTGTTAAGCACTTTATACTATACTACAACAGTTAAGTACCTTGTAAATGTTCATTTCTTTTCCACTTTTAGGTTCCTTTAAACCTTTAGTCCCAAAGAGTGGGAAGATTTGGGTGTAAACTCTTATTTTGCAAGCACCACAGGGCAATGTGTCAACTAAGCAACTTTAGGTGAGCAAAAATCAGGTGAGAGAAATCAGTCAGTTGAGGAGAGTGCCTACAGGCAGAATGGCTTAGCATGTGTAAAAATAGTCTATAGAAGGTCAGGTGAGATGTGAACTGATATGAGACCTGGAATGTACTTTGTGTTTTTACACAAGACAACATTACAAAGGATGGAGACCAGATCAAAACAAGATAGAATGAAAACGAGTGATGGGAAAGTAAGAAGAGGAGAGAACCACATTCTCTTGGAGATATATCCATGAAAAATTTCCAACAGCCAATATTGGACTGTATTCATTTTTACTAAGCTCAAATTATAGGTCAGCATTTCTTTCAATAATAAAAAGTATGTGACAAACTGTATAGTTACAGCTACCTCCAACTGGCCAATTACAGAAACATTTCATGATATGCGGGAGTTAGATCTAAAAAGATAAAGTAAAAATCTAAACTCCCAGGTTAGGGGAGAAATTATTTCTTTTTAAAGTACCAAGGAGGGCATCTAATGTACAGACTGGCAATGGGTAGACAGAAATAGCTCTACCTGTGAATCTGTAAAGATGAGATAGCTCATGGAAACATACTCATTTTGTAGAAGTTGAGGGAGATTGAAGAATAGATGATGAGTTCATATTTTCTCAGTGCAGAAGACAGATTTATAATGGATGGATTATGAAGAGCTCTGAAGACCATTCAATAAACACTTAGAAAAGTTACTAAGAAACCTGGATGAGGGTAAACAAACTAGGTTCCTAAGATTATTTGGCTGTGTTGTCACAAGTAACATGGGATAAAGCATAGCTCCATGATGCTTCTCCACCCCGTGGTTAGTTCAACATGCAATCAACTCTTGCTCACATGTTCTCTACTGTTCTCACCCACCAGGTCTTCACTAGCGCTCTCCAGATCTGCACCAATTCTTTTTATAGTGGCCGCATTCATAAAAGATAGCTCCTTTCCAGACCATAGGTAACATTTAATTCAGTTTCTTGCTTATTGACTGCTCAGTTCCTTAGGCATCAGGCAATAAGCTGTAGAAATCCAACTACCTGAAACAAAACCTATTTACTTTTATATGTTAAGATGCTGATTTCTGCATAGGGGAGGGGAATAATGAGAAAATGGGGGGGGGGAGAAATGGGAGGATACAAGGGATGGGATAAACATTGAGATGTAACAAGAATAAATTAATAAAAAAAAAGATGCTGATTTCTGGAAAGTTTTATGAGTGGCTGGCATCTTCCTTCATACACTGGAAGACCTACCAGGCTACAGGAGGTGGCAACTTCAGGCTCCTTAACTCCTGGATGCTAGGAGTCTCAGCTAGGATCACCACAAGAAGTGTAGGGATTAAGATGGAGCCAAGATTGAAGAAATTGCTAATCAATTACTGCCCCAACTTGAACCCGACCAGATGGAAAAGAAAGAACTCCTGTCACTATTAATGATACTCTGGTATGCTTGCAAATAGGAGCCTAGCGTAACTGTCTTCTGAGAGGCTTCATACAACAGCTGATGGGAAAAGATGCAGAGACCCACAGCTAAATAATAGATTGATCTCAGGGTATTTTGTGGAAGAGTAGGAGGAAGAATAGAGGGAGCTGAAGGGATGAAGGACACCACAACAAGCCCTTTAGAGTAAACTAACCTGGTCCAATGGGGCTCACAGAGACTTAACCACCAACCAAAGAGCCTGCATGCCCTGGACCTAGACCCCCTATACATATGTAGCAAATGTACAGGTTGGTCAAAATACAGGTCTCCTAACAGTGGGAGTAGAGGTTGTCTCTGTCTCTGTCACTTGCTTTTTGATCTCCTTACCCTACCTGGGTTGCCTTCTCAGGCCTTCGTGGGAGAGGGTGTGCTTAGTCTTGCTGCAACTTCATGTGGAAGGGAGGGGTGGTATCCCTTGAGGGACTCCCTTTCTCTGAGAAGAAGGAGAAGGGAAATGGGGGGTATGAATATGGAACTGGGAGGATATGAGGGAGGGGGCTGGGCTCTGCTGTAAAGTGATTAAATAATAAAGTACTTAAAAACCTATCTCAAAGTAAATAGGTGAATAAAGTATCATCTAAAGAGTTGTTTACAAGAAAAAAATGCTGGTGACTTTGCAGAAGGAAATATCAATGACATAGCAGACAGAGCTGTGCCGTCTCTGTCTACCTACTCTTTTTCGTGACTCCTCTCCAGTGTGCATATGGGCTTATGAAAACCTCTAGCGTCCTGAAGCAGGAAAATCAGAAACAATAATAAAGTTGGGCCTATCTCTATGACATCTTTATTCTTTATAGAAATAAGAAAGAAAGTGACCCAGTCAAAGATTTTAAGGATGTGCTTCATTGTCTTACTTGGCTTTGTTATCGGTCTGGTTCCAACGTTCTCTCTGATCTTGTTCCAATTAAATTGCAATTGTAGGAATGATAAGAGAGGAGGTCTCTTGGAGGTGATTAAAAATGTTTGCGTGCCATTATCTCAGGAATGAGATTGTTATGTAAGCACGTTTATCCCAACTTTTTTCGATTCCTGGGTGTTAACTTACCTATCTGCCTTCTTGTGCCACAAGAAAATACTTCCCTAGATGCTTAACCCATGTTATGGAACTTTATTTTCTTTATGAATTACTTAGCCTAAAGTATTCTGTTACAGCAACAGAATATAGATAAAGACATCATTTCTATAAAATGCACAACTTCTAATAAAGATATTCACTTGACTCATTCTGTTTGCACTAGAGGATCTATCTTCATTCTTCATGCTTTCAATAACTTTAGATAGATATGAGATGAGCAAACTTACATGGTATGGTTAGTGTGTCTGCCATGGACACATAAAATGAAAATAAATAAAGCATCCTCCAACTAATTTGATCTGTGTAAGATTCATATTAGACATGAATACAGATTTTCATTGTTACAGTTTATCTCACTGAAAAAGTATAATCAATTGGTAGCCAATTTATATGAAAATATATCATGGCTTATCATTTATTATCTTTCTAAGATGCCGGAACCAAAATGTAATTCATTTTACTTAGGAAAAAGAAAAATAGAGTTAAGTACTTTGATGGAGCTTTTAATACAGGGATCCATGGAGGACATTCATGAACTTAATTTAGCTAACCAATTTATGTGAAAACATGTCATGGCTTATCACTTATCATCTTGCTAACAAATTGGATCCAACTGTAATTCATTTTACAGGGGAAAAAGAAAAATCGAGTAGAGTACCATGTCTGCATGGTTTTCTGTTACTGTGATAATGTTACTTGAGATAATCAACTTATAGGGAGAAAGCACATTCAATTTCTCAGTCTACTGTTGCTTTTTCTATTGTTTTGGGTTTGTGACTTTATGTTCCACTGTATTTGGCATATTGTGATGGAGTAGGCTGCTCATATTTATGAAGGCTCAGAAGCAACCAGGAGAAGCATTAAGGGAGTTGGGTCTGATTGTCTTTTTCAAGGGAATGCCCCAAGTGGTCTAACTTCTTTACACTAACCCAATAGATCTTTTTTGATGCTCAGGAGATGGCTTCTCTGGGTATTAATGCTTGTTGCTCAAGCATAAGGATCTGAGACTGGCTCATCACCACTCAAGTTAAAAGACGTTAGTGGCTCTGTGTGTGTGCCTGTAACCTAATGTTGTTGTTGGTAAAGATAGGAAGATTTCTGAGACTCATTGCTGGAATCTGCCAGTCTAGCTATAGATTCAGAGAGACTCTGTCTCAAATAAATAATGTGGAGAGTAATATAACTGGACACTACTTTATATATGTACTCAAGCAGGGGAATACATGTCTTCACACATATGATTGCATGAAAAGACACACACACACACATATACACACATAGAGACACATAGTTCTATCATGTCTCAGTGGCTCTAAATATTTGAGATGAAGCCTTTAATACAGGGATCTATGGAGGGCATTCATGATCTAAATTCAAGCTGTGACATTTCACATTAAGGATCCCCACTAGTACATATTGTACATTGTATATATTGTACATATATATATATATATATATATATATATATATATATATATATATATATATAATTTAAAGAAAAAAAGAATGCACTCAAGAGACTAGACTTCTAACATATGAGAATTTAGATTTTTTAAATAATGTATCAGGTCATAAACAAAAAAGAGAGGAGTGTGCAACATCTTTTGTTCCCCACAAATCCAATACAACAGTCACTTGGCTCTTTTCAATGGGGCATGAGGCATACAAGTGCTGTTTTAAAATTTAAAATTTCTAGTTTTAAAACTCCAGAGTATATCATTCAAACTCTTTAAAAAGCTAACTCTGCTATGGCCCCTAGTCCTTGTTTTTAAGGCACATCGTCTCTATTTCTCAGGCATACAATCAGCGTCAGGAGTGAACTTCCAAGTCACAAGCATGACCTCCTTTTCCAATATCTTTGAATCATTACAAATATCTGCATATACATTGATTTCCTTCATAGCACTACCCAATACATCACAAAAGACCATAGCAAAATAGAACAATCTCTAGACTTGGGGCACATCAGAAGCTTTCTTCATCAGCTCTGGGTTTAGAAGTTTGCAGTTGGATATTCATGCATAGGTTCCCAGAGGGTGACACAGTCTGTCACTGGCACTTCCTCACTGATGGCCTTGGACTCTGAATAAACAGAAAACAGAGTCCTTGTCAAACTATTCTCCCAATTTGTTGGGTTACACAGTTCTCTGAGGTAATTCAAAACTCTCAATATTTGTGAGGTAGTTTATTCAGTGTGAACACTCTTGAGACCCTGCTTTGTGACTCCATGAAGGCTCTGAAGACTGACTGTCACATCTCTTACCTCTTTATGCTACAGTAGACACAGTCAATATATATCATAAACAAAGGGATGTGGAAAGCAGATTTCCTTCTGAAACTTCATGCAGGAGTATTAAATCAGAATTACTACAGGGAAGATAAGAGAGGGAGACCATCTCTGAGCCCCATCAAATGCTTTTCAATAAATTAATTCTTTATTTACATATTTATTATGATATTTCTGGAAATCATTTCTGTTCATTGGAATTTTTTACTCCTCACTTGACTGTGAAACACAGTGGATGCTAACTACAGGTAATCCCCTACACTTAAAATGTGCTTCAAGACATTAAAGAAATTACTTTCAATCTTGAGATAATCTATTGAACTTAATTTCACATATCCATATATTTGTAGAGTATGAATCTAGAGTTTAGTTGTCATTTAACTTCTTTTCTTCTTTTAATTTCAATATTGTTTTAGGCTGATAGTAGCATGAAGTTAAATACACTGAAAACAAGATTACAATAGTCTAGTGATTCTTGCACACAGGTGAGTGAATGTCATTTATTTATAAGATTAATTGTCTTCCAATATAAAAGGTTGGATTTGTCTCCTTTCTTTCTTTTCTCTCATGCCTATTTCCTTCTTCTCTCCCTAATCCATCACAAACTCTATAGAAATCCTGAAGAGGAATAGACATATAACGGCAGAAGAGACAGAAGAGAAAAAGGCAACCAACAGGTGCCAATGTTTTAATTGTCTTGAATTCTGAAAACACATTTAGATATATTGATGAATGACAGTTAAAGGTTCTTTTGCCACAGAAAATAGCAGTGAAAGCTAAATACTGTTTGTCCAAAAATCTGACTAGAAAATTCTGCACTTGGGATCCAACAGTATCAGAGATGAGAATGAAATGGACAGAAAATAAAGAATTGATTCAAACTGCAGATAACCAGCACCTTCTCTTGGTAGACGTCTTATCGGGTTTTCTATTTCAGACTAAAGTGTTAGTGGTTCAGAATTAATCTGTGGATGAAACCTAGAGGGCTTGCCTTCAGACTTCATATAGCAATTGGATAAACTTCCTCAGAAAAATTAGGGATGCTGGTAAAAGGTAGGCATCCCAGAATAGAATCTTCACTGATCTCACTTTAGAGGGCTTCAGAACACAACTTTCCCGTATGTTTTTCTAGTCAGTCTACAAGCCTGTCTACTTACAAGCAGGCTTTCCATAGCAGAGAATCATAGACAGAAAGTGAAAATTAGCACTTGTGAACCACCTGGATTGTGCCCATTGCCAATATCTGAAGAAAAAAGAAAACAAAATCTTTATCAAAGATAACGTGACCCAAGTAGACCACAAAGTAAAATATTGTACTATCTTAATTACACATCTCGACACAGAGAAACTAATGAATCCTGGTCTGACATACCTCACTTTTGAATGGCTTATGTCCTTTGACCCACAGGAAAGATAAAGCTTGATCTTTGCTTATTGTAGCTCCTCAAAGAATACTATCTACTAGAAATTTATGCTATTTAGTTTTAGTTCTTAACCTATAGTCAAAGCTCACATAATGTTATTTCAAGATAGTACAAAAATAGAATTAATTTTGATAATGTAAAAGTCTGTGGTGAAACTGAGAGTTGGAGACACAGAGAAAGAGATTAACTACTCATGTCATATATATGTAAATATACAAAGGAGCATGATTTTGAAAATAGAGAAAATGATTAGGAAGGGATATTATTGAATAAATTTGTAGCTTCTCTCTCTGAAATCATAGATAACTCCTAGGCAGAATTATTAATAAGTATGTTGACACCTGCAAAGATAATACAAGGAAAAAACTTAAAAGCCATCAGAAATGAAATAGTGCATGCAAGGGTGGCACAAAGTTAGTCTGAGGAATATTGCTTTTTATTTTCAACCTTCAAAGGATACCTGAAATCACAAAATAAATCTTAACCACCCAAGGAAATGATCAACAGACAAAAATCTTACAATCCCTAGTAGTCTTAGATAATTTAGTCAGTGAAAAAAATGTGGTGTAGATCCTTTGATATTGTAAAGTATGCATCAATTGATGTCAGAATCAGTGAAGGAGACAATTATGGGAAGAGAAGCAATGATAATTTTATCCACATGCTATGTGTCAGATAGATGGTTTAATTTACATTACTAACCTTAACACTTTCACATAAATATTCTGAGTTCTAAAAACATTCCAGGACATTTCTCTTTTAGTGGATATATATATATGTGTGTGTGTGTGTGTGTGTGTGTGTGTGTGTGTGTGTGTGTGTGTGTGTGTATGTATGCATACATGCATGTTATGTTTTCTAAAGTATTTTAATCTAAATAACACTTTTCACTTAGTCACACAATCACATAAAGGATTAGGTAAAAAATTATAACGCAATCAAAAATTAATAGCTACCATGTTAGCTATTTTTTTTGTGTGTGTGATATCACAAAGCAACCTAAAGGAGGACTTATTTTGGATCATGGTTTACAGGAATACTATTATGGCAGGAAAAGCATAGTGAAGGATAGATAGGTGGCTGATCATATTTCATTTGCATTCAGGAAGCAGAGAGAGGTGACTGGTAGTGGCCATCAGACTTTGTCCTGTTGTCCTTTGGTCTAGGACACCAGCACATGTGGTAGCAATGTATATATTCATGAGGTCTTTCCATTACAGTTAAATTTCTGCAGAAACAGCTTCACAGAGATAACTGGAGTTACATGTTCTAGATAATGTTAAATACCATCAAGATGACAAGATTAACCATTGCAGGTATAAATCCCTGGGTGCCTTACAGAGCTACTCTTCATACCGTGTCTCACCTAGGTTGTTGGACATATCAGTCATGGCCTCTTGGTAGTCTCATTTTTAGTAATCTTTAGCTATTCTGCCAAACTCTACTTCTGGGTTTCCCTAATGTTGGCAGACTCTTTTGTCTCTACATTTTACACTTTTTTAGACCTATGATCCTGGAATATATGTATTTTCTAATTACTTTGACTTCTCAGTGATAATAACCAGTATCTGCAGACAATGTGAAGCACATGCTGATTACTTCATTTTGAATATCTTTATAAATATTAATCCCATCAACTTGATGAGTAAAAGTGTTTCTGACAATGTACTTATTTTATTCAAAGTCAGAGAGATAAGAAGTTAATCCAAAAATTCCCATCTTAGTTCATCTTGTTTCCTTAATGCAATGTCTATTCCTGGATAATTTTTAGATGCCCATGTGTATAGTTACCTTCTTTTTCTTTGTCATAGCCATGTGGTGGGAAGATAGTTTCGCAAATTCTATTTCTGTTAATCACAAGGTCACAATACTTTTGAAAACTGAGGCCAATCTTTTATGAAGGATAAACAATTTATACTTATCATTTGATATAGGCAGACACATGGATGTTGTGGAAACTCCTGGCTTTGCATCACAATTTCTTTTCCCAGTGACATGGGAAAGTCACTTTAATTCTCAAAATTGATGATGTGACCTCTATAGTACATTGGAATGAGAGTCACCTAAGACCATGACAATCAAATGCTTGTCATGAATGGTCCCCCTTAAGTGTTGCCCTCCTTGTCTAGTCTACTCTCTATTCTCTTGAGTCTTTCTTGTCTTCTTCAATACAAGTGCAATTTCTCATGCACATAATGTGATTTCCACCTTGTGTGATCCTGCTTTTAATTGTTTCTTCCTGTGCACTTGTCTATTGTCCTGCTCAATTAAGCTAGTTGTAGCTATATTTTTCCATATTTCTTCTAAACAGGAACACTTGTGTTGCCAGAGTTCAGCCTACATAGCCCAAGGAAAACTCAGGGATGGGTGGCTCCCTTTCCCTAACCTTTGCCTCTTTCAACTCTCCTATCTGACACAGGTCTTCATATTCAGGCATGCCTGGCAGTCTGTAGTGATACAAATGAATGCCTTTGTACACAATGTAGCATCTCCCTTCTTATCACCAACAGAGTCAGCAAGCTCATCAATCTTCCTGTATTACTGTTCTCCTAAGCAGATCCTTGTTAACCTTGACTGTGACTTTTGTACCAGCAGCAGCAGCAGCCACCATGTGGCATCCTTCAGCTTCTGCATGTAGCTTGAAGAAGAAAAGAAATCCAAATCCAAAGTAACATTCTCAAACTAAGCAAGAAAACCTTCAATCAAAAACATGTTTTAATAATATTCATTGAGGCCAGTGGTTTTTGAGTTGCACTATTTCTATAGTCAGTTTTGACATATTTTAGAAAATTGAATTACAGTGGCATTTCTTGAATAACAACATCTTGAAATAAATGTTTAAGGTGATTTTGGAAGGGTTTGTAATATTTCCTGTAATAGTGCAGGCATAGGGAGGTGTAAAGAAATGTGTGAGTGGTGTTGTATCTATAGACCTCCTGAGGCAGTTGGGTGGCATTGTGTAGTCTTCCTGGAAGTACAATGCAGCAGGGCAGAGTGCCCAGGGGCTTACGGTGATGCTCACTTTCTATTCTCACTAAGGGGCTGCAGTGTGCTGGGCATTGTTCTAGGCAGGAAAAACATCATGCTTAAACTCTGTCTTCACATTCCAAAGAACAAACAAATAAGCAAATAAACAGCACATGAGACACTGTAGTATCACAAGGGAAAGAGGCAGGGAATGTTTTTATTTCCTGGGGATGCTATGGAAAATTGCCACAATCATGATGACAAGACAGCATAAAACTTCTCTCACTGTTCTAGAGGCTGCAAGTCTCAAATCTAAGGAGTCGGCATAATCGCACTCCATTTCCAAAGCTCCTGACATTGTCTATAGCTACAGGCATTACTTGGGTTGTGGTTGCAACATTGCAATCTCTACTTCCATGTTTTCATAAAGACTCCTACAGTAAAATTCATCATTGGGTTTATGTATCACTCTGGTGATCATGGAATTATCCTATTTTAATCTCTATAGTCTAACATCATTATCTAGCTGTTTTTCCAAATAAAGTCATATTTAGAGGTTCAAGGATTTTGAAAGACGTTTTTGGGGTGCCTTAGGCAGGCAGTTGGAGTGCAGTGAAGGATGGTTCTTAAATAGTGTGAACAGGATTGTCTGTAGTGGCATTGTATGAATGTAGGGGCATATGCATATCTGAGGGGTCAACATTGCAATGATGGAATGGTGGGGGCATGATACATAAAGTTCACAGGACTGCTACTTTTCTACAGATAAATGCTAATATGGAGTCACTGAAAATAAAGCCAAAATGAGGTCATAGATGTACCATCCAGAATCCATGGGTTTTCAGGCACTGTGTGGCCAGCCAACGAAATCCTTCCAGAATGGCCCAAACCCAAGAATGCTATATTTTTTGTTAGTAAAGCTTGCTCTCCAGGAGTGGCATCATATATTCACATCCTTTGCTTTCTAGTCCCCTCTGTCCACTAGTCATCTATTTAAGAGAACAAACAGGAAATCAATCTACCTAACTTGGAGTAAACTGGACACTTAGTCTGATTTAGATCTTGTGCAGTTACCATAGTGTTTACAGTGTCTAGTCATAATTCTTCATTTGACCACTACATAGTCTTTACATCTAGATCACAGTAGATGGGTCTTCTAAAGACAACCCTACTTGTTTCTAATGGACTTCAAGTTTCCCCTGTAGTCCCTGAACCTGTGGAAAAACAGTGCATAGCTTTTAAGGCCAGCTGGCTTTGTGTCATGGTTTCTCAACTAGAATGTGATCTTCATTATTTATCTGTAACTTTCATGTGTAACCCAGGGGGTGAGAGGCTTCATTTATTTCAAGGGACATAGAGAATTCCAAAGACAAAGGTAACCAATCACTTGGCCTCACGGGAGTGAGAGGACTTAAAAGGCTGTCCAGACCATACAAGCTGTTTCCCTGTATTTTCCACTGCAGGACCAATAAAGATTTGCCTTGGGTGAGAAAGAAAGGATCCACTGGGTGGCAGTCTGTCAATCACCACAACTTCATGGCTCCCATGAGTGTGCAGAAAGAGAAAAAGACTAATTTAGCCACATGTTTGGAGTTTTATTTTTATTTTTTTAGTTTCAAAGTGCATTTCTCATACAAATTAAAATTATTCCAAGTATTAGATAAAATTGAAATAAATAACTGAAATAAATTTATTTTATGCCTTTTTAGCCAGTTGCATCTTCTTTGTTTGTTTATTTTTTGCTTTTCTTTATTTTTTATTTAAATAATTTATTCAGATTACATCTCGATTGTTGTCCCCTCACTTTTATCTTCCCGTTCCCCCTCCCTCTCTCTTTGACCCTATTTTCCTCCCCTAGGCCTTTGACAGAAGGGGACATCCTCCCTCACCATATGATCACAGTCTATCAGGTCTCACCTGGGTAGCCTGCTTCCCCTTCCTCTGAGTGCCACCAGGCCTCTCCATCAAGGGGAAGTGGTCAAATAGGGAGCAGCAGAGATCATGTCAGAGTTAATCTCCGCTCTCCACACGACTGTGGAGAATGTGCTGTGCACTGGCTAGATGTGAATATGGGTCTAGGTTTACAGCATGCATTGTCCTTGGTTGGCACAGTATTTTGTATATGCCCTCCTGGGTCCAGATCCTTCAGCCTTGATGGTCTTCTTGTAGGGTTTCAGGACCCACTGAGTCCTTCTACTTCTCCATTCTTCGATACCTCTCTCACTTGGAGTCGCAATAGCAAGTCCCAATATCTGTCCTAATATCTGTCCCAATGCCCACTGACTGAAGATTCTCAGAGGATATTCATGTTTGGGTAGTAACCAATTATAAGTGAGTATATACCATGTGTATCTTTCTGGGTCTGGGTTAACTCACTCAGGATTATCATTTCTAGTTCCATGCATCTGCCTGCAAATTTTACGATTTCCTTGCTTTTAATAGCTGAGTTGTATTCCATCATGTAAATGTACCACAGTTTCTTTATCCATTCTTCAGCCGAGGAACATCAAGGTTGTTTCCAGATTCTGGCTATAAAGAATAAGGCTTCTATGTACATAGTTGAGCAAATGTCCTTGTTGTGTGGTGGATCATCTTTTGGGTATATTCCAATGAGAGGAATAGCAGGATCTTGAGGTAGCCCTATTCCCAATTTTCTGAGAAAATGCCATATTGATTTCCAAAGTGATTGTACAATTTGCACTCCCACCAGCAATGAAGGAGTGTTCCCCTTTCTCCACATCATTTCCAGCATGTGCTGTAACTCGAATTTTTGATCTTAGCTATTCTGATGAGTGTAAGATGGAATCTCAGAGTCTTTTTGATTTATATTTCTCTGAAAGCTAAGGACATTGAGCATTTCTTTAAGTGTTTCTCAGCCATTCAGTATTATAGAATATTATCAAGAACAAGATGTTGAAAGGTGACTTTGGAAATGATATATATTCTTATTAATGATGGCTATGACCTTCAGCATCATTTTGTGAAAATGTATTTCAATTGCTTCTGTTTAGCCAGCCATGTTAGTTCTATAATTTTTGATCAAGCCACTTATTTTTGCCCTTTACTCATGATAGCGTAATTAAGCTTAAGTCTTGCTCTCTGCCTATTTTGTTGGAAGAAATGACTTTGTCACATCAAGTCAACCTATCTTGTGGGAAAAAACTGTGAAGCATTATTGGGACTACAAGGATACCACATGAAATCTCATCATAGTGGTATTGTACAAAGTAAAAAAAATAGAATAGGAAATTTGATTCAGACACTTTTCTTCAAGACATTCTTCAAAATTCCATCATTAAGTCATTTTATTTTTCTTGTGTGGAGACTAGGACTGGACAAATTTCAACTTGAAGTATATAATTGCTTTCATTTTTCCTCTCCATACAAAAGAAGATTAAAGATTTATCCCTGTGTTAAAAAGGGGGGGGGGCTTAGTGTAACTCTGTATGAAAATGCAGCCAAGACAAATTACAGCACTAGTGATTAGGAGACAAGAATGCCGGTTCAGTCCTTCATCCAGACCCAACTGAGTTTGCACATTTGAAAGCCATACAGATTTTAGCCGATACAGGGAATATTCACGGCTTCACAGCAGCCAGGGAGAGGACCTGAAATTTCATATAAAATTTTATGTTGAGATTTATCAAGTCAAAACATTAATTGGAGGTAAAAATATAGTTGTTTTCCGTAAATGTCACTTGTAATTATATTCTTGTGTTCCTCTTACGGGAAGGGAGGAAGTCCTCGTTAAGTCAGAGCAAAGCACACCCAAACAAATGAATCCCAAGTAGCACAATATTTATACAACAGATGCATTTATATTTTTATCTTTAGCTGTTGAAATAATTTTTGATTTAAAATGTATATACAAATTAGAAACAACATTTAACACATGCTTCTTCAAGGACATAAAATGTCATTGGGGAAATTAAGTGCATGGGTATAATGGAAGTTTTGGTTTCTCTGTAAACTCAGTTGTGTTATGAAAATATGTTGTTTGAATCCCAAGTGTGGAATTTTATTGTTTTGTGCTTTAGTGTGTCCACAGCTGTTAATTGTATCATGCAGGTCATGGGTTTTACCAGCTGGTTAGTCATTCTTCATGCAACAAGGAGAAGGTCACGGTCTAGGGTTCCGGGATATAAATAAGAGCCCAGAGAGTACTGTGTAAAATGTAGTGTTGGTGTGTAGCAGTTTGAAAAGACCACACATGGAAAGTGTGGCAGTTTGCAGCAGACTGACAGAAACACTTAGGGCCACAGTGGCTTAGAGGAAGTTTCTGACTGTGTTTGCTGTTGACAGAGATTGGTATAGCCCTAAAGACCCTTAGCCCCTAAATAGCTGGGAGATCTCTCTCCTACAGAGGCCTGAGAGGTTGGAAGGGAGGTTGAGACCTAAACACTCCAAATAAAGAAGAGTTAAAAAAAGAGTGCAACATATGACAGATATTTTTGGAATGTTTGCCTTTAAATATGAGTTTTGGAAAGCTTATAACAATGTGCAACTGTTCAGTATAAAGATAAAAAGAAATGGCCTGGGAGTGTCTATGGTAGCAAGAAGTTACATGTAATAACATCACGTTTTTCAGTACGGCTGTTCAACTGTGCTTTTTGGGAACAAAAATATTTTATAAATATTTAACAGACATTTTATTTCCAATTAAGATACCAATATACACATATGGCAGTAGGTCACTAAAATCTCTTTTAATTTCTGTTTGTTATTCAACTGAACTATCAGATATGCTTTGGTCTGTTATTGACAGTAGGAGTGACATGACACATGTGAAGTTGTAATGATAAGTGTTAGTTTTTGAGGTAGAAATTTAGGCAATAATTATCTTTTGGAAGTTCACTGAAAAATACTGTTGCAAAGAAAGTGAAAATATGTTGTGAGGCATGTAAGCCACTTGGTGTGTTTGAAAAGTCAATGTGTATGTTCTCAGGTACTACAATAATGAGATAATAGCCTGTAGTTAAATTTTTATTTTCATCCTTTAATTGAACATTTTTGTAAGTTGTAAGACGTGATTTCCACTATGCATTGGTCTGAGTTAAGAGTTGATAGCCACAGGAAGAATAATTTAAGTAGAAACAGATTCTGATCATTGTCTCTATTTCTGGATGTGAATAGAAATCAAACATACATCCATGCTGCCTAGCAGAGTAGCTTCTTAGGAGGGAGATTACATTGATAGTACTAGGTTAATGCACAGGTTAGTAGTTAAAAACCAATTAAAAGTTGCCAAATCTAGTGAGTTGTTTTAGAACTGCTCTCAAATCACTAAAAATTAGAAAGCATGATGCACAGCTTGAGGACTATCTAGAAAGATATTCCAATGTACCAAAAGAACTTTTATGTTGCTTATCATAAGTCACCTTTCAACTCCTTAATAAGAAAATATGATTTCTTTGGTGTTCTACATTTTGAGTCACAGAAATATGTTGTGTTTCAGGAGATGAAAGTTTTAGAGAAAGTATAATCAATTCATACTTCAGAAGTATAGAAACACTTTGAGACATGGGCATCGGTGTTTCTAAATGAATGTATACTCTGGGGATATGGTGAAGGAAAATCGAGAGAACCATTATATAGAGTAACATAATAAAGAAACTGAAGCAAATAATAACATATAAAATATATTAAATACATTATAAATACACGCTTTTTTCTACAGTTGTATTTAGAAAATCTTATTAAAGAAAGAGGGAGTTGTTATATCACTGGTGTCATATTGGTTTTTGTATATGAATAAATGTGTTTTTCTTCAAATAAGTTTTGGCATGATTGACACAAAATGCAAAGTTACATAGCTACACACAGATGCCATCAGAAGATATGTAGCTAAAATACATAAAATAGAAAAACACTGTTAGATATGAATATGTATTATTACTGGAAGTTTTTAGTGAATTACCAAATTGGTTTTAAGTCAATCCTGAATTTGGAAAACTTTATTTTAAAGGGTAATTGTTATGGATAATAAATAAAAATGGACCTGTCTTAATCTCAGTCTCCAAAGGCAACTCGATCATAGGCCCCAAGAGTTTCATTTTTCATCTTTCATTTAACTTCTTTCTGCATTTGGCTTTCTCTCAGATTGTGGCTTTATGACTCTATATTAGTAATATACTTTTAAACAATGAAGACAATATATACAATAGGTAACACTAAAAAAGAATATATGAATATTCAAAATATAATCAAGAAGAAAATATTAACAGCTGCATGTGATGACCATTTTTTTTTAAATTCCAAATGAATTTCTGTGAGAATAAGACCACTATGATCTTTATGAAAAGTTTCAGACCTGCTGGGGTCACACAGTGACATCCTATCTCAAGAAATGAAGGAAGGAAGGAAGGAAGAAAAGAAGGAAGGAAGGAAAGCATTAGAGACCATAAACTACTTATGACCTAGACATAAACTAGCAATATAATGACCAATTTAGACTTCACCTGACAATAAGTATGTGATCTGAGATCCATATATTTGTGGGATTTTAGGACAGAGAATGTTCATTATAGAGAATGGATGAGCTACTTCCTTCAGGTGCTTGGGACATTCAGCTGTCATGTCCCTGCTCTGGTACTGATCAATACACTGAGGTCTTCAGGGCAGAAGACCAAGGGTAAATGGCAGTGGTTACTTTTTGATCCAAAAATGCAATGTCTTGAAAGCCATTTAAGAATGATGTTACCTATAACTTAATTATGGAACAAAAAATTGAAGTTGACTGTTTAATAAATAAATACATTTGATAAAACAGAACACACTTGATATTCTGGTAATCAATAACATACAGAATTATGTTCTTATTTAAGCCAGGATTAAAAGTTCATTTAATATTGTTTAGATGTGCATTTTGAGACATATGCCTTGGTTCTTGTTCAGAATTATAATCTCATTGAAACAGTTCACATTTTGTTAGATTAAAACTATGTGTAGTTAGAAATTTGTGTTTATAAATCTCAAACAAAATTTTGAGTTTTCAGTGGTGATATGTATTGGTCTCAAACACAGGTTGTAGAGCAGTTCACTACATACTGGTCTCCATCTTAAGAGTACAACAAAGAATAGCATAACTATCAACAGTAAATTACACAAATCAGGTATCACCAGCTACAAAGAGGTGGTAGAGAGAAGAGAAACCTTGTGACTAGGTCTGAGGAGGCTTCTTAGTGTTCATGAAGTCTTGTTTTGGTAATATGCTTGTGTCACAGGGAACTCCAAAATGCAGCTCTGTTTACCTCACATACCATGAGGTTGTGACTCCTTAGGCTAAAGGGCAAGTCTTAATGAAAGAACTTTATCCATGTTGATTTAATCAGCTCACCCATATTTTAATGCTGTGATACTTGATACATTGTCCAGTTATTCCTTGGAACTATAAACAGGAAGCAGAGATAGGATGGAGTTGGCACAAGTCATTCCAAGAAGTGTCCTGAAGAGTTGTCCAACATCAACTAGTCAGGAAAAATTACAGAAGTCTCACCAGAACCATGTTTTCTGTATTCAATATATACTTATTCAGTATTTAGCTGTCATCTACAAAATGCAAAGGCCTGGGTTGATGCTGTAGCAAAGAAAATATCGTTATTTTCAGGAGTCCCTAGCAAAGTGATACATGGGCTTGCATGATGGTAACACAGAAGACTAAATTCTACAATCCATAGCATTATGTGCTGTGGGAAGCTAGGAGAGACTAAACCACTAGCTGAAAATAGTTTTTGGTATGTGTTCAAAGGAGATTATAGGGCTGGAGAGACAACTGGCTGCTCTTCCAGGGAACTTGGGTTTAGATTCTCAGAAACATGGTGATGACACAATAATCTGTAACACTAGTTATAGGGGGTCTGACACCCTCTTCTGGCCTCTGGAGTACTGCATGCATGTGGTGCACAGATATAAATATAGTAAAACACTTATACACATAAAATGAAAGCAAATAAACATTTAAAACACAAGTATTCAAAAAGAAATAAGAAGCCCAATAAAGCGATAGCAGACACCTTCAGTTCAAGACAGTAAAAAAAAAAAAAAAAAGTAAAATTTTAATAGACTTAAAATTATAGTTTTTTGTACCTTCAGCAGTATATTTACACAGAAATATTTCTGAACTCCTAGAACCAAATATATTTTAGAGAATTAGATAAATTATAAACTGCTCTACTCAAAATACTCTTAATTTCCTCCTGCCTCCTTGTTCTTGGGAAGTGAATTGTCACTTTAAGATTAAGATTTAGCAAACACTATCATTTTAGCCTGCTTCTATTATGTGTAATCCATTGATAATGTCAGTGGTTAAAGAAGTTTTTCTGGTTTTACAATTAAAAAATTGATTTAAACTAATCATTTTAGGAGCAGAGGCCAAACTAACAAAGACTTCTGCATTATCTGGCCAATGCTGAAAACATATCAAGTAACTTTCAAGAATTAAGTATTCATTTGGGAAAAAAGTAGCTCTCTGGAAATGTAGAAAGGAAAAATTAATGTAGTCAGATAGCATGGATAATTCTATAGCTAGTCTTCTTTGTTCCTCCAATGTCATTTCTTATTTTATTTAAGAGAAAAGGACAGCTGTATAGCACTGTAATCATATTCGTTACATGATGATATGAAAAAGTGCTTAAAGAAGCTGGAATAAAAGAATTTTTTAGATATTAACAAATACTTAGGCAGTGAGTGAAAGAAAAGACATCCTCAGCAGACAAGCTTCTTAGACCAGAACCATTTTTACATGCAATGTCAGTTGTTTGGCAGTTTGTGAAGTTCACCCTCATTCATGATTCTCCTACTTCAAACTATGAATAGAAAATGATAATACTTCAGATAATGTGGAGTTTCCTTTGCTAGCTGCATAAAATCTTATTACTACCCATGTGTTTTTGTAATTGAACTTTGGTAATGTACATGGCAATGACAAAAACAGAAAAAGTATCAGTAAATATAAAGCAACAACAAAAACGAAACATAAGAATGGGCTAATTGTAGAGCAAGCTGGCAGCTAGTGGTTTTATCACTGTGTATTGTCTTGCATTCTGCTCTATATTAGATATAAGAGCAGTGGAACTTGTTGGTTTAAAGTAAATTGTTTTTTGGTTTTGTTTGTTTGTTTGTTTGAAAGAAATCATTTCTTTTCTTTTGGGCTGTTCTAGAAATAGAGGAGAGGCACAGAGCCACACTACAGACCGAAGCATATTGAGATATTAAGTATTGTTTTAGCTTTTCTTTCTAAAGAATAAGGTAATATCTTATTTTTAGGTTTAATGATAAAATATGTAAGAATAATTTTTTAAAAGATAAAATGTAGCCGTAAAGATAAAATCATGATGCAGAGTAAGTGGACAATGGGATGCTCAAGACAGTCCAGAGGAAACAGAGCGAAGCTCACGGGTAACCAAGGATGAAAGCTGATTATTGATGTCTGCTGCAATGGTGGATGCAGCCGTGCTTTAGACACTCTTTTTCTCTTTTTGTCCCAGCACGTCTTGGGTCCTGTGTGCTTCCAGGAAGATGTATGCTTCCCTAAACTCCTGAAGAAGCAAGCTAAGTTTCTATGACCAGAAAAAGCCCCTCTCGAGCAGCAAGAAATAGGCAAAGGACTTCAATATTATTCTTTGACCTTCAATATAACCTCTAAATGCAACTAAATTTTCCTAAATATATGAATCAATTCAACAATGAAATCCAAATCTTTTATTTAGTAATAATTCAGTTTTTCATTTCAGATCTCAGTGGTCTGTCATAGAAGCCTGACTGTAGTCATCACTCAGGGCTTATTGCACTGTCTTCCTGCAAGTCCAAGTCAGACTTCATAAATTACTCTTTTCTGTCATTTTTCTGTTTTGTGCTTTAGATATACTATTTAAAATACTAAGTGGCTCATTTTAACGTAGTGTCTTAAATAGTTCTATTATGTTAGACTATGATCTGCTTGTTATTTTATGATTTTATAACACGGGTACCAATTGTGTGACATTACAGTAAAAGGTCTGGGCTTGACTTTTCCCCCTTGTCTGTGGTGAAATGCTGGCCAGATAAGTGCTTGCCAATGATTTACTCTGATAAAAGTGCAACAATATTTTTAGTTCAGTTCAACATTTTGTGATTAAAGAAAGATTTAAGATGAAGTTAGATATGTTTTCAACAACAAAAATGCACATGAAATTTCCAGCTTATAATGGGATCAGATCTTTTGAATCAAGTGTAGGTATTTGTGGACTGGCTACCAAGTTTTTACTTTTGGAGATTTTATATTTTTATTAAAATAAGTTGAGCCAAGATGTAATAAATAAGCTTAATTTTAAACATATGTGGAACTGAAATGCCCGAAATAAAAAATGTAGTTTAATTGCTTTTTTTTCTTACTGAAACAAAGACAGATCAATTACATAGTCAGCTCTGGTTAGGAAATTAATCTGTGAACAATTTCCAGAAAAATCTAATAGACTCTCATGAAATAGTAAATAATTTAAATGCTTGTCACGCAATTGTTTGTTACAAACAAGCAAATTCAAAATGAGGAATATGATTTTTCTTATCATTATTTTGTAATTTGTATACAAAGAGTTGTATTTTGTTAACAATTGAAAACTATAACGGGCTATTTGAGAGGAAGTGATTTTTAATCTTACTGAACTAGCTTGTTCCAGTAAGTTCAGCTAAGGTCAACTTCCATTCATTCTATGTTTCCTTTAAGTCAAGCACCTCATCAAGCTATGGAAATAAAATATGAAAAAGAAATGTTTGGGCTCAAGAGGCTAATAGTTTTGTCAGTGAAATACAGCTAGCAACAGAAAGGTCTGCATAGAAACATAAAAAGGGAAGGCCTAGGCCCTAGGTGTGGTGGGCTGAAGGGTATCCTTTCCTCATCTGGAGAATCAATCAAACTGGGATGGGATGCCTAAGCCATACCCTGAGGTGAGGAAAGAGTAAGGCACACAGGAGGGTGCACACTGTGAAGTTAGTGAGCCAAGAGCTGCTATTGAGGAGGGACAGACCTTTGTTCTCATTATTTAATCATAAGAGAAAAAGCAAAAGATGAGGCTAGACCCATAACTGGGGCCAAGTCTGGAGTGGAGATCTTTGTTTAAAGTCTGAGGTCAACTAGTAAAGTCAACGGAAATGTTTGAAATGATCATATCCCATTTGACAAAATATATATTTATTTCTTTTTTTTATTTATTTCTTAATAGTTGATAGTAATTGTAGTTTTATTTAAGCTAAAATATATGAAGTTTATTCAGTTTTTATCTTTCTATTTTGTCCTTCAGAACTTTGATCTCACGGAAAAGATAAATAATCAGTTATTAAAATGCATTCAAAAGGATAACACATGCTAGTTTGCTGAAGGACGGCTAAGATACTGGAGAACGTTCCTCTAAGTCCTCACTCAGTAAGTGCGTGTATTACTATTTTATTATGACATAAATATTAACTCAATCAAATCCTATTGATTATAGTAGTTATTTAACAGAAAAGAATTAAATACTGATAACAGGTGAAATTAGTTTTCATCTAGAGGTGACCTATTCTCTCAAATTCCAGAATGACTGACTTTTCTTAAACTCAAACGCCTGCCTGCATACATGCTAGGAAATTTATCTTTGTCAACAATGTCCCATCAGACATTTGAGGAGTTTCATCACTGTCAACTAAGAACCATTTGTAACACTGAATGAGTCCAACTTTGAAGCTATACCTCATGTAATTCAGTTTTAGCCCAGATGGAAATGTGCACAGCTCTATTATGGCATGTACAGGGCATCTGAAAGTGAGAAAGGAAAGAAATTCCCCAAGGACGTTCTGGAAGCAAATTGCCTGTACAACGACTCAGCCCCTGGCTGTGAGGAAACTTAAACAGCAAATAGGCCATCTTCAGGTGTGGCAATTAAAGACAGAACAATAAGAATTTTCCCTGCCTTAAAGAAATAGAAGAACAGTGTAGTCATAATTAGACTGATTGTGGGTCACCCCAGTATGGAGATATTAAAATCTTAACATAGTTGCATCTATTTAAGTTACTGTTTTGGAAGGTTTCTCACATTTTCTGACAAATATTTTGTCTGTAGAATGTAAAGAATTTCTTTATTAAAGGCAGTTTTCAAGTAAAGCACAACTTAACCCATTTCAAAATTTAGGGGTGCTTGGGACATGAGATCACTTTTAAAAGAATAAACTGACAGTGCTACGTACATAATAGAAATAAGCCCATATGAAGGAAAATGAAGACGGACAACATTTATTTTTGTCTCTGATATTTTTCAGACATTCCTTTTCTTTTTTTAAAGGGGTCCCGCTCAAACTAAGGCACCAGCCAAGGACAATACAGGAGGTAAACTTTAAACCCCTTCCCAGATCTAGCCAATGGTCAGAATATTCTCCACAGTTGAGTGGAGAGTGTGATACGACTTTCTCACATACTCTGGTGCCTCACATTTGACCATGTCCCCTGGAGGGGGAGACCTGGTGGCACTCAGAGGAAGGACAGCAAGTAGCCAAGAAGAGACTTGATACCCTATGAGAATATATAGGGGGACGTAATCCCCCTCAGGAACAGTCATAGGGGAGGGGAATAATGGGAAAATGGGGGGGGGGGAGGAATGGGAGGATACAAGGGATGGGATAAACATTGAGATGTAACAAGAATAAATTAATAAAAAAAAAAAATAAAATAAATAGAGCAAGAAAACAAGTAAAGAAAGCAGGGGGAAATGACTATCACAGGTTCATGGATGCATGAGAACATGAGGTCTCACCTGTTTCTTGAGGTGCTCAGCCCTAGAGGTTGGGTTCTCTGTGTTGCCTCTGTCATTTACAAGATCCAGATCCAGGCCCATGGTCATTTGTCATAGCCTCAGTTTGCGTTTGGGCTGTAGCTCAGGTGGAGGATGTTTGCAAGCATTCATTAGACCCTGAGTTTGATTCCCATTGCTTAACACCTGGAATCTTAGCTCTACTTCTGGAATGGAGTATCAAAAATTCAAGGTCATCCCGCTCTTCATATAAATGCAAGGCCAGCTAGGGATACATGACATCCTAGGCGGGGAAAAGAGCTGGGGAAATGGCTCAATGGGTAAAACACCTGCCATGCAAATATAAGGATCCCAGAACCCAGGTAAACCAGGATTCTAGTAACGTCTACCTGTTATCCTAGGACTTAGAAGGAAGGATGAGAAGCAGGGGTAGGAGAACTTAAAACATTCTGGACCCACCTCGCCTGTCATATACAGTGGTGAATCATAAGAAAACCTTTATCAAACAATATAGGAGATGATGATCAATCTCTGAGTTTGTCTGTTGGCTCCATGCTCTCTTTGTTTCTCAGAATATAAACACACACACACACACACACACACACACACACACACACACTCACACATACACACATATATATACACACAAGATTTTCTTAATTACAGGAATTAACCTAGGTTTTTTATATAACAGATATGACATGAATATTTCCTATATTACAAAAGAAAGAGATTAACAAATTTGACTTCCACTTATCTCCAAAGTGTTAGTTATATCATATACAGTAATTTTATTCTGTGCTAGTTCTAAAAAGAAATTTCATCCATGCATAAGAAGCTCAGAGAAAATATTTTTATAAACATATTAATAATCTCATCATTTGTTTCTTTATTATTGAAACTGTGGCTTGCAGAAAGGTGAACAGAGTCCTTATTGGCTTGCTTTCTTTTGTTTGAACTTCTGCTACCTGCACAAGGCTAGAGAAAATAAATTTTTGTGTATGATGTGAACCTCAGTATAAAATTAATGCATTTTAGTTTTAGCAAATATATCACATAACTCAGCGATGGCTTTTAATGCACATTTCTTTGGAAGAGATGCCAATGTGCCATTTTATTTTAGATTGTATTTTCTGGTAGAAAATCTGTATGTGCTATGAAAACATCATAGAATATTTTAATAACAGAAAAGGAAACCAAGGAGTGCAGTGTACTACACATTAATATTTTGTCTATGCCCACCCACTATTTTCCTCCTAAAAGCAAATAATCCATTTTAGAGCCTCTGGCTACCTGACCAACGGTATTCATTACTTCATGATTATTATGGGAATTTGGAAAGTTCCAGAAATCTAGCAAGTGAAATGTGTCATAATACAACTGGTCTCAGGAGCTGGAAACATTTTCTGTACATGGTGTCTGCCTAGCATTCACAGCACAGCATTTACAGTGGGCATTTCAGAATCCATTTACTCATTGGAGATGGCTTTCAGAAAAAATAAAAATGAGATGCCTTCAGCTATCAACCAATGACCCAGTGACAAAAAGTGATAATGCTTTTAATAAGTGGAATTATTTTAATTATGTTTCATGTTCTTTCTTTATCTTCTATTTTATTAATTTTAGTGAAGAGACAAAACTGGGCTAGAAAGCAAAATCCTAAATTTAAGGCACACTTCTAGTCTACACATAAGTAGAGCATTGATTTAATGGGGAAATTATATTAAGATTTAAAAAAGCTCTTTTGACTCAATGTTATCTTAACTACAGTTGCATCTTTTATAATAAGACAGTTTTGGGTTTTCAGTACAGTAGTAAAGACACAACTTCATATTTGCATATTTCTTTAGAAAAAGACTTAGAAGGAAAGACAAACAGGTTTTGTATATTTTAAAGAAGTAACAAAATATTTTAATTTAAGATTATAAAACAAATAACAATTTCTTATTATGTGATATTGTCTGCACCTAAGTTATTGCTAACTATAAGAATATTTCTTTTTTACTCTACATTTGTCTAGCAAAATCTCATCTGTTGCAATCCCCAAAGGTAAAAAGAATCCACATTATTATTTGTAGCAACAGTTAGAGTTGCAAATTAATTTTTTCTATTATGCTATAAAGAATGATATTACTCATTGAAAGGCAAACACTTAGGCTTGGAGGATTGTGTCCCATATTCTTAAGTATTATAATTCAAGACTAGCTAAAGGGGGGAAGAGAGAAACAACACACACACACACACACACACACACACACACACACACACACACAGAGAGAGAGAGAGAGAGAGAGAGAGAGAGAGAGAGAGAGAGACAGAGACAGAGACAGAGACAGAGACAGAGAGAGACACAGAGACAGAGACAGAGACAGATAGACAGAAAGAGTCAGAAACAGACAGACACAGAGAGAGAGAGAGAGACAGAGAAAAGCATAGACAGACATGGAGGGAGGGAGGGAGGATGGAAAAAAATGTGGATCCTTCTATCCTGAGCTCCACAGAGCCAAATCACCTGGGCCCAGTGGGGCTTGCAGAGAATGAAGCACCAACCAAGGACCATGTATGGACTGGGCTGAGTCCATTTACATATATGTACCAAATGGGTAGATTGGTCTTCATGTGGGTACCCTAATAAGGGGAGCAAAGACTGTCTCTGACATGAACTCTGTGCCTGTTTTCCAATCAGGATCACCTGGTGGAGTTGCCTTGCCTGGCCTCAGTTAGAGAGGATGCATTCAGTCCTGATGTGACTTGATGTGCTGGGGTGGGTTGGTAGAGGACTCCCCTTTTCTGAGGAACAGGAGAGGAAGGATAAGGAGAAGAGAGGAGAGTGGTACCAGGAGGAGAAAGGGGAATGTTTATTTTATCCTTTAAAAATATTATCTTTAAAGTTGTCAACCATAAAAAATGAGAGATCTGTTTAAGAGTCACAGTGAAAGAGAGAGTAGTAAAAGCAAACATGTTGTGGTGACTTCTGAAAGCCTCAATTAATGGGGCTAGTGTTTTGGGGCATCACCTGACTGACTCTTCTTAGAAGTCAATCTCCTCAGCCCATGCACCCTACAGATGACTTCACTGAAGGAAGATGGGACAAAACCACTCTGTGGTGAGATTTGTCTGAACTTGCAGATAAGCACCTTGGATTTTGGTTATGTTCACACAGAGTGTGCCTTAGGAACAAGTGAGAGGAAGTTCAATGTCTCATTCTTCCCTGTAGCCTTTCGTGCCTAGAGTGGTGCCTTCTGGTTCCTCAGGCATTAGAGAGACACAGGCACCATTGCTTTATGATTCAAATCCCCTTCCAACCCATGGGCATTCTAATATGCAAGGATGATAGCAGGAGTATGGCCCTGTTTGTTCCACTGGCATCTAGTAAGTATTTACATGGTCTAGTGATACCTGACATGGTATCACTAAGAGCAATCAGATTATTACCTGGAGACTGATATCCCACATACACCTATTTCCACTTCTGTGTGGCATTAAGGGATGTCTGTGTGATATCTCTGCTTGAGCTTCAATTTATATTTCCAACCTGAAGAGATCAGTTAAACACAAAGACCAGTCAGAACAAAAATAACAGAAGTAATAATAGGTAACATTTAGCAAATGATAAGAACACAAGTTATTTATGTGAGGACTTATTGAGCTGAAAGTCATGAATATAAATGCTTAACAAATGCTAAATATTATTGCTAGTAGTATATTTACTGCTCCAAATTCTGCTGTATATTTTGCACAACATGCTTATATGTACCATCTGTTTTTCACTGTTAAGTTACTCCATACTTTCTAAAACCCCACTAACATTTGTTTGTATTTTGGTTTGTTTTATTTTTTTCAAGACAGGGCTTCTCTGTGTAGCCTTGGCAGTCCTGGACTCACTTTGTAGACCAGTCTGGCCTCAAACTTGGAGATCAACCTGCCTCTGCCTTCCAAGTGCTGGGATTACAGTCATGTGCCACTATGCTCAGCTTCCCTCTATCACCTTAATTAATTTCATCATTATATGTGTTTATTTTTAACTTCTATAACTAGTTGTTGATTCTTTACTGTAGTGTTCAAGTAATAGATGGATTTTTGTAACACCAATTCAGATACCACTTTTCCTAAGAAAATTGGCTTTGTATTTCTTACCTTAATTGCATTTCTTTATTTATTGCCAATGTAATAGAGAATAAGTTCATTATGGGTTTTCTGAACAGAGAGAAAAGGATTAGGACAAGCTGATAAATACTTAGTGATTGTCACAGAGAGGCAGTAAGGGGAATAATGTGAGAAAGCAGAAGTCACATCCGATTTAAACTAAGTTATGTATCAGTATGGATCTCTAATTAGAAGGTGGAGGTCACTGTTTAATTGCTGTAATTTAAATATTACTTGGATTCATTCTTCATATTCATTAGGTTCTTCGCTATGCTTTTCACTCTGGTAAAATTGTGTTATTTAAGATGTATGTTTTTTGTTTAGGTCCTCAACAAAAGCAAATAACATAGTACAGGAAGTCGTTGGAAGGGGAAGTCTCTCCTACCCTCGCACATACATACATGGACATATACATATATCCATATGCATGTTTATGTATATTCTTGAATATGTGTATGTATACTTGCCTATTATATACCTGTCTGTCTGTCATCTATCTACCCATCAATCTATCTAAAGATCTAGCAATCTATTGACCTATTAGTCTTTTACTTTTTAAACTTTATTTTAGCAATGTTTATCAGGGTGAATACCCAACAGAAAAAGACAATAAATCAAAATAAGACAAAAGAAGAAGACAGAACAAATTAAATAATCAATTATTCATTATTTAAAATTATAGAAATATCCCGAGATTTGTTTTTCTTATTAAAAATAATAAAATATTGTGAAGAAATTAACACTGCTTTTGGAAAAAATTGTGCAAAACCTCATGGTATGCATTGCTGCATCTTTTCTGAGTAGACCTCAGTGAAGGCTGCTGAGGTCAAAGCAAGAGCTACTCAGCCCAAAGAAACCCTGACATTGTGCTTTTGCCAAGTGTCATAGTACTTTGCTCACAATCTGTTTTTGTTGAGGTACCTTGAAGGATGGGTAGATCATCTATTCTATGAAAGCGCTCTGGAGTTTTTCCTGACTAATTTTTGAGGAGCTGGTGTAGTTTGATGTAGCCTTGGCAGCAATAGGCTGTGAGCACAGCTACTCAGTGTTGTGATCCTGAATTACTCACCATGGGCCCAGTAAGGAGAAAATCTACCCATGATTGCTTGAGATGATCTCATTACTGTGCTTTTAAGCAGGGCAATATTTAACTTAAATGATTATTTTAAATTTCTTGTACTGAATAAACAAATAGGTGCCTGAAGTCCAAAGATTTTAATCTTTATGTGGCAGGGATGGAAGAATTGGGCCTGGAAAGCCTTCAAGGCACATGTAAACTGATACTCATCATGACTAACTAAACAGCTCAGTGCTACTTGAAAATATTTTAACATGAATGCCAATCTAACCAAATGTTACCTTGTTAAATTGGGCTATTATTTATGATCTGCTTGAAAAGGGGAATGCCCATCAATACCTTTATTCTTAGACTTCTTGTTGTGTACAATTAGATAGAATGCTGATTCATATGTTTTAACTCTTCTGGTTATAAATAATAAAAACATAATAAATATGTATAAAATATGATGTAGCAGTTTTATTTTCTTTGTATTCAGGACATGCTATATCCAATAAATGAAGCATCAGATAAAATCATTAAGTTCAAAAGAAAAAAGTAATGTTTTGAGCACTTAGGTTGGACACTAAATGTTCATGCTGGTGTGGAAATAGTGAGAAGTTGAGGAAGGCATCTTTGATGAAATTTGAGCTAAAAAAATCACATAACATTAACTGTAAATGATGCCTATCCACAAGGTCAAAGGTCAGTCTATAAATATTCTGATATTTGCTTATGATTGATTCACCATTTGTTGATTCAAAAGTTTTGTGTGCTTATTAAAAAATGAAATTCTATTGTAGTTATTGAGAATATACTCAAAGAGAACAATAGCAAGAGAAACAGAATTTTCAACAGAGGCATCTCTTTTTTATTATAATTTATTCGTATTGCATCCCAATTATAATCTCCTTTCTCTTATCTTCCTGTTCCCACCTTCCCTACCTCTTCCACCCTATTCTCCACCCTTAAACCTCTGACAGGTGGTGTCCTTCTCCCCCACTGCCTGACCACAGCCTATCTGGTCTCATCTGTATAGCCTGTATCCCCTTCCTCTGTGCTCCCATATGGCCTCTCCAGCAAGGCGCAGTGATGGAATCATGGGCAGCAGAGTTCATTTCAGAGGTAGTCCTCCCTCTCCCTCCCCCTTCATACATGGAGAATGAGCGGTCCAGCTGTATCTGAACAAGGACACCAGGTTCTCTGATTGCAATGGTCTTGGTTGTTACATCAGTTTGTGCAGGCTCCCATCAGTCCAGATCTGCCTGCCTTGATAGTCTCCTTGTGGAGTTCTTGACAACCTCAAAATGGCCAAGAAATGCACAACATCAGTTGTCATCAGGGAAATGCAAATCAAAATGATTCTGAGATTCCATCTTATACCTGTCAAAATGGCAAATGTCAAAATCTCAAGTGACAGCACCTGTTGGTGAGAATCTAGAGAAAGGGCAACACTCCTCCATTGCTGGTGGGAATACAAACTTGTACAACCAGGTTGGAATCAATCTGACGCTTTCTCAGAAAATTAGAAATAGCGCTACCTAAAAACCCAGCCATACCACTCCTGTACATATACCCAAATAATGCCTCACCATACAAGAGGGACAGCTGCTTAACTATGTTCATAACAGCTTTATTTATAATAGCCAGAAACTGGAAATAACTTAGATATCCCTTAACCAAAGAATGGATAAAGAAACTATGATACATTTGCTATTAAAATACTCAGCTATTAAAATCAAGAAAATCAGAAAATTTTCTGATGGCAAACGATAGACCTGGAAAAGGTCATCCTGAGTGATGTAACCCCGACCCAGAAAGACACACATGTTTTGTATTCACTTATAAGCAGATATTATCCACACAGGACGACCATACTATATTTCATTGAGCCAATGAAGTTAAGTAACAAGGACGGCCCAAGGAAAAACGCTGGGATTTCACTCAGAAGGGGAAATAGAATAGGCATTAGAAATGGTTGAAGAGACATAACATGATAGGAGAGGGTGTCTAGAAGGAAACAAGTGTGGGGAGAAGATGGGGGAGAACATGGGTAGGAGGACAGAGGGATTGCAGAGAGAAGAGACTGTGGCAAGGGCATTTCTGAGACAATCTGGAGACTTAGAACAGGGTAAGCTCCAGGGAGGCTATGGAGGGTGACTCTAGCTAAGAACCCCCAGTAGCAGGTGTCATGAAGACTGAAGAGGCCACCCTTTAACTAGATAAGACTTCTAGTAGAGGGAGGGGAACACCAACCCACCCACAAAACTTTGACCCAAAATTTACCCTACATACAAGATGAGAAGAGATAAAGATAGAGCAGAGATGAAGGGAACATCCCACCAATTCCTGGCCCCAACTGAGACCCAAACCATTGGAGACAGACAAGCAATGACAGTATTAATGCTACTCTTCTATGCTTGTAGACAGGAGCCTAGGATAGCTGTCTTCTGAGAGGCTCCACCCAGCAAAGGATTGAAACAGAAACTGAGACTCACAGTCAAAGATTGCACAGGGAGCCTTATAGAAGAGATGGGGGAAAGATAAAAGACTCAGAGGGGACAGGAGCTTTACAAGAAGACCAACAGAGTCAACTAACCTGGGATCAGGGGGTCCTGAGGAGAATGAAGCACCAACCAAGGACCATGCTTGGACTGGATATTTGCTCATAGTTCAGGAGGCTGGAAATCCAAAGTCAAGTCTATGGTTGCATGGTCGGTATCTGGTGAGACATTTATTTCTGAATCCCATATATCTAGTTTGTCTCTATATGCCTTCCTTCTGAAAATGGGGAGTGGATGAGATCGATACCGTTGTCAAGGAGATAGTTAGATAAACAGACAAATAGACACATAGATGATAATAGACAATAGACAGACAATAAGCAATAGGAGATGACAAAGAAATAAAGATATATCAATGAAATATATGATAGATATATACATAAATGATATAAAGATGATAGATTATAGGCAAATAATAGATGATAGATGACATATAGTATATTAGAAATGATAAAGAGATAAAAGTATAGGTAATAGGTAAAAAATAGGTAGAGGTTTCTTTTTATAGCAACACCTTTATCTAGTACCAATATTATCATTTTATTTAACCTTAACTCTTTCATGGAAAGACACATCACCAAATACAAGGTTTAAACATATGGATTTTGGCTTGATGAAAATATTTAGTTCATAGTAAATGAATAAGAAAGCATTAAAGTGACAAAAAGCCCTCAGTAGTTTCACAATTGCTACTTGCATGTAGTAAAGTGGGAAATATTTACTGCACTTGAAATACGTATGTTATTGATGATTTTGGCACAATCAACTTTTAATGCAATAAGAAGAAAATCCAGATTTCCAGAGTAAAATTGGCTACACAGAGTAGAAATTTAAGAACAGTGTTAATGAGCTGGCAATGTTTAAACAATATGGTCTTTAAAGAAGCAGATATCTGAGTATGTGGATAAAGGTGAAAAGACAAGCACAAGTTTTGTCTTTTTTTTTTTTTTTTCTTTGTTCAATTTAATGAAGCACACTGAGCCAGCTTGTGTGAAGAGATAGTCTTGGCAACAAGAGAGGGACTGAGAGTTCAAAGGGAATTCATCCAAAGGTCACTTCATGCCCATCTTCAAAGATTTAAGTGGGCACATTCTTTATGAGGAAAGGTTTCTCTTCTGTTTCGGAAGAGAAAAAGATAAAACCTTGGTAAAAGTCCTGTGGAATGTAAGAACTATGTGAGGTAGAGGGGAGGAAAGGTACAGTATGAGGAAGCTCGGATGGTCTCTCCAAGGAACAAATTAAGTTTTGTGAAGGATAAATGACTATTTTATTATGGTAATAAATGTATTTTAGGGAGAAAAATCAGACATAATTTTAAAAGTACAAAATGATTATTTAAAAGGTGGAGGTAGAGAAAAACACAGGGAAAAGGGAAAAAGAGGGAAGAATAAGGGTGCGGGGAGTTAGAGAGACAGAGGCAGAGGCAGAGAGTCAGGGAGATTTTATTAATGTCTAGATTGAGTTCAGAGCACTGGCTGGTGATGAATCACCTCCAGAAGTTGTTTTGTTGTATAGGGTTGTTTCAGCTATTCTGAGGTTTTAAGCTTTTGGCGTTTTTCTCCTGGGCTGTTGGGTGAGCTAGCAGGCCTTTTACTCCTTTCTAGTTAGCAAGCTTTTTTCTTTTGGTTTGGGGTTTTGGGCTTTTTCCTCTGGGGTGTGGGCTGAATAGGAAGGTCAGCTGGGTGATTTCTCTGCCTTGCTGAGATAGCTGTTTTTGACCTCCTCCCAAAAAGTATATAAAATGGATGATAAGTGAGTTTCAACCTTCTTTTGGGATAGAAAGGAAGGAAAATTTCACACCAAATTCCTGCAGCAATCTAAATGCAATCAAAGTAGTTCCCAGGGGAGTTTTGAGAAGATCTAATTTGTTTTTCCTCACTGATGTCTTTGTTATTAAATATTCCTTTACAAGCTTGGAATGCAGCTTCAGGTTGTCTCTGGTGATCTGAGTATGAGAATTGACACAAATTTGCTGGCATGACCTCATATAGAAATGCTATGCTTTGGCATAGAGGTATATGCCACCAATAGGCTGAGGGAGGCACACCTGGGAAAGTGCAGCCCTCCTGAAACTTCTGAATTCAGTTAACAGCTGTCCAACTTAGAGCTGTTTAGTTTCTTAGAAGATTCACATAGGTCTTCTCTGGTATTTAGTTGGATGATCTCATGAAATGCTTTAAAATGGTTTTTTTTTTTTTTTTTTTTGAGAAATCTGTATTTTTGACTAGCTACTGTGTATATTAAAAGTCATTTGTGGACTGAGACTGTAATTCATATACTGAGTTTGATCCTAGCGTGAGAAAGGCCTTCTGTTGCTTTCTTACTTGGATATGTAATACGAATGAATTGCTCATCTCTGTCATTTCCAGCCTTTGAAAACTCTCCAGAGCTCTCTGCTACAAGTGGGAGGAATCTTCCGCAGGGCAGATGGGAGCCCTTCCCTGGTAAGCAGAATTGGCTTTGTCTTGATGCCTGCTCTCACCTACTGGCACATGCTTCACTTCAGCACATGGACTCAGTGTTGTGACCTTTTGTACTCACTGTGGTTCATCTACTCTTTTAGCATATCTAAATGTTGTGGAGAACTGAATGGCAAAGTGTGCAACAATCTGCTGAAACTGGAACTTTTAAAGAAAACAATGGTATGCTTTTTCCCCATAAAACAATATTTGAAATAGACAAATTAACAAGCTGTCAGTAAGTCCATATATAAACATATAATGGTAGTATTATATTGTAACAAGCACAATGAATCTGGAAATGGTTTTATTTCTCTTGTTTTAGAGGCAGCACTATAAACAGCACAGTAGGTAATGCCCATGTGTCTAACTCATCTCCGTAGTCAGGATTAGGGACTACCATTTCCCCATTACCTTCATTGTGGAATTATGTAATGAGCTTTGATCAAATATATTCCTATTTATTCTACTCTAATTCTTTACTTACACTCACCACATATTTTCTCTCCAAAATTTCCTCCTCATCTTCCATGATGATCACTATGCCTGTGGAGAAGTCTGGTGTTTTACAAAAGAGCTTACATCTGGGCAGCTGAGCCAGAAGCAGGCTTTATGCCAGCAGTTTATAAAAATGGTCATATATCTGGAGTTGAGTTTTTAAACATGCATTGTGGGTAGAAAATCAGAAGTAGCCAGAGTGGACTGAGTACTGGTAGGCCTGCAGTATGCTGATTTCTGCAGGTGTGGGCTTGGCTAAGCGTCAGCTGAATCTAAGCAATGTGATAATAATGGTAGAAGCCGTAGATTAGAATACACATTAAGATAAATGAAAACAAATGGCTGAAAGCACATGTGTGCGTGTGTGTGCAAGTGCGTGCTTACACACACACACACACTCTCACATAGACACACACACACAGACAGACACACACACACAAACTTACATGAGTTTTCCTGGTCTTTCTTTCTCTTTTCTCTTTTCCTTTCTACCTCTTTCTCTTATTTTCATCCAAATCAATCATTTAGCCAAACTGAAGTTGGTAGCAATGACCCATGATTATCAAAGCAGGACAATAAATTAAAACAGTTTAAAGTACTCTGACATAAAGAATGTAATTTGCCAAAATAAAAAAAATAAGCAAAGAAAAATGAGAGACAGCTAATCCTATTAGGTCAGTAGAAAAGAGCTTGGGTAGGAGGAAGATTTGTAGAGTTACCTAGCAGTCCTGGCAAGCATGCTGAATGGAGAGCTGATCAAATTACTCAGGCTAAAATCCATGAAAAGAATTTCACACTGTGTCTGGCTAGGAAAATAGTTTTTATCAAGTGCATGATCTTAAGTGTGCCAAGATTGTTTTTTCTTGCCTCCTTCCGCTGTCTTACTTCAGTGAGCATGCTACTTGAAACAGTTCAGAGCACTGTTGATGACTATAGCATGAGTGGAAGATAAACATTGCCTGAGGCTAACGTAGGGAGTGCTGAGTCTGAGAAGACACTGAAAATCTGAGCTTGGGAGTAAGTTAGCATACTTCAAAATGTGTATTTCCATTTATTTTCCCATGGTAGTTTTAGCTTTCATAATTTAACTTATCTTTTAGAGTATTAAGACATTTATGTGAATTTATGAACACCTAAAGTCTGAAAAACCTTGAATAGAAAAAGTATATTTCTACATACGTATTATTATTTCCAAGAATGGAGTGAACAACAGTTTTTAAATTTATGAAAAATAATTTTTTAAATACAATGTTTAAAATGGTTTAAAGTGGGAAGTATTTCCTTAAGCAGAACTTCAGCTAAAAGGTTGTCTACCTTGCAGCATAAACTGACCTCACTGTATCATACCCAAGTCTTTCCCATATCACCTGCATTGGGAAACCATGCACAGACTAAGAGAGCTTTTTAATTTGAACTTTAGACCCAAGAGATGATAGGAGGGTTAGTGTAAGCTGAGGATAAAGAAATATTCCTGATATCAAGCATAATCCTGTCTAGTCAGCACCAGGGTGAAGTCCACATCTTGTACGACTGACTTTCAAGTAGTTCCTCTTTCATATTATGCTTAGACACACAGTGTTGTCCCAGTACAGTCATGTGGTTTTACACTATTTCCAAGAGTACGCCTAGGAGGAAGTAGGTTATTTTTCTAAGATACTGTGTAGACAGTGAGGATGGCACAATGGGTTCATTTTTCTTTTAATGTTTTCATGTATTTGTGTGTGGTTTGAATGTGTATATGCATGATTCAGTGATTGTGGATACAAATATGTACTTTAGCATTAACATATCAGAAGGTGATTTTGGTTGTCTTTTTAGTTCAGTGGTTCTCAACCTGTGCGTCATGACATGTGAAACTATTTTAACGGGTGGCAGTATCAGGAAGGTTGAGAAACACTGTTCTAGTTATACCTTTACTTTATATTTTGAAGCAAGATCTCTCACTGGTACTCACAGCTCACTGAGTTAGTTGGTTCAGCTAGCTAACTTGCTCTGTAGATTCCCTGTCTCTGTCTCTTGGAAAAATTTGGCCCACCATGACCACCAAGCATTTATATTAATGCTAAGGACTTAAACTTAAGACCTAAAACAATCATGGCAGTTTCCCAGCCCCACTGGTTCCATTTTCCGTGTGACAATAGTTGAGAAATGTGAACTGGACTCTGTGGCCAGACACTCTTTTTTTTTTTTTATTAATTTATTCTTGTTACATCTCAATGTTTATCCCATCCCTTGTATCCTCCCATTCCTCCCCCCCCCCATTTTCCCATTATTCCCCTCCCCTATGACTGTTCCTGAGGGGGATTACGTCCCCCTATATATTCTCATAGGGTATCAAGTCTCTTCTTGGCTACTTGCTGTCCTTCTCTGAGTGCCACCAGGTCTCCCCCTCCAGGGGACATGGTCAAATGTGAGGCACCAGAGTACGTGAGAAAGTCTTGCAAGCAAGACTGGCTATAAATGCTAGTAGCAAAAAAAAAAAAAAAAAAAAAAAAGCTATATGTGTATATGATAATAAAGAACACTACTTGTAGGTTTCTAGGACTCTCTGGATCCTTCTATTTCCCCGTTCTCCCATGCTTCTCTCACCCAGGGTCCCAATAGGATGTCTTTCCCTCTGTCCCACTTTCCTGATAAGTTAAGACATTCATGGGACATGCCCCTTGGGCTAGTGTCCAGATATAAGTGAGTATATACCATTTGACTCTTTCTGCTTCTGGGTTAACTCACTCATTATGATCATTTCTAGTTCAATCCATTTGTCTACAAATTTCAGGAATTCCTACTTTTTAATAGCTACAAGAAAAACATTATGAAGGGCGGATCTGGGCCCAGGGGTCCTGCTCAAACTATGGCACCAGCCAAGAACAATACATGCAGTAAACTTCGAACCCCTACCCAGATCTACCCAATAGACAGGACATTCTTCACAGTTGAGTGGAGAGTGGGGTCTGAATTTCACACAAACTCTGGTGCCCCATATTTGTCCATGTCTCCTGAATGGGGAGGCCTGGTGGCACTCAGAGGAAGGATAGCAGGCTACCAAGAATAGACTTGATACCCTATGAGCATACACAGGGGGAGGAAGTCCCCTTCAGTCACAGTCATAGGGGAAGGGAGTAAGGGAAAATGGGAGGGAGGGAGGAGTGGGAGGATACAAGGGATGGGATAAAAAATGAGATATAATATGAATAAATTAATAAAATATATTTAAAAAGAAAATAAAAGAAAACAATGAACACTAGCTTACCAAAGGTAAGAAGAAATAAAACAAATCTAAGAAGCCAAGCCACAGAATGACTGTTTTAGGATTTTCATAATGACAACAATAGAAATAGTCCTTGAGAGAAAAAGCAGACTAAAAACAAAGCATGTTCTTCCTCTTCAATAATTTCCTTCTACAACCAAGGAAGATAAAACAAACAAACAAAAACAGATTGGCTTAAAAGTAAAGATCAGTATTTTTCCATTTTTAGTTGTACTATCCTTTTATCATTAGTTTATAAATGTTCCTTTGTAGTCTGGGTATTAGACCCTTATGAAATGTATAATCTGCACACATTCTCTCACACTTAAGTTTTCTTTTCACTTTGCTAGCAATTCTTGTGTGTGTGTGTGTGTGTGTGTGTGTGTGTGTGTGTGTGTGTGTGTTCATGGATGTGCATGCACATGTGTAGACATAGGTGTCTGTGAGTACACAGGTGAGTGGAAATCTGAGGTCAACAAAATCTGTGGTTGTTACTCAATATTTGTTCACTTTTTTTTTTTTTTTTTTTTTTTGAGACAGAGTCTTTCACTGACTGAGGACTATCCAGGAAGTCCTAGGGATCCTCCTGACTTTACTTCGGCACTGGGATAAGTATGTAGCACCACATCTGGTTTTGTCTATGTGTGGTGGAAATTGATTCCAATCCAATTATTTACTCCCTTCTCTTTCTGTTTTAATGTCTCATTAAGAAATGTAGTCATAATGTTTGCATATTCTAGAATAATCCATTAAAAAGGTAATTATTTGCCCTTATTTTGATACTTTTCAAAATGCCAATTGATTATAGACATCAGGATTTGTTTCTAGACTATTGTTATTCATTCATTCCCAATATGACACTGTACAGCTTTTGTTATTATAATTCATTTGAAATAAGATTTTGAAATCTAAGAATATGTATCTACTGACTTCACTTATTGTTCAATAATATCTTGGGAATTCTCTGTCTTTGGTATCTTTATATGAATTTTAGAAATTGCTTGTCAATTTATACCAGGAAAGGTAGCTGTGATTATGTCACAGAACACCCGGCTAAAAGCATACCATGCAGGCACTCTACCTATAAACTACGTCATCAGCCTTTTTCTTCTGCTTGGGTTTCTGATCTTCAATTCTGCTCAAGTTTTCCTCTGGCCTTCTATTAAAGTTATATTGTTGTTTTATATTCCTGAGAGATCTGATTCTGTGTTCTCATAGCAACAAGCCTTCAGTGGTTTCTTTGTTTGTTTGTTTTTGTTTTTTGTTTTTGTCCTTTGAGATCTCTCTGAGGATATTAATTACAATCATCTTAAAGTTTTTTCCCTGTTGTCCTTCATTTTTAGAGCAGCTATCCACTGTGCTTCTCCAATGTTCTGGGTTTTTTTTTTTTTTATTTCTGATTATATTTTAAATGATACTTTGGGTTAAGTGAAATTAATAACTGCAAGTGTATTTTCTAAAACTAAAGGATTACTTTATCTGTCAATGAAAGCAACTATAACCCACATATCTACAGACATGATATTTTGCAAAGGCGCCAAAACCATACACTGGAAAAAATATAGCACCTTCAACAAATGGTACAGGTCTAAATAGATGTCAACATATGGAAAAATGCAAGTTCAAGTTGATTAAAGACCTCAACATAAAACCAGACACACTAAATCTGTTAAAAGAAAAAGTAGGGAAGAGCCTTGAATTCATTGACACAGAACACCATTAGTTCAGGCTCTAAGATCAAGAATTAATAAATGGAATTTCATGAAACTGAAAAGCTTCTGTAAGGCAAAGGACACTGTCAACAGGCAAAATGACAGCCTACAGACTAGGAAAAGATCTTCACCATCTCTACCTCCAACAAAGGGCTAATATCCAAAATATATAAAGAACATAAGAAATTATATGCCACCAAACCAAATTATCAAATTAAAAATGGGGAACAGAGAAAAACAGAGAATTCTCAACAGAGGAATCCGGAATGGATGAGAAGTACCCAAAGAAATGCTCAGCATTCTTAGTCATCAGGGAAATGCAAATCAAAATGACTCTGAGATTCCATCTTAATACACATCAGAATGGTTAAGATGAAAAACTCAAGTGACAACACATGCTAGTGAACATGTGGAGAAAAGAAAACACTCCTCCATTGCTGCTAGAAGTGCAAACTTGTACAACCACTTTGAAAATCAATCTGGCACTTTCTTAGAAAACAGAATAGTGCTACCTCAAGACCCAGCTATACTACTCCAGAGCATATACCTGAATGACGCTTCACCACGCAACAAGTACATTTGCTCAACTATGTTCATACAGCCTTATTTGTAATAGCCAGAATCTGGAAACAACGTAGATGTCCCTCAATTGAAGAGTAGATAAAGAAACTGTCGTACATTTACACAATGGAATACTATCCAGCTATCAAAAAACAAAGAAATCTTGAAATTTGTAGGCAAATGGACGGAACTAGAAAAGATCCTGAGTGAGGTAACCGAGACCCAAAAACACATGCATTGTATATTTTCACTTGTAAGTGGATATTTATTAGTCCAACATAGATGTCCTCTGAGAGGTTCTACCCGGTGGGGGATTGGGACAGATGCTGGGCTAGGCAGCCAGACTCTGGGCGAAGAGCTGTGAATTGTATATAAGAGTTGGATGATGGAAAGACCAAGCAGGGGTGGCATGGGGGGATTGTAAGCAGTTCCACAAGGAGATTATCAAGGCTGGTGGATCTGTACCCAGGGAGTCCTACAGAAACTGATGCACCAACCAAGGACATGGCAAGGAGAGGACCTAGAGCCCCCTAATCAGATGTAACCAATGGACAGCTCATTCTCCAATGTTGTGGGTGGATCAGGGCCTGTCTCTGACTTGAACTCTGCTTCCTGTGATTTGATCACTTCCCCTTAGAGGGGATGCCCTGAAGGCACACAGGGGAAAGGAATGCCCTGAAGGGACACAGGAGAAGGGGATGCCTTGATGGCACACAGGAGAAGGGGATGCCCTGAAGGCACACAGGGGAAGGGGATGCCCTGAAGGCACACAGGGGAAGGGGATGCAGACTATCCATATGAGACCTGATATGCTGCAGTAAGAAGGTTGGGGAAGAGGACCCCCACCATGTCAGAGGTCTAGGGGAGGGGAAGAGAAAGGAAAGGGGGGAGGGTTGGAACAGGATTAAGGGAGTGAGGGGATTACAATTGGGATGTAATCTGAATACATTATAATAAATAAATAGATGATAGATAGATAGATGATAGATAGATAGATAGACAGATAGACAATAGATAAATAAGTAAATAATACCCTGCCAGAAACTATTTAAAAAAGCAGCTTTAGATTACAGATTTTTTTTTCTCATAAGGTTTGAAACCAAACAGAGCTTCTTCACAGTCTGTCTTCTATCATATCAGAGAGAGGACCATTATGTTATGCTCTCTCATTTCATAAAAAAAAAAAGTCATTTAGAAAAGGAAACAGAGTCATATGCCAATCAAGTGTTGGTACCATCTCACCTGTCATACCCTTTAGTTATATGCAGCACTTTATTGAAAGTGATCTACTCCTGGCTCTACTATCTCATTTACCAGAATTACTTCCAGAGCTTTTATAAAAACTTTATTTTTATGTTATTTGTATTTCATGTATGGAGATAATAGGTTCTTCATTTATTCATTTGCTTTTTTTCCACTGGTACTATTTTCATCTGTCCTATTTCTTTCAAAAATGACTTACAACTGTAGTCTTCTAGTCACATATTACTTGGTTTCCCAGCACTATTAGGAGTTTGTTGTTGTCTTCATTTTATACAAATGTCATATACTATAGACACTATTTTAATATAAACATTAGTTCATATACACATATGATTGTATTTTTTTATTATAGAATGGAGGTTTTAGTTGAGAAACACATTGTTTACTTATTTGACCATCTAATCAAAGTTATTCTTTTATTTGTCACTGAACTATAAATGATAGCTTGGTCTGTTTGTAGCCAAGTTTATCTTAAATGTATTTTCTATACAAAACAAGAAGTTTATTTGACTATGGTATTATAATATTCCTATCAGAAAACATTAAATCAATCTGTCTGTTTGTGATAAATGTTCAGGTTTTCTCATTTTACAGACCTCAAAAAGTGTTTGTTTTCAAACCTTTCATATAAGCATGAGTGGGAGGGAGGGATGGGGAGAGAGAGAGAGAGAGAGAGAGAGAGAGAGAGAGAAAGAGAGAGAGAGAAAGAAAGAGACAGAGTCTGAGACAGAGACAGAGACACAGAGAGAAAGAGAGAGAACCTGATATAAAGGTTTGCTTCAATATACATCTTTATCTACTACTTTTGTTGTTGATGGAAAGTCTTTTAATTGATAATATAATTTCAATTTGGTTCTTTCTGCTACAATAAGTGATAGCTTAAAATAAGTCTTCATAAGAGTCACAGGTTATCCTACTAAGAGTTTCTGAGTTGGAACATACAGTGAAAATTCAGTCTAAAAAGGATGACTGGCTCTAAGGATCCATTCAACTTGTACTTGTGAACATTCTGTTACTATGTAACCCAGTCACCAGTGTAACATATTTCTACACCCTCCATCTGGTTTCACATTCCTTTCTTTTGTTATTCAAATATCATGGTGTATGAACAAGCCAATAGTCCAAGAAGGAAAGTCCTCTCTGCCTCACCTCTTTTTCTGGGTCGTGATCTCTTGTTTTTGCTCTTTCCCGCCAACAGCTATGCTTGGCAATGGTTGTTGTGGGCACCTTACATCCATAGCTCTTTTCATGTTGATGTTGCCCCATCCTTAGAGCTGTCACTCCTACTACCACACCCTATTTCTGCAAGGTTGCATCAGTATGGGAGTGTTTTATTGAATACTTAAGAAATGCTGAAAGTATCACATCAAAAAAGCGAAGGGGAAAAAAGTGTTCTTTTCCAGAACTGAATGGGAAAAAAAGTCAAGCATATTTGTTTTCCTTATTTTCTCTCCCATTGCTCATTCTATTTTCAAGGTTTCTTTGTTGTCCCTAACTCTACAACTAAGACCTGTTCACTCTGTTTTCTCCATTCTTTTCTCTCTTCAGTAATTCATAGCATATGGAGTTGACTCATTCTTTTATGTCATGGTTTAAAAACATTTCCAAAAAGGCACACTTCCTTCTTGTTCTCTCTCTCTTGTGTTCTCTCTATCTCTCTCTGTCTCCCTGTCTTTCTGTCTATCTCTCTGTCTCTCTGTCTGTCTGTTTCTCCCTCCCTCTCTCTCTCTCTCTCTCTCTCTCTCTCTCTCTCAAACACACACACACACACACACACACACACACACACACACACCATCATCATCATCATCATCACATCATCCACAAAGCTTGGATCCTGAAGTCCAGGCCAGGTGTAGTGAGATAATGAAGAATGGAATGACTCTCATGCACATGTACAATAAAATCAGATAAGAGTTTTCTAACCCTGATAACCTGGAACCTCATCACTATTACATATAGCACAGTAAGAGATGTTAGCCAGTCTGATAGGAGGTCTCTGTAGGCAAGCAGTCTTTCAGGCTGGAAACATCTGGGGGAGGAGCTGCAGTTGCTAATCTTTCTCAAATTCTCCAACTGCCCATAAACACTCATACTCAGGTTCTGGGAAAAAGCTTTGCCATTTCATTTGAGCCTAGCCTATACAGGTAAAGGCTCTGACAATTTCGCATGGGTCCCAGACCTTGGACATCTTGACTTGGCCATGCCCCATGTCAACAATTCACATTCACTCAGGATTTCTCTAATTCAAGCCATCCTCTGATGCCTACAGTCTGTCTTTGTTTCCATTTTTATGTACGTACGTATGTATGTATGTATGTATGTATGTATGTATGTATCTCTCTCTGTGTGTGTGTGTGTGTGTGTGTGTGTGTGTGTATTTGTGTGTGTCCAAGTCAAGGAATGAGCTCTTAAGTAGGTAAAACTTTGCAAAGGACTTTTGTACTCACACCTTTGCTGGCCTGAAGCAAGAAAATACAATCCCCTGCTGTATAAGCAACATACACTAGTGTCCAGAAGTATATACTCATGAATGAATGGCTCTTCTGGGCTCTGATTTCACTTTTTGCATATGTATATGTATATGTAGATGATGAGTATTTCTGTGTGTATACAGTACTTAGTCCCAAATGCCAAGATACTTGCATGTGTACGGTGTACACGAATGTGTGCATATGTATGTGGCAGCTTGAGGTTGACATGAGAATTTTTCTTAACCCCTCTCTAACTAATGTATTGAGTCAGAGTCCTCCACTGAAACTGCAGTTACTTGATTCAGATGATCTATTTAGACAATTTGCTCTGGGGATCGCCATAGCTACCTCACACATGTTGGAGTTACAGGCTAGTTGTCTGGCACACCTAAGTTTTACATGTTCTGGGGATCTGAATTTGGATCCTCATGCCTGTACAGCAAGTAGTTTATCTACTGAACAGTTTTCCCTGCCCTGGTTTTGTTTTCGTATTATAAACTGTTATGTGTCACTTATGAGAGTAATTCCTAAATTACTTTGAAACCCAAGCAAATAATCTTTTTCTGTTTTATTTTTATTTTTTTTAATTTTTTTTTTAATTTTTTATTTTTTAATTTATTCTTGTTACATCTCAATGTTTATCCCATCCCTTGTATCCTCCCATTCCTCCCCCCCCCCCCATTTTCCCATTATTCCCCTCCCCTATGACTGTTCCTGAGGGGGATTACGTCCCCCTATATATTCTCATAGGGTATCAAGTCTCTTCTTGGCTACTTGCTGTCCTTCCTCTGAGTGCCACCAGGTCTCCCCCTCCAGGGGACATGGTCAAATGTGAGGCACCAGAGTATGTGAGAAAGTCGTATCACACTCTCCACTCAACTGTGGAGAATATTCTGACCATTGGCTAGATCTGGGAAGGGGTTTAAAGTTTACCTCCTGTATTGTCCTTGGCTGGTGCCTTAGTTTGAGCGGGACCCCTGGGCCCAAATCTGCCTATCATGTTGTTCTACTTGTAGATTTCTAGGACCCTCTGGATCCTTTTATTTTGCTGTTCTCCCATGCGTCTCTCATTTAGAGTCCCAATAGGATGCCTTCCCCTCTGTCCCAGTTTCCTGGTAAGTGAAGGCTTTCGTGGGACATGCCCCTTGGGCTAGTATGCAGATATAAGTGAGTATATACCATTTGATTCTTTCTGCTTCTGGGTTAACTCACTCATTATGATCATTTCTAGCTCAATCCATTTATCCACAAATTTCGGGAATTCCTTGTTTTTAATAGCTGAGTAGTATTCCATAGTGTATATGTACCACAGTTTCTTTATCCACTCTTCTACTGAGGGACACTTAGGCTGTTTCCATGTTCTGGCTATTATGAATAAGGCTGCTATGAACATGGTTGAGCAAATTTTCTTGTTGTGTGCTGGAGCATCTTCTGGGTATATTCCAAGGAGTGGAATAGCTGGGTCTTGAGGAAGCCCTATTCCCATTTTCTGAGATAGCACCAGATAGATTTCCAAAGTGGCTGTACTAGTTTGCATTCCCACCAGCAATGAAGGAGTGTTCCTCTCTCCCCACATCCTCGCCAGCATGTGGTGTCGCTTGAGTTTTTGAGCTTAGCCATTCTGATGGGTGTAAGATGGAATCTCAGAGTTGTTTTGATTTGCATTTCCCTGATGACTAAGGAGGTTGAGCATTTCTTTAAGTGTTTCTCAGCCATTTGATACTCCTCTGTTGAGAATTCTCTGTTTAGTTCCAAGCCCCATTTCTCAATTGGGTTATTCGGTTTGGTGGTGTTTAATTTCTTGAGTTCTTTATATATTTTGGATATTAGACCTTTGTCAGATGTAGGGTTGGTGAAGATTTTTTCCCAGTCTGTAGGCTGTCGCTTTGTTCTCTTGACAGTGTCTCCTGCCTTACAGAAGCTTCTCAGCCTCATGAGGTCCCATTTATTAATGGTTGACATTAAGGCCTGGCCGTTGGTGTTCTGTTCAGGAAGTTGTCTCCTGTGCCAATATGTTCCAGGCTCTTTCCCACTTTTTCTTCTAAGTGAGTTAATGTCTCTGGTTTTATGTTGAGGTCTTTAATCCACTTGGATTTGAGTTTGTGCAAGGTGACAAATATGGGTCCAGTTTTCATTTTTTTACACATAGACCTCCAGTTAGACCAGCACCATTTGTTGAAGATGCTATCCTTTTTCCATTGAATGGATTTGGCTTCTTTGTCAAAAATCAAGTGACCATATGTGTGTGGATTCATATCTGGGTCTTCGATCGATTCCACTGATCAACCAGCCTGTTGCTGTGCCAGTACCATGCTGTTTTAAGTACTATTGCTTTATAGTACAGTTTGAGATCAGGTATGGAGATTCCTCCGGAGCATCTTTTATTGTACAAGATTGTTTTAGCTATTCTGGGTTTTTTGTTTTTCCATATGAAGTTCAGAATTGAACTTTCAATGTCTTTAAAAAATTGTGTAGTTATTTTGATAGGGATTGCATTGAATCTGTAGATTGCTTTTGGTAGGATGGCCATTTTTACTATGTTAATTCTCCCGATCCATGAGCAAGGAAGATCACGCCATCTTCTCAGGTCATCTTCAATCTCTTTCTTCAGAGTTTTGAAATTTTTTTCATACAAGTCCTTCACTTGCTTAGTTAGGGTAACTCCTAGATATTTTATATTGCTTGTGGCTAATGTGAAGGGTGTGGTTTTCCTAATTTCTTCCTCTGCAAGCTTGTCATTTGTGTATAGGAAGGCTACAGACTTTTTTGAGTTAATTTTGTATCCAGCCAATTTGCTGAAGGTGTTTATCAGCTTTAGGAGTTCTCTGGTGGAGTTTTGAGGGTCACTTATGTACACTATCATATCATCTGCAAAGAGGGATAATTTGACTTCCTCCTTTCCCATTTGGATCCCCTTGATCTCCTTTTGTTGTCTTATTGCTCTGGCTAGAACTTCGAGTACTATATTGAAGAGATATGGAGAGAGTGGGCAGCCTTGCCTTGTTCCCGATTTGAGAGGAATTTCCTTGAGTATCTCACCATTTACTTTGATTTTGGCTATTGGCTTGCTGTATATAGCCTTTATTATGTTGAGGAAGTGCCTTGTATCCCCGATCTCTCTAAAACTTTAAACATGAATGGGTGTTGAATTTTATCAAATGCTTTCTCTGCATCCAAGGAGATGATCATGTGGTTTTTTATTTTCAGTTTGTTTATATGGTGGATTACATTGATGGATTTCCGTATATTAAACCATCCCTGCATGCCTGGAATGAAGCCTACTTGGTCATGATGAATGATATCTTTGATGTGTTCCTGTATTTGTTTTGCAAGTATTTTATTTAGTATTTTTGCATCTATGTTCATAAGAGAAATTGGTCTGAAATTCTCTTTCTTTGTTGAGTCTTTGTGAGGTTTAGGTATCAATGAGACTATGGCCTCATAGAATGAATTTGGTAATTTTCCATCCATTTCTATCTTTTGGAGTAGCTTGAAGAGTATCGGTATTAGCTCGCCCTTGAAGGTCTGGTAGAATTCTGCACTGAAACCATCTGGCCCTGGGCTTTTTTTGGTTGGGAGACCATCAATGATTGCTTCTATTTCTGTAGGGGAAATGGGACTATTTAGCTGGTTCTTCATTCAACTTTGGCAAGTGAAATTGATCAAGAAAATCGTCCATTTCCCTTAGATTTTCAAATTTTGTGGCGTATATGCCTTCAAAGTAGGATCTTACGATTCTTTGAATTTCTTCAGTGTCTGTTGTTATGTCTCCCTTTTCATTTCTGATTTTGTTGATTTCAATACTGTCTCTCTGCCTTTTAGTTAGTTTGGCTAATGGTCTGTCTATCTTGTTGATTTTCTCAAAGAACCAGCTTTTGGTTTTGTTGATTCTTTGGACTGTTTTCTTAGTTTCTAATTTGTTAATTTCAGCCCTGAGTTTGATTATTTCCAGGCGTCTACTCCTCTTGGGTGTTTCTGCTTCTTTTTTTTCTAGGGCTTCCAGTTGTGTCGTTAAGATGCTTATGTGCGATGTTTCCAATTTCTTTTTAAAGGCACTTAGTGCTATGAATTTTCCTCTTAGCACTGCTTTCAATGTATCCCACAAATTTGGGTATGTTGTTTCTTCATTTTCGTTGAATTTCAGAAACTCCTTGATTTCTTTCTTTATTTCTTCTCTGACGCAGATGTCATTTAGCAGAGAGTTGTTTAGTTTCCACGTACGTGTAGGCTTTTTGTTATTTCTGTTGTTGTTGAATTGCAGCCTAAGAGGATGGTGATCTGATAGGATACAAGGTATTATTTCAATCCTCTTGTATCTATTGAGACTTGCTTTGTGACCTACGATGTGATCAATTTTGAAGAAGGTTCCATGGGGTGCAGAGAAGAAGGTATATTCTTTCTTGTTTGGGTGAAAGGTTCTATAGATATCTGTTAGATCCATTTGACCCATGGCATTGGTTAATGATGTTATTTCTCGGCTTAGTTTCTGTTTCAATGATTTATCCTTCAGTGATAGTGGGGTGTTGAAGTCTCCCACTATTATTGTGTGGGGATCAATGTGTGGTTTAAGCTTTTTTAGGAGATCTTTTACAAATGTGGGTGCCCTTGTATTGGGAGCATAGATGTTCAGAATTGTGATGTCATCTTGATTGACTTCACCTTTGATGAGTATGAAGTGTCCTTCCTCATCCCTTTTGATTAATTTTGGTTCAAAGTCTATTTTGTTGGATACTAAAATGGCCCCGCCTGCTTGCTTCTTGTGACCATTTGCTTGGAATATTTTTTTCCAACCTTTTACCTTGAGGTAATGCCTTTCATTATGGGTGAGATGTGTTTCTTGAATGCAGAAAAATGTTGGATCTTATTTATGCACCCATTCAGTTAGTCTGTGTCTTTTTATTGGAGAATTGAGGCCATTGATGTTGAGAGATATTAATGACCAGTGACTGTTAAGAGTCTTATTTTTGGTGTTGTTTCCAGTCGAGCGTTTGTGTAGTTGTGTTTTTGCCATGGGATAGTTATCTATTTCCTGGGTAGTTTTGGTTGTAGCTTGACCCTTTTGGGATGGAGTTTTCCTTCTAGTACCTTCTGTAAAGCTGGATTTGTGGATAGGTACTGTTTGAATTTGTTTTTGTCATGGAATATTTTGTTTTCTCCATCAATGGTTATTGATAATTTTGCTGGGTAAAGTAGTCTGGACTGGCATCTGTGGTCTCTTAAGATTTGCAGGATCTCTGTCCAGGCCCTTCTGGCTTTTATGGTCTCTGCTGAGAAGTCGGGTGTAATTCTGATAGGTTTACCATTAAATGTTATTTGGCCCTTTTCCCTTGCAGCTTTAATATTTTTTCTTGGTCTGCATGTTTTGTGTTTTGATTATTATGTGGCGGGCAGTTTTTTCTTTTCTGGTCAATTCTATTTGGTGTTCTGTAGGCCTCTTGTATGTTTATAGCATCTCTTTCTTTAGATTGGGGAATTTTCTTCTATGATTTTGTTGAGAATAGTTTCTGGGCCCTGGAGTCTGATGTCCTTCTCTTTCTTCAATGCCTATTATCCTCAGATTTCTTCTTTTCATGGTGTTCCTTAATCTCTTGGATGTTTTGTGTCAGGAGTTTTCCAGATTTGGCATTTTCTTTAATGGTTGCTTCAAGATCTGTGATAGTATCTTCTAGACCTGAGATTCATTTTTCCATCTCTTGGATTCTGTTAGAAAAGCTCACCACTGTGTTGCTTGCCTTCTCTCTGAGGTCTCACGTTTCTCGTTTTTCTTCTGTCTGTGTGTTTATCATTGAATCCATTTTCATTTCAGATCTGAACTGATTTTTTGATTTCTTTCATCTGATTTTTTGTATATTCCTGAGTTTCTTCCATTGCCTCTTTATAGGTCTTCAGAGCTTGAACCGTTTTAGTTATTTCTTTCATCTGGTTGTTTGCATTTTCCTGCAATTTTTCCAGTTCCCTCTATGTGCTTCTTTTATGTCTCTCACCTGTTTGTCTGCGTCTTCCTGCATTGATTACGAATTTTATTTGTTTCCTCCATTATCATCCTCATTACTAAGGATTTGAGGTCATTTTCTTGTATTTCCGTTGTATTTGAGTTCTCTGGGTGTTTTTCTTTGGGATAGCTGAAACTGGAGACGCCATGTTGTTTTGGGGTTTTTTGCGTATGCTTTTTTCGTTGTCCTTTAGACATCTTGCCGTCTTTGTTTTTGTTGGGTAGCTTCCAGAGTTGAATGGAGGGTGTCTGCCGATAGATTCACTTGTTTTCTTACGATTTTCCCTAGGCTGCGAGCTCAAAGCTCACTGGTGTGGAGTTAGGAGGTTAGCCCTGTTGCTTCTGGTCTCTCACAGCCAGTGATCTCAGTCCCTCTCTGCTGTGGATCCTGCAATTGTTTCTGGGTCTCTGAATGAGTGTTGGGTCAGGCCAAGGTATCCACAGCCTCTGTGTTCCCTGCCAAGTCCAGCCAGAACACTGGGACCGAACCAAGGGTTGAACTCAGCTAGATTCCTCAGGGCCACGACACGTCTTCCAAGCTCAGCTAGGGACTTTGGGCCCAAACTGCACACAGGGCCCAGCCAGAATTTTTGGGCTGGGACTACGCACCACTCCACTAGGGCCTTTGGCCCAAAGTGCGTGCTGGTGGTCAGTTTATTGACTCACGGGCCGAACTGACCACCAATCTCAGCCAGAATTCTGGATTCAGAACTGTACACTGTGTCCAACCGAGTCTTAGAGCTGGTGGAACCGAGAGCTCTGTCCAGCCTGTGCCAAGCCACGTGAGAGACTGCGGCTGCTCTGAGTTAGCGCCAGTGGTGGAACAAGTGCTCCGCCCGGACTGTGTCCCCGCAGGGGAGCTGCCGCTGAGCTGAGGTGGTGCCTAGGATGGAACCGAGCACGTCACCAAGCCTGCGCCACAGCAGGAGAAACTGCGGCTGCTCTGAGTTAGCGCCAGTGGTGGGACAAGTGCTCCGCCCAGACTGTGTCCCCGCAGGGAGCTGCCGCTGAGCTGAGGTGGTGCCTAGGATGGAACTGAGCACGTCCACCAAGCCTGCGCCACAGCAGGAGAACTGCGCTGCTCTGAGTTAGCGCCTGTGGTGAAACCAAGTGCTCCGCCCAGACTGCGTCACCGCAGGGGAGCTGCCGCTGAGCTGAGGTAGTGCCTAGTGTGGAGCAGCGTGCTCAACTAAGCCTGCGCCACAGCAGGGGAGCTATGGCCACGCTGAGTTAGTGCCTCAGGCAGAATTGTTTGCTGGGCCGGGCCAATACCCGGGACTCTGGGGCCGAACTGTCCGCCGAGTCCAATCTGGGTCCAAAGGCTCCACGCGACCCAAATCCTGCCCCGAGTCCCCTCTCCCGCAGCAATTCCCACAGCCACCACACCAATCGCCTCCACCGGAAAGGCTATGAGCTGCCAAAACCTCACAGCCGCCGCTAGCTGGTGCCGCTGGTGCTAGCCGCCTCGTACAGCTGCCGCTCCGATCAGAGAAAACCACGCCTCCTCCCAGTGTGCAGGGCACGCAGGTCATCCCACCCTGGTCCCTCCGAACCGTGGAGCACTCCTGCTGCCGTGATGTTCGGACCTCGGTGTTCCTGGCTCAGAAATCTGTGCAATTCCCTGAATTGTTCACTGGAGCCTCCAAACGCGGTCCACACTGCTCGCCGCCATCTTGGATCCCTGACTTTTTCTGTTTTAAATGAGAATGATTATGGAAGTAAATTATTTTATTTAAAATTAGTAAAATAATGACTAATAGTTGGATATTTAAAAGCCTCTTGAGGATGGTTATCTAACCCTTCTATTTGGGGAATAGCCGCTGGGTAGCTCCTGCCCTGTGAAGTAGCTCAACCATTATTAAATGGATCTGGAATTGTGGGAATATCTCCAAAAGTGAAGTTAGGGTGTTATCTGTGTCCTTGAACATCATCACTTGTGATTACAAAGGAAGAGGCAGACATCCTCTAGGTCCTGAAAAACAGAGCTGTAGTTAGCTGAAAAAGAAAAACAATGGTTCTCACTCCTAGGGTATAGATCAGTAATTTTCCTCATAGTGTCTCAATTCATAAACTGACCACTTCTCTTTTAGAGGCAATCAAAAGCATAGGAATGAGATGGAATTCCCAGCTAAGCTGTCTTTTAACTCCCTTTAATCATTTCTCAGCTCTATGTTCCCCCTAACTTTGGTTCATATAAACTAGAGTCTGGCATGGGCTGAGGTTTTGTTTGTTTTGTTTGTTTCTATGTTTACAACTTACACACTTGTCTGGCAAAATAAACTGCTTCATTACTAAATTTGCTATGGATTTTCAGTTGATGCAGAGCCCATCTCATGACACTTTAATGAAGATTGTGTGGGAGCTGGCAAGAAAGATTCTTACTCTTAGCTTAGGGTTGTTTTCACTCATGAAAACGATGCCTCAGATTCTGGGAGCATTAACCAGAGGTAGCCATTTTGTAGGTGAATCTCTTTTGCAGATAATTTCTCTATGTTCTGTGCGGTAATCTAGGATCCAGTCCTTCTGTTTTCACTTCTGTTTCACTCTATGCCCATTTGTGTTGTGCATAACAACCCAGCTGTATAGCATACTCCATTCCCCCCTCCTTGTTTTCTATTTCTTTCAGTAATATTGGCATTCACAGTTAAAGAGCATCCATTGATGAAGTTCACCCATAATGTGTTCTGAGACATCCATGTGTTCATTTGCTTTGTAAGAATATTTTCTTTTTGTGTCGATATCTGCTTATCTTGAGCAAATATTGACATTTCAAAACCCAAGTCTCTACTTGGGTAGAATTTCCATATTTAAAATTTTATTCTTATGTTGTTTAATCATAATATGATTTAACCCTTCATATTGATAGTATGAGTGCCACAATGAGAAAGATTCGTTAGGAATTAGCTGATGTGACTGAAGGGGCAGTGGAATCTTTCATCAATAGGGCAGGTGGGATACCTTGCTGGAAATTCAGAAACTGATTTATGTTGCAACCTGGAGCCAGTTACACAGTGCAGCAGATTGGAGGCGCAGGCATTTTATTATCTTATTGCCCTTCAATGTGTGCACAGTGCCCAGCTTTGCCTAAAGCTCTGGGCTTAGAGAAATCATTTTTAAATAAAATATCTGCACATTAAAGAAGTATTTGAACATATATGTATAATTTACTAAGCTTAATGATATATTTATCCCCTTAAACTCTCTACTGACTTAAGTATTACTACAGAAAGATACTGAGACTACTGAAAATTTTATCCTGATCACACATTTCTGACTTTACCAAGAATTAATAACAATATGAAATATATTTTTGTTTATTATTTTCTTGTTTAAAATGTTGACTATTACTTATAACTTTCATCAGTGTTTGATTTTGTGTGTGTTTTCTGACAACAGGTGACAAAGACTAAAATCAAAGCTCATCTATGTCCTTCGGAATGGGCCACCAGATTTGAAAGTAGGAAGTTCTGAGAGCCTGTTCAGCGTTCTACATGGTTATATCACATGGAACAATGCAAAGACTTAAAAGAAAAAAGAGGAGGAACTGAAATATTTCATGTATATGGATATCAAGACAGTAAAAAGATAGACAGAATGGACTTATGGAAAATGGTGAAGTGTCTATAGTCGGGTGGCTGAGATCAGAACTTTAGCTTCCTAGATAGTACTTGGGTGGCCTGGAGATGTTGGTTTATCTTTCCAGATTGTCATTTTTCCATTGGGAAATAGAAATGGGATTAATTTCTCTCTCAGGTTGTGAAACTAAACTACAATAAGTATCACTTTATTTTCCTGTATGCAACATGTACTTAAACACAAAATTAGAATCTTTGTTTTGTTTTCTATTTTCTTTAGTCCTGTGTATGATATCATTTGTTTTAAAATTTTCATGTTTCAGTATTTGCACAACCAAACCACAGGCTCATAATTTTATATAATTATTTATTCTATATAACAACTTTATGAAATAGTATAATTCTGAATTTACCTCATCATCTTGCCTCTCAGCTTAGATAGTCATATTGGCATTATTACTATTTTTCAAAAATAAAATTTTCATTTTTCTCTAAGGTGATAGTAAACACCTTTAATAAGTCTTTGAGTATGGATATGAGCTAAAGCCTGATGAGTACAGCAACACTGGGAAGGACAAAAGTGTCAGCAGTCAAATTGATTCTGTTGGGACTGACAGTCTAAAAGGAGTCTCGTCATATCTCTGTGTACCTCAGGAAAGGGTAGAGACTACGGATAAACTGATCTAACAAATTACATATCTACAGCAGCTTGTGATTTGCTTTATAGAAAACTTGGATCTAGCCTT